>NC_056736.1:788116771-788444271 GCF_019279795.1 Protopterus annectens | reverse complement strand
TGGATTCAAACCCCTACCTAATTATGTTATGACACTAGAGACAAACGCATTAGCAGAGCACGCTATTCAGATTACTGGGGGATTTTGTTTCTCCTGATCTACTTATAGGGTGCTGACATCATCAGTGTTTAGAAAGGGGAATGAGCTTCCTGTGGTGTGTTTTCACAGTTGCCAAAAGGGATGTTTTTTTTCATACACACTTACCCCCATTCACACACACTTGCCACTGGCTGGATTCAAACCCCTACTTAACCATGTTATGGCCCTAGAGACAAACGCATTAGCAGAGCGTGCTTTTCGGATTACTGGGAGATTTCATTTCTCCTGATCTACTTATAGGGTGCTGACATCTTCAGTGTTTAGAATGGGGAATGTGCATCCTGTGGTGTGTTTTCACAGTTGTTAAGAGGAACATTTGAACTAAGTGTGTGAGCATGCCCAGTTCAGCCTTCCCATGGCATGTTGTGTGAAAGCTGTCTCATTTATCAAAGTGTGTGAGCATGCCCAGTGTGAGCTTTCCATATGTCGAACTCTGCAGCCCATCACAGTTGTGGATGAGTGTGAACTCCAACAAATAGCTCCTGTTTATGGTTGTGTGTTCCGTGTCATGTTGTGTAGTTACTGTCAAAATGCTTTTTGTGAACACAACAGGGATTATACTGTGCCTGCAGGTTTTGCATGGGATACTTTGCATACAATTGTCAACATCCGTTCATACTGACCTAACACTGTAGTACTGTATAGTGTAGTGGTTCAGTACTTTCACTGTGGTGGACAGTATCCTGGACTTTAGTCCTATCACTGCTTTACATTTCCATACTGTGCACAACTGCCTGGTTAGGGTCCAGTTGTGCACATCTGCACAAAGGTGGTGCCTCTACGGACCCTGGTAATTACTGCCCCATAAGCTTAACAAGTCTAGTCTGCAAAGCTATGGAGAGGATCATAATTGAGCTCATAAACAAAGATATAGGGGACATGCAGACATTGTACCCGTCCCAGTTTGACTTGGTCAAGGGCAGATCATGCCTTTTGTACTTGGTTGACATCTTCAAAACAGTCACTAAGGCCATTGATGAGGGAAAGGCAGTCCATACAGCCTACCTTGGCCTTGCAAACACTTTTGACACAATACCCCACTCAGGTATTGTAGAAAACCCTACCAACTGAAATGTAAACCCATATGTCACAAGATGGGTTGCAAACTGGCTTAAGGACGGGACCCACAGGGTTAGAGTTGCTGGCACTATGTCAGACTCCAGGCCGGTCACAAGTGGTGTCACACAGGGCTCAGTCCTTGGCCCCCTATTGTTTGTCATCTACTTCTCAGAAGTACAGGCAAACATGGGAGGACTTTGGCTGACAAAGTTTGCAGATGACTGCACACTGGGCGCCATAGTGGACAGTGCATCAGACACAGATATCCTTCAGAAGGGACTCACGGAAACTGATAGCTGGTGCCAGAGCCATGGCCTGAAGTCAAATTGCAAAACGTGTAGTCATACCCTTTGGGAAAAGCAAGGTAACCCCAAGCTACCATATAGGTGGCAATCCTCTAAGCACAGAGGAGGTTATCATGGACCTGGGGACCCAGGTTGACAGTCGCCGTTCTTCTGACACTCACGTTGCTAAAGTAGCTAGAAAGACCTTCTACATTGCCCACCTGATCAGGAAGGGATTCACATCCAGATCTAGTGGGTCATTGTTCCCCTGTACTCTTCACTTATCAGACCGGTGATCGAGTACAATGCCCTATTCTGGATGTATCTCACCCGACATCTGCAGCAATTGGAGAGACCCTGAATGTCCCCCACCAGAAGGATAAAGGGACTCCAACATCTGTCATATGCTGCCAGATTGAAGACACTCCCGCTCTATTCAGTCACATACCGTCTGCTTAGAGGTGACATGTGCCTGACATGCAAGGTCATGTCCAACCAGGAATTAATGGACATGCTCCACCTCAAAATCGGCAGATCCACCTGAACCACTAGTGCAAGTGACTTACACCTTAGCATGGATGTACGTTGGACATGTTGGAGGTATGGATTTATCACTCAGAGACTCCCTATGCTGTGGAATACATTCCCAGTCCATGTGAGGCAGAGCACCTTGCTGGCTCTGTTCAAGAGGTATCTTGACCTGTGGATGGGAGATCATAGGTTTACCCCGGGGATCGTCACTGTGTCACTGCTGGAGAAAGGCATGACAGACTAATGGGCACAGTACTGTTTCCATATAAGGGGTGGCGTACACCAACAAACTCTGGGCTAGGCTTATAACTGCCTTAGGGCAGATAGCCTAGTATAAACCTATGAACCTATCTGACCATGTTGCATTATGTTCAGATGTGAACTACTTACAACAGCCTTATCCAACATCAGTAGTGTATTCCACAACATGGGTGTACATTGGCAAACACTACCGATGTGCCCTAGGCCATTTATAATGTTAGTCGGAGAGTGTGTTTGTCCGTCAACACATTGTAAGTGTAGTTTGCCATGACATATGTCTTGTTTAGTATACTGTGCCTCTGTCTACCTGTGACATAACATTGATACCCAGGGTAAACCTACCATCTCCCATCCACTCATTAGGATTCCTGTTGAGGAGAATCAGCAGTGACTCTATGGATAACCTGTACTGGTAGATTACTCATGCGTGGGGGTGGCTTCTGTGTTATGGATAATGCAGTACAGCTTGTCCTATGTATGTCAGTGCTGGGGTTCAGGTCCCTCATGTGCATAGCTCCCTGCCATTCAGATTGTACAAGGTGCAGCATGTGCATTGATTCCAGCTTGGACATGGCTTTCTACATCAGGCACAGCTTGCGTCTGGGTGGCCAGCATGGCAGTGTGTGGAGCTGCACTCTGTTTAATCAGGCGACACATTACATGTGTTCCAGCTCTTTCATACTCCTGGTGAGGTACTGTTGTGGACTTTACAGTTGCTGGATGTGTCTGCTGAGGTACACCCCACAGGGGCTGTTGTGGTCATTTCTAATGCTGATGAAAGATAACTGCAGAACCACAATGACCTCCCCTTAGCTAGATGTCAGAAAGCATGGACCATGCAATCACAAATAAAAACAAGACCCTCTCCACCAAGGGAAAGTGGCCTGTCTGGTGGACCCCAGCCATAAACAAACTGTATAACAGATGAGGGATACTAATGCAAGACAGAGCTACATCTCCAAAATGGAAGGCAGCTGTGATCAGCACTAGTGGAAAGCTACGTTCTCTCATAAAGACATCCAAGGTCAACTTGGGGACATAAATCACCAAAGACAATGAAGGTAACCACATTGCTTTCTTCAGTTATGTCAGACACCTGGGTGGGAACCCTCAGATATGCTCAGAGTTGGTACACAACAACATATATTCCAGTGACCTGACAGATATTGGCAACATTCTGGCAGACAGGTTCAGTGCAATTTACCCCCTCCCTCACACCCAAAAGAAGATAGTTATCACAGCTGTATGCAACCTCACTGTCATCTTGGATGTCCATGTGAGAGCCGCACTCAGCAAAGACATGTACACAGCATCAATGGGACCTGATGGTATCCCCGGTTGCATGCTATGTGAACTCCAGAAGGAGCTAGACCCGTATATACAAATGCTATTTAACCTTAGCCTTGCTACAGGATATGTACCTGAACACTGGCATACGGCAACAGTGGTCCCACTTCACAAAGGAGATGCCTCCACAGACCCTGGCAACTACCACCACACAAGCTTAACCAGCCTTGTCTGCAAAGCTATGGGAAGAGTCATTATGGAGCTCTTACACAGAGACATTGGTGACCTACAGACCCTTGATCCCACCCAGTTCAGCTTTGTACAGGGCAGATCCTGCCTTTTGCACCTAGTTGACTAGTATGAAACTGTCAGTAGGGCCATTGATGAGGGCTACGCAGTCCACACAGCCTACCTGCACTTGGCTAAGGCCTTTGACACAATACCCCACTCAGGCATCATAGACAAGCTCAACAGCTGAAATATAACACCATATGTCACAGGATAGGTTGCAAAATGGCTAAGAAACAGAACCCATAAAGTCAACATTGCAGGTGCCTTGTCAGATTCAAAGCCAGTCACAGGTGGTGTCCCACAAGGATGTGTCCTGGGACCCCTCTTATTTGGTATTTACTTTTCAGATGTGAAAGCAAACATAGGAGGGTTGTGGCTGACAACATTTGCAGATGACTGCAACCTAGGCACCATAGTGAATACATCAGCTGGCACACACATCCTACAGAATGCCGTCACAAAGACAGATAGCTGGTGCTGGACTCATGGCCTGAAACTGAATGCAACTGATGTGTAGTCATCCCCTTTGGGAGGAACAAAGTACCCACAGATCAATACATAGACAGCAACCCACTGAGCACAGAGAACAAATCAGACACCTGGGGACACATGTAGATAGTGACATCTCGTTCGACACCCATGTTGCCAAAGTGGTTAGAAAGACTTTCTATCTTGCCCACCTTATCATGGAGGGTTTTCCATCCAGATCAAAGGAGGTCATTGTACCACTATACTTCTCCCTTATCAGGCCCATGATTGAATACAAAGCCCCATTTGGTATGTACCTCACCCAGCACTTGCAACAGCTGGAGAGACCCGAAAAGTACCTTACCATGAAGATCAGGGGTCTACAACACATGTCATATGCTTCCAGAATAAAGGAAATCCAGCTTTATTCAGTGTCATACCGCATACTTACAGGTGACCTATGCCTGACATACAAGACCATGTCCAATCAGGATTTGGTGGACATGCTCCACTGCAAGCAATCCAAATCCACAAGAACCATGAGAGCTAAAGATTTGAACCTCAGCACATACATGTATAGGACATGCTGGAGGGACAGAGTCATAACTCAGAGGCATCTCACACTCTAGCAGAGTATCCCAGTTCATGTTAGACAGAGTCCCTCACTGACACTCTTCAAGAGACATCTGGACAACTGCATGTGAGACAGAAGCACAGACTAGACAGAGGCACAGTCAAGTTATTCAATTACGTAAGGGGGTCATAATGTGTCACTACTAAGTCAGAGGCACAATATTCGGAATCTATTCTGTACACTTATTACCACTATAAGGGGTGGCAATAGTCACATCACTATGGCTAGGCTTATACATGCAGTAGGGCAGATAGCCTAGTAGTAAACTATGAAACTATGAAACTATGGTGTATGTGTAGGTATTGTCAGTCAAGCACTATAATATGGTTTGGGGGGCTTGATATCTCCCTGTATTCCAACATTGTTTTGTCTATTCCTTCTAGCATGTCTAGGGATCAGTTGCTAGTGTCCTCTCCTGCTCAGCTGGTGAACCTGGGAATATTGAGGCAATGTTACAATTGCCTCATGTACACTGACAACCCTCTCCTTCTCCCATAAAACACAAATACATGCGAGAGATGCAACTATATAGCCAAAGTGGAGGCTGAGCTCTCTCAGCATAGGACTAGCAAGACCAGAGAGAAGGTGAAGGTAACCACACACCACAAACCCAGTCTCACATAGCACTATCACAACTTCAAATCATACACATAGACACACAAAGACATACTCGGAGGCTCTGATCAGATTTCTACCAAAACAGCAGAGGCCACCACAGCAGACACCCACACAACTGCCTCCACAGGGCACAGCACATGCAACACATAGACCACAGAGTCAGTGTGCCAAACAGTCACAGCCCTTAAGGCCAAACACAATGCCAGACACACTTGTCATAGGTGACTCCATAGTCAGACACACTGGCGTCCGCTCACCAGATCGAGTATGGAGGAGGTCACAGTAAGCTGCCTATCGGGCACTGGAATCCACCACATAATGCAAGCACTCAGGTCACTCAACTGCAAGTACAAGTCTGACTCAGTCATTATCCATGCTGGTGTGAACGACCTGAGATGTACCTCCCTGGACTACATGAAAAGAGACATAGAGGATCTCTCTGATTATGTAGGCCAGGCAGGTATGACCCTGACCTTGAGCAGTATCCTACCTTCACCAAGTATGATGCCACATAAACAGAGACAAGATGATCAGCTGTAATAATTGGCTTAAACTATGGTGTCATTCAAAGGGGGTCCAATGTCTGTCTGCCTGGGATGACATGCTGGACAGGCCACGCTGATTTGCAAGGGACGGCTTGCACCTGTCACCCCTGGGCTTCCGGATTTTGGCTGAGGCTCTTGCCACCCCCATTGTGCCTTTTTTATGCAAGAATCAGATTCTACACCTACCACCCTAGAACACGGAAAAGGAAAAACACAAAGGGTAATGCTGCTCAATGCCAGAAGTCTCAACCTCAAGCTGCACACACTCGACACCATTCTCAGTATGGAGAACATTGATGTCTGTGCTGTGACTGAAACCTGGTTCACGGCTTCTGACAGCACCCCGGCACTATTGGGTGTTACCCCATATCATGTGTTCTGGCCCCAAAATCTGGACAACACCAAGAAAGGAGGGTGGGTGTCCATATTCATCAAGGACACCCTCACCTCAAGGTTGGTGGCAACACACGATGCATCGGAGACCATCCAGGTGCAATTAACCGTAGGCAAGACTGCTCTGCTGTTTGTAGCATGTTACAGGCCAACCTCTCAAACTCAGGTACCTCACACAGCTTTCCTGAAAACACTGGAGGGGATAAATGTATCTCCGAACACCATCATACTGGGTGATTCCAACTATCCAAATATAGACTGGGATCACTACTCAAGCCCCAACACTCTAGCCCAAAGGTTCCTAGAGTTCATACACTCAAATGCCATGGAACAACTAGTCACCATCCCCACAAGAGGAGACAACATACTAGAAATCATCATCACGAACATGGGGTCACAATGTTCAACACCAGAAGTATACCCATCATTGGTGAGATCAGATCATGAACTAATCTCAGTGGAAGTCCACATCCCACCCCGACCCCAGATAGAAAAGACAACAGTGAAGAACTTCTCAAAAGCTGACTTCACACTTCTAAAGACTGGTGTGGTCTCTTTCAAGGCCCCCAAGCCAGCGGACACCATTACCCAAGCCGCTGTATCACTTACAAATGCCTTCTACCAGCACCTCCAGGACTGCATGGATCAGGCAATCCCAAACAAAACAAAGACTCTTTGTACCACAGGCAAGCATCCAGTCTGGTGGACCCCAGCCATAAACAAGCTCTACAACAAAAGGAAGGAGCTACTACAAGATAGAGCGAAATCCGTAGAAGTGAAGACACCCCTGCTCATTATGAGTAAAACACTGAGTTCCCCCATAAAATCATCCAAGGCGAATTTTGAGAGTAAACCCGCTAAGGACTCAAGGGACAATCATGAGGCCTTTTTTACCTATGTTAGACACATGGGAGGAAACTCCCAGATATGCTCAGAATTAGTTCGAAATTATGTAAATATCACTGAACCTACAGACATTGCCAACATACTGGCTGATAGGTTCAATGCAGATTTCTCCCCCCCCTCCCCCCCAACTGGAGGGATATCTATACCAGAGGATTGTAGCCCCCCAAACATCTCAAATGCTCGGGTGAGAACTGCTCTATCCAAGGCAAAGAACACTACATCCATGGGACCAGATGGTGTCCCCGGTTGTGTGCTCCATGAACTCAATGAGGAATTAAACCCGCAGTTAGGGCAGCTGTTTAATCTTAGCCTCACCTCAGGATATGTGCCCAAGTAGTGGCATACAGCAATGGTGGACCCACTTCACAAAGGAGGTGCCTCCACCAACACTGGAAACTACCATCCCATCAGCTTGACAAGCCTGGTATGCTAAGCTATGGAGAGGATCATAATGGAAATCGTAAATGAAGACATAGGGGACTTGCAGACGTTGGATCCAACCCAGTTTGGCTTTGTCAATGGTAGATCATGCCTTTTAAACTTGGTTGACTTTTTCAGGACAGTCACCAAGGCCATTGACGAGGGCAAGGCAGTCCACATAGCCTACCTTGACCTGGCAAAGGCTTTCGACACAATACCCCACTCGGGTATCATTGAAACAATCACCAGCTTAAATGTGAACCCATACATCACAGGATGGGTTGCAAACTGGCTAAGTGACAGAACACACAGGGTCAAAGTTGCTGGTGCCATGTCACACTCCAAAACTGTCACAAGTGGTGTCCCATAGGGCTCAGTCCTGGGCCCACTTTTGTTCAGCATCTACTTTTCAGAAGTACAAGCAAACACAGGAGGATTATGGCTGACAAAGTTTGAAGATGACTGCAAACTGGGAACCATAGTTGGAAACCCATCTGACACAGACATCCTTCAGAAGGGTCTCATAGACACGGATAACTGGTGCCAGAGCCATGGCCTTCGTTAAATGCTAAACAATGCATAGTCATACCCTTGGGAACAACAAGGTTACCCCTAGTTCCCATCTAGGTGGCAATCCTCTAAGCACAGAAGAGGTTATCAGGGACCTGGGCACCCGGGTTGACAGTAATCTTTCGTTTGACACTCACGTTGCCAGAGTAGGCCTGGGGCAGTTCCTGCTATTAGGACAGTGGTCTGCAGCAAGCTATATAGTAGTAGTCAGTTTTAGCCATTGGTGTTTGACCATGGCTAATCCATGCTGCTTCTTGTTGTGGTACCAACATGGGTGTGTGGTTATCCATGCCATTTATTGCTAGTCACCCTCATTTTGTAGCTTGTTCCATGTTTTTGCACATGTACATCACTGTATGAGGTGTGACCTGGTAGTGTCAGGGTGCTGATGTGAGCTTTGACCCTGTTTTCTATTACAGCACTGATATCTACATTCTCTATACTGTGTGCGTTTACACTGCACACATTTATACTTCTGGCATTGGGTAGCATTACATCTAGGTTCCTATCCCTTGTGGTACCTATGAGGTAGGTTTGTGTTTTTGTGGTTTATGATTGGTGAGGGTGGATGTTAGTCGGGTCCTCAGGTGTGCATATGGTACATGGTATTACATTACTTAACACATGGCATTCATGCCTCAGGTGGTGCTGCAGGGCTGCCTCTGTTGGACGCACATACTACACTCCCTGTACATGTTTGGAAGCAGGTTGTGTCATGTTAGGCATCCCTGTTACTATATGAGTGAGTCAGAGTGGGTATCAGTCCCAGTGTTCCTACTGACCAAGTGTATGTGCTATGCGTTGCCTCTTTGCCAAGGCCAGGACATACTGGGCATACCTCCTTCTGCCTACTGGGACAAGGTCAGGTTGTTCCTCCTCCGAGTCACCCTCTGCCTGTGGTGGCCTTGGCAATGGTGGGGGGATGTTTGGCCCAGCCCTGTGCTGGTCCTGCTGCAGCTGTTTCCACAGGATCATATTATGTAGCATAGCACATATCATGATCATTTGGGTACATGTAGTTGGTGTGTACTGCAAGGCTCCACCAGATGTGTCCAGACACCGGAACCGTGACTTGAGCAGCCCAAACACACGCTCTATGACATTACGTGTTTGTGCGTGTGCCTCATTATGGAGTTCCTGTTCAGGTGTGTGTGCATTTCTGATGGGTGTCATCAGCCACGGCTCAAGTGCATAACCTGCATCCCCCACTAGGTGTCCGTGTAGGAAGTCCCCACTGGCAAATGATTGGTACAGCTGCGTCAGATGTCAGATGTGGGAATCGTGATAGCTCCCAGGGCAGCCAGCACACACATTCATTATTATGCCCTGGGCATCACACATGACCTGGCAGTTGATGGAGGGGTATCCCTTGCTGTTAATGTAGGCTCTACCCCGCTCACCAGCTGGTGCTTTGATGCGTATGTGCGTGCAGTCTATTGCACCCAGCACCTCAGGGTATCCCGCTATTTGCTGGAAGAGACGCATATTGCTGGCCACAACCTCACGGTCATTAGGGACATATATATGATCACTGACATGTGCTGACATGGCATCCAGGAACTGGTGCAGTACCCTGGAGGCTGATGCCTGTGATATCCCCATCATATCACCAGTTGGTCTCTGGAAGGTACCTGTTGCTAGTATTCTTAGGCCAACACATACCTTGGTTTCCACTGGGATGGGTTCCCTCTGTTGGTTCTGTGTGTGAGATGTGGCCTGCACAGCTCAACAATCTGCTGCAGAAGGTCTCTGTCCACTCTGTAGCGCTCTACTATCTCCAGCTCATGTAACCCATGGTAGGTGACCCTGGGCCTGTATACTCTTCTCCTTCTCCTCACTCTGGGTTGTCTGTCAGCATCTGCATTGTCACCACCCTCGGCAATTCGCCTATGCCTGATTATAACAGCTATGGCAGCCCCTAGCATTTCTGCTCTGAGTTCAGCTTTTTTCAGTTTTCAACTCTGATAGCTTACTTTCTTGCAGTATCTCTTGTGAGAAACACCCTGCACTGCTGTTTGCAGTGTTTTAAGTGCTGGGTTGGGCTTCTAGTCTGCCTGTGTAATTGCCTGCTTCCAATTGTTATCACCAATTAACTCCAGCAGTATTCCGACAGTTTCCTAGTAATCTGGTTGTTTCCTTTTTCCTCTCTGTTTCCTCAGGGGAAGCAATGTGCACACCAGCTTAAGCACGCTCACAGTGGCTTGCACGCGCGCACACATCCTTACACGGTGTGGACTTGGCTGGTTCATGTTAAAACGCGCGCACACTGCCTTACACACGTGCACGCCCGTGCAAACCGTTGCAAACGGTTTGCAACACGCTCCCACATGTTGAACCTGCCTTACACGCGCGCACACACGTGCATGCACGTATATAAAGAAACTTTGAGTGTAGGGATAGCGTATACCCTCAATTTCTTGACTTTCCTATTGTTCTGTTGGGACACACCTCCCTCCCTGATGTCTGTCTGTCATCTGTCACCTTACATTGCCCTCCAATCTGGTACATTTGTTTATATCCTTCCCCCCCGTGATGTCACCTACCTCTTACTCTGTTCCTCCCCCTTCTCTAACTCTTACACTACTCAGAAAGTGCTCATTACCTATGTGGCAGTGTGATTCAGTATTGTAACCCTCATTTACATAGGATTGCCTAGTAATGCTTAGTTACATGTCTTACACGGAGATTCCCCCCCTTGACAACCACTAAACGGAGGCCATATTGTTTTTGGTCTGCAAGTCCCTCCATTGACATTCCATGTAATACATAAATCCCACGATTGTGGGCTTATAAGCTTTGGTTTTCAGTTTTAGGTAGCGCACCCTGTTTGCGCGGGTGTGCGCTGCAGTTACATATCATAATCCCACGAAAAAAAAAAAAGTTATATAACATATTTTTGCAACACTTTTTCATGCCAATGGCCACATATTTGGCCATTGGCATGCTTAATGAAACATATGCACCTTTTATTTGGAGCTGACATAGCTCCGTTTTAGATTTTTCAGAAATGTACTCAGTTGTCAGCTGAGTACATTTCTGCAACTCCGTCCGTTACGGACTGGTTTCAGCTTCGTGGATCGCTCAAATACCTCATTTGCATATCTTTGAGCTGCAAATGAGGTATTGAGCATTTCCACGCCCAGTCCATGTAAGAGACGCGTTAGCTGTCTCTTACACGGAGGTTTGGGCTGTTCCTGAATCGGGAGGCTTACACGGAGGCTTACACTACTCTTAAACTCCGTGTAAGCCTTCCTGAATCTGGCCCACAGTCTTTGCCATTGTGTTCATGCTGCTCACAAATTCTCAGTATCTTCATTAGAATAGGTCAATTAAATCCAGCTAAAATTCAAGCTACAGTTTTGTCCCTCCCTAAGTGTCTTCACAAAATATGAGAGTATGTATGAGTTTTATAACTAATCTTCTAAAAGGTTTTGGAAAGGTTCACTGTGCATAGTAAGATACTCATTAACTAAAAATGTGAAGATGGGATTAGACAACCTGTTTTGTGCTCCCTCCCATACACTGGCTATGTTTTCTGTGTCCCTGCTTAATGTTTCATATTCTCTCTCTCTCTCTCTCTCTCTCTCTCTCTCTCTCTTTGCATTTTTAAAATTCTCATTGCCTGTCTGCAAAACTGCTAGGTCAGGAACATTTTTCTCAGTACACTTTCAAGAGGTAGAAGGTATAGCCTCTTCATCTATGAACACAGATTCAAGACTTTCTTTTTCTCCAATTTTTTCTTCTCCAAATGGCCATTTGTGACAGTGACTTTATACTGTATTTGGTTTTGACAAGCCCATTACATTGCCTCAGTAACTTATCTCTCTCTCTCTCTCTCTCTAATTACTTGCTACTGAAAGCCCTGTTTCTGACCAGCTCTTTGATCTGCCATTACAGCTTTTTCTTCTCTTATGGAATGTATTACTATGGGTTTCTCATTCTCTACTTCTACACACAAGCATCCTTAATTATTTAAGTGACTAGAATATTTTGACAAGTTTCATATCCTGTGCTAGAGGCTCTTCTCTAGCAGCTTCAGCAAAGGCTTGTTTGACTAATTTAACATATTGTGTTTCTAATAATACACAGATTCTATCTCTTCTAGCTAAAGCCAGAATTTAGCTCCCCTTAAAATCCCAGCATGTATCCATTCTCCTTTAATGGAAGTGTATAATAACATACTATTTTTGCCCTCCCCTAGTCTTTCTACGAGTATATTCAGGACCGCGTCTACTTAATAGTCTATTCGGCTGTTTGCTGTTAACCACCTAATTTTCATTTGATGTGTTTTCATGCCACAGAATATTGGACTGTGCATCTTGCCCAGCAAATTTCAAAATTGGTTAAATTGGAGGGAGTTTTGACCAGTTATAAGATAAGATCTTGTGTTAGCTTAGGAACTAATGCTATGATAGTAATACTTTACCCAACAGTGCCCATTTTTATATTTTTCATAGTATACTCTTCGCTAATGCCATGGACACATATTTCTTGCAACATTTTTTTGTTATGGATTTTATGCTTACAGACACAATGTTTCTTAACAGAGTGGCCATGGTCCTAGAATTTAAAAATTCATTCAACTCTCATTCCTTCACTAGCAGTGAACATTTGGCTAGCTTGTTAGTGGCACATATTCAATATACATTATCTTGATATACATTTATTATGAACATGTTGCTTAGAAATAATATTTTGAAAGACACAACATTCCAGTTCATAAGTACTTACTAGCCTATTGATCTATGGGGATCTTAAAAATCCTAGTCTAAAATTCCCATAGTAAGTTATCAGCCCTTATGACTTAAGTATGAGTAACCCAGAGTCAATCAGATAGAGGATTGGTAAGGATATTTACTTATTATTCCTATCACTGAGGGACATAGGCACTAAACCGATAATCAATGTGCAATTTCCCAATTGTTTGTCCAAATTATGTTTGAATAGAGTAAACGAAGTACTTTGCATTATGTGAAGTGGAAGATGGTGTTCTCTCTCTGATACATACCTGTCCCTCCACCATGTTATATTTATGCTGCTAAAGAGATTGTGATTCCTAAGGCAAGAATCCACACTGAAATTGGACTTGTGAATATGTAATAAGTGATATTATGGCTCCTGTGCCCCTGACAACTTACTTCCAGAATATCTCCAAATGGTGGCAAGATCTATTGCCTATTCTATCAGTATACTTCTCAATAGATCTCTCCAAGAGTCTTATGTTCCCACATTATGGAAAAAAGCATACATTCTTCCACTCCACAAAAGAGGTAACAACATAGATACCTCTAATTTTAGGCCCATTAGATTTTTTCCTCTCTCCAAAATTATTGAGAAATGTATTCATTATCAACTTCTAAACCAGCTACAACTAAACAGTCTCCTCTCGCCAACTCAGCATGGCTTTAGACCTGGTCACAGCACCACCACTGCCCTTATTTCCTTTATGGACACCATCAATCAAACCAGAAACTATGGTAAATTTGTATCCTTCCTCTCTCTCGACCTATCAAAAGCCTTTGATACAGTCTCCCACCTCCTACTTCTCAACAAACTCTCCACCCTAGGGATCTCCTCAACAACTCTAAACTGGTTCACAAGTTACCTGAGTGATAGACCACAATTCACTAGATGGCACAACTCCTTTTCCCCAGTCCTTAACTCTACCACAGATGTCCTCCAAGGTTCCATATTAGGTCCACTTTTATTTAGCATTTTTATAAATGACTTCCATACTCACCTTACACATGCATCTGTACAGATGACTCAAACATTATTTGCTCTACTAAATCAACAACAGAACTTTTGCATATCTGCCAATATACCTTCACCACTTCTGAAATTTGGATGGCTAATAATCATCTAGCTCTAAATGCAAATAAAACAAAAATGCTACTATTCACTCACAAGAAAAATCTCTTTGTCAGCAAGACAGACTTCATCATTCATTCTCAAACCAGTACAACAAATATAGAAGTTGCCTTCCACACTAAATTACTAGGGGTTATCATTGGCGAAAACCTGTCATTTGACCTCCATATCCATAATAATATTAAAAAAAAACTATAAGCTAGGTTCCCTCTACCAATAAAAATACTATCTCAACTGCTATACCAAACGTACTCTTGCCTTAACTTTTCTCTTACCCTCACTACTCTATGGTGCTCCTCTCCTAACCAATATTCACTGCACCCTAAAAAACAAGCTTGAGACTTGTTACAAGGTTGCCAAGTTTGGAACCAACACAACATGCAGTTCCCATCATTATATTTCCTTAAAATCACTTAACTGACTCAAACTTCCCTATTATCTCACCTACCTACAGCTAATCACAGCTCACAAAATTATTTACAAACCTTCAGACTGCCCAGCCATCTCCTCTATCCTCACCCACTACCACCCTAACAGGCCACTTAGAGCTGAAAACCAACTACTAGTGCAAGCACACGAACCTAAACTCCCCACCAGCAACGTGCTTTATTCCTTCTCTATCACCAAGCTTTGGAACAAGCTTTGGCATCAGCTATCAGAACCTCTAGTAAAATCACTCCCTTCAAAAAAGAATTGCAATTACATCTCTCTTCCCTCTGGCAATGCACATGCCCCTATTCTCTTTCTTCTATAACTAGACTGCCAATGCTCTGTGTTTCCTCACACACTATCCCACATCCCTTGCCTCTTCACACTCACTTATATTCACTACCAAAGGAAACCTTACTGAACATTTACTCTTCTATCCATCTTTTTTACGTTACCTCTCACTGTCCCCCTTCCCATCCTTTTACTAACCAGTTTTCACAAAATACCTTGTATATATCAATTTGCAATTACTCTTCTAGATCTGCAAATTATACTAGTTATTATGTTCACATATACTCACGTGTACATATCATTTGTGTGCCACCCTTACATTTATGGTATATTACTATGTATGCATTGTTTTACCTGATTTTATCTGGAAGCTGTTTTATATTGTATTTACTGTTTGTATGTTTGTACTGTTATACTGTGGAGCTTTTCTCCCTGGGCCTCCACTGAAAATGGGTTCTCTTGGCCCAGTGGACTTTCTCGGTAAATAATAAATAAATAAATAAATAAATAAATAAATAAATAAATAAAGGATACAGTCTTTTGAGGTTTTGTATGTAAAGCTGAGGTTGTCTCTTTTCAGCCAGTATGATAGCAAAATGAAGAACAAGACTTTGAGATGGTCTATATAGTTTTTATGATTTAGGCCCTTGACTTTTTTTTAATGAGAATGTGTTATAGACTTTGCAGTACTCGTTACAGGATCAACTTTCAAGGGGTTTTGCTGATGTGGTTGTTACAAGGGAAGATATGTTTTCCAAAGAATACTAATATAGATTTCTTTACACTTAGTTTTAGAACATAATTTTGACATCAGCCATTTGTTTGGGAAAGGCCTTCATAGAGGATATTGGTGTCATCTGAGGAGCTAATGATAGTGCCATGCTTACAGTCATAAGCAAACTTGGTCAGCTGTAAACCACTAATATTTGCTTTGACATCTGAGAAGTAAATGACAAAGTTCAGTGTCCCAAAGACTGAATCCTGGGGAGATGTAGAGCAACCACAATAATTTGCTTGGCTCTATTTTTGAGCCAGTAATTTACACATTGAGTTCCATAAAGATTTACATTTAGCTGATGAGTATATCTACAATACCTGAGTGTGAGATGGTATCAAAGGCATTTTAAATGTCTAGATGCATGCAGTGTACTGCTTTGACCTCATCCATTACTTCAGTAACCTTCTCAAAGAAGTCAACCAGGAAAAGTAGGCAGCATCTGCCCTGGATGAAACTGACTTGCCTTACATTGAGAGTCTGTAGGTTGCCTCTCTTCCTCTTTATTAATTCCATTAACAACTCTTTCCAAAGCCTTATAAATGAGGTTGGGTAAGGCCTCTGGGTATAAAGTTACCCTGGTCAACTGGTATCCACTATTGTGGAAGT
Source organism: Protopterus annectens (assembly GCF_019279795.1). Classification (NCBI taxonomy): domain Eukaryota; kingdom Metazoa; phylum Chordata; order Ceratodontiformes; family Protopteridae; genus Protopterus; species Protopterus annectens. The sequence goes on along the minus strand of NC_056736.1, from coordinate 788,427,930 downwards.
GAATGACTGCTACTGTCCTCCATTCATCCAGCATAAAGCCTGTTTGGAGGCTGGTGTTGAACAGCCTCCATGGGGTGGAGGTGGGGGGGTCTGACAATTCCTGTTTCAAGTTGGCCAGTAGGCAGTCCTGTATGTAATCTGGTCACACAGAGGTAGTGTAATGGTCTTGATGAGGTGTTTTTTTGGAGTGGTCAGCAAAGACTTTATCATGTTTATCTGTTTTGGAGAATGAACAAGTACTTATTCATAGTCTAAGTGTTCTAATAAATAACTATTAAGTGGTGATTCATGTTTGAGCCGTTCTCTTCCATAGCCTCTGTGAATTTCTCCATTTTGATTACCAGAAGGTAACATTTCACTCACACAATGAAAACTATTGTATCTCATTCTCTTTCTCACTCTCTTCTCCTCTCTTCTCACTTTCTCTTTCCCTCTCACTCTTACTTTTTAGAATGGGATATTAATATCAGATTTTCTTCCCTCATCTTTTGGACATAGCATATCTAAACAATCCTGTCTTGGTTTGTGATTTGTTTTGGAGTTGGCTGGTAAGAGAAGTTTTTTTTATTTTTACTCTTAAAATGAGGTGCAACTGTGAGCTATAGTGAGCAGAAGCTACTTCACATGCGACATAAAGAAATTGCAACTTCTGCCTGGCTGGTAGAACTTGTATGGTCAGAACAAGTTTATTCTATTTTAATATTTAGTTGGATATTGCTGGTATAATTTTTGTCATAGAAGTTGATTTAAGTTCCTTTGAATTTTTTGCTACTGACTTTGTGTAATTTTTTTCATTTGCAATATTTTATTCATTTAAAGTTGAATATGGATTCTTTAAATGAGTATGCAATTAACGATTTCCTATTGCACAAGTATCTTGTACAATGTAATAAATGCTATGCATATTTAAAGGCAACAGCTGATAACACTGGTGATTTTTGTTCCCCGTGTCAAAAGTTGGATGATTTGCTTACCATTGTTAGAAGCAAATCTCGACTTAATGATGACGATTGCACATGTGCAATTGGCATGCCTTGGAGAACTGTTGTATCATATATTAATGACTGGACTGATGAACTAAATAATGTTAGGCATAGAACAAATAGAACAGATTTAGGAAATGATGCATCTATTTTCTGCAAAGAACATTCAACTCCTATGAAACATGATGAGGCCCCTGAGAACTATGGAATTGTGGATGCAAGTACTCAGCAAGCTGAGGAGCCGGTTTGTTTAGAAGGAAACAAAAAAGAAAGAAAGGAAGAAGTTCTCAACAAATAAGGAAGAAAAAGAAACTGACAAATGACTGTAAAGGAAAGAGAATATATAGTAAAAAGGATTCTGCTTTGTTATGTAACACGCTGGTGACAGGGAATGAAGATATCTGTCTATCAGAAAACACTCAGTCTACAGAAAAAGGCATCACCTTTCCAATGGAAAAGGTAGAAAAAAGAGGCAAGGGGCAGGTGAAAAGGAAGAAATCAAAACTGAACATGGAAGGATTGAAGAACATTACTGTAAGAAAAAAGAAGAGAAAGACAAATGTTGACTACATGGCTGAAGCCGTGGATTTACAATACCAGCTGGATGAGAATTTAATACGCAATGAAAACAGTGGAATTAATAAGACTAATAGTGATGAAGATCTATACTTTGCAACAATTGATAGAGCAAAAATTACTATATTAGAAGCTGAAGATTTTTCAGAGATGGTTAGCAAATATATTCTTGTAATTAGAGAGTCAGTTATTAGAGGAACTGATACTTATATTTGCAGACATGATAATGAACATCGAGTAGTGTTATGCTTGCCAGGAGCAAAAACAGAAGATGTGAAACAAGCCTTGGAACACCTTAATGTAAGGAAGTATGGATCTGTTTTTATTCATGTTGGTACAAATGATGTCACCGACAAAGATTCTCTGACTGTTAGTCGGGAACTGACAGCCCTCCTAGATAGTATAGCTTGTACTGGTGTTAGGATATATTTTTCACAAATCACTTATAGAAAGGATAGTCAGTCCACTGTGAATGAAGATTTTTTGGATACACACCTACATGGAAAAAATGTCCTGTTTTAAAAAATGGAAATGTATAGAGCATCCACCCCTTCTTTTGGGCACACATGTTCAGACAGGATGGTGTACATTTGTCTAGATCAGGGAAAAGAATATTTGCAGCTGATATTTTGCAATATTTAAAAACACTAGCCAGGATTTTTGCCAGGTCTAAAATGTAACAATTCACAGACAGCAACATTTGATGCATCTCCGATGGTTGTTAATGCTAGGAGCATTAATAATAAAGTGTTTTTATTAGAAAATTTGCTATGTTCCCACAAGATTGATGTGGTTATTGTTTTTGAAACATGGTTAAAGAACAATGACTGGAAACCAGTTCTAACAGGGTATAAATGTTTTTACTGTAACAGACATGCTAACAAAAAATCAGGTGGAGGTGTTATAATAGGGATTAAAGATAGATATGAGACCTGTGATTATTACATGTTCAGTGATAACACCAATACTATAGACTGTGTAACTGTGACGATAAAAACAACCTTAGAACATATAACAATTGCTGGAGTGTACAGACCACCAAAGTCAAGTGCAGATGACCTAGATGAATTCATACATTTCTTACAAGAAACACAGGAGGGAAGAATAATATTAGCTATGATGTGATTTAACTTCAGCATTTGACAGGGTCATACACAAAACACTGATCAATAGATTAGTACAACTACATACTGTTGATAAGATGGATAGCTGCATGGCTTACAAATAGGACATGGCAAGTATCACACACCAACTGGAAGGATGAAATCCTTGGTTACAGTCAAGGTGTCCCACAGGGCTCTGTCCTAGGCCCTTACATGTTTAGATTATATCTTTCAGACGTTAATTTTCATCTGAGGTGTTCTACAGTCGATATGCTGATGACCTGAAATTGGGTAAACTGATTACATGTGTTACAGATAAGGCATGTCTGCAAAATAAATTGACTAAATTGACCGTTTGGGCAGAGGAGAATAATATGTTGATAAATACATCAAAAACTAAGCATAAGATATTGGGAAGACATAAACTGAAAGGTGAATATTTAATACAGCATTAACAGTGATTGAAACTGTAGACTCATTTAAGGACCTGGGTATATGGGTAGATTCATGAGTTTTTCTAATCATATCAACCAATTGGCTAATGCTAGTTATAGAACTATAGGTTGTATAAAAAGATTTATAAAGTCTAGGAAATCAAACATAATGAAGTCATTGTTTGTTAGTTACATTAGACCCAAACTTGAGTATGGAATAACAATATGGAAACCCTATAGGAGAACAAGCATGAATAAACTGGAAAGAGTACAGCGGAAATATACTAAGGGCTTCCATGGATGTGAAAATCTAAGGTATTATGAAAGACTAAAATATCCGAACTTGTACAGTGTCTCTTACAGATATTTAAGAGGAGATGTTATTCAGGTACATAGGGCATTTAGGGACAACTACCTCTGGGAATGTTTGGGGTTATCAGTACTAGAGAATCATCAGACAACGTATGTAGAAGATTCTATAGGAATGAGAAGTGTACTAATTGGTTCTCTGACAGAGTAGCTGATGCTTGGAACAGACTACCAAATTACATTAAAGCAAATACTAGTTTATATATATTTAAGAATAGCTTGGACATTTATTATGGGAACAAGTGTTTTGGTATATTGGCAAACTAGAAGGGCATTAATGCCCGTGCTTGAAACATTTGTATGTATGTATGTATGTATGTACATACTAAACATTGTTCCAATTCCAGGGCTACCATACTTTTGATCCATCTACCATACCAAGCAAACATGGCTGATTCTTTTTCAAGTCTTTCCACCACTTTTACTCCCAAATGGAAAAAAAAACCAAGTGCCTTCCTATGGGAATCAACTTCTCAAAGGCCATCTCCCTACCTATCTTTTTCTTCCACAGATCCCTCACTTCCTTTAACTGAAAATCATATGTAGTCCTCCTATGTGTCGTCCCCAAACTCTCTAATATTTATTCCATGACTGTACCTTATTTCTACCTGAACCAGATTGTCAAATCATGTATAAATCAGCACCTCATTTTAGCCCACAACATTTGCAAAGACTTTCAAGCTCACTACTCCTTCACACAGCTCCTTCCATTCCAGTTAGTTCCAACTAGTAGTACAATGTCCCCCTTACCATGTCTTCATTCTTATATCAGTAGGGCAGAATAAACAATGGATTCATTACTTTTTTATACATGCAGGTTACTTAGACAAGTAGTAGGTGTTCTAGAAACTGATAGGGTGATTATTATCCCCAAGAAGGCAATAATCCATGTTTAAATTGGAAAATCATATATCTCAGGTATATATCTCCATGAAAACAGATTGTTTGAACATATATAGTGTGATCCAAATGATAATGGAACAGTTATTACTTCAGAAAGATCACATTCTAGAAGGCAAATGGGACCCTATATCTGATGTATTCATTTTCATCCAAGCAGATCTCTTCAACATAAACTGGTTGCTTCAGAAGGTAATGGGACAGTTCAGTTTCTGTAAATCAAATGGGAGCTTGGTAAGAATACTCTTTTAGCTTTTCATTGTAAGCCTATACTTACCAAGTAGAGACAGGCACATGACCCTCTCTGTGGTAAAGGATACTCATCTCCTGCTTAGTAAAGGATATCTTGTCTGGCAAACTTTAATGAAACTAAAGCAAGCCAACTATGTTATTGCCCCTCAGAAGACTTCTGAAAACCGAAAAGGCTGTAAAAGGGGGACATTGAAAAACAGCTTGGGGACAATACATTTGCCATAGGTGTGGTCATGCTTCAGCATAATGGACTTTATGTCCCACTCATCCACTATATCGAACCTTTGTCCCTTAAATAGATCCCTTTAAATATCCATCATCTCTCATTTTCTGGTGATCCCTTGATATAGTGCAGTATCATTACACTTCCTAGTTACTGACAATCAATAAAGGTGGATATCACTTTAAGTATTCTGTTGTTGGGATAAGCTGTGCCTGCTGTGTATATAACCAAAAGTATATTCCCCTGATCACATGTTGCCTTTCTATATCCATCACATTTTCACCTCACTTCTAACCTTGATTACTGAGTACTTCAGACTGCCATGATAAGCCTCTTTAAAAAATATATGAACATCCACAGAATATTAAGAAGTCCTGTGGGCTTCCATGTATAAAACAAAGTGTATGCTTTGCTATAAAGAATGAAACCTTCCCAACACTTTTACTCACTTGAAATAATTTTGGTCTGGATTACTTGCATCATTTAACCCCTATATCACTAAGTGGGTTGCAAACTGGCTCACAGACAGAACCCACAGTGTGAAAGTAGCTGATTCCAAGTCAGACTGTCAACCAGTCATGAGTGAAGTCCCACAGGGTTCAGTCCTGGGTCCTCTCCTGCTTGGTATCTACTTCTCTGAATTTCAGGCCAACACGAAGGGACTCTGGCTGATAAAATTTGCAGATGATTGCAAGTTGGGGGTCATAATTAATTCCTCAAGTGATGTTGACATCCTACAGAAAGGCTCACTGAGACCAATGACTGGTGTCAGAACCATGGCCTTAAGCTCAATGCCAAAAATGTGTCATCATCCCCTTTGGGAAAAACCCGGTTCCCATGAATTACCACATCAATGTTAGTTAGGGTTGCCAGCTGTCCAGTTTTTGACCGGACTGTCCGTTTTTCTGACAAAATGTCCAGTTAGAAATTTCATTTAAAACCGGACATTCAAAAGTCCGGTTTTGTGCCACAGTGCCACTGTTACATAGGCGCCAAAACCATAGAGCGAGGGGGAGGAGCATCCCCCCCACTTTTACAGCTGCAAAACTATGCTATGGTATGGTCCAGTACGTCTTTGTGTGTGTGTTCCTGCCGCCCGTGCAATTTTAAAATAAAGGACAGTACAGCTTTCATCTCATCATGGAGAGTTTAGTTACATATGCTGTCTGAATTGTCCAAGTGTTTTTGCTGCATCCAGGTAAGAGTTGCTGGGTGAGGGGGTATGCTGATGTTTTGTGCTGACATACGCTGCTCCGTGTGTTCACACACAGTGTTTTATTCAATCTGTGGTGTGGAAACACTTTAATTTCTGATAGCTAGCACTTACGGGATTGAATAAAACACTCTTTGTCGACTTGGATCAGCGTTCGATTTATTATTTTACATTACATTAATTAGTACGTGGTGGTGCCAATTGTTTCGAGTCCAGACTTATTCTTTTGTTAATTCAGCTGTCATGAAGCCTCTTATTCTTCCGGTTACCGGTACAAAATTTTACTGGCTGTGTCATTTATGTCATGTGGTCTTATTGATGGGTTCCTAAATGCCTGCTTTTTTTTTTTTTTTTTTTTTTTTTTTTTGTTTAAGTTCCTTAGTATCTTTAACTCCAAACAGACTGTGCCACCTTGGAGTGAGTTTGAAGATTTGTACATTACTAAAAAAAGAAAGCATTGCTTATTTATGCAGTTCTGCTGCTTCTTAGCCAAACAATGTACAAAGTTGTTTGCCTTTTGAGCAATAATACTCTTAAGGGTTAAGTGAAAGTACAACCAATCAAGATTGTACATTTTTGTAGTGTGTTCATACAAGGATTTAAGGATAACTTGCAATATTCTACATACTCCAAACCCTGATTTTTCTGTGTAAATCAGAGTAGTTTGACATAGGATTTTTGTAAACAATAAACATGAGAAACAGCATTATACATAAGTCAACTGTATGCCTCATTGTCAGCAGTTTAAAAGTACATCACAATTTGTTTTGACTGTCACACTAGCAATTATCAATTGCAAATAGAAACCTTTCTCTAATGCAGTCAGTAGAACATTGAGTAGTAGGAAGTGGTACAGGATTCCCTAACTGCCCTCACACACAAATCAAATCTGTTTCTGCTTCTTCCTCAGTTTTCATGTTATGTGCTCAGGATAAGATATCTTTCTAAGCACTGCCTTAGATTATAGTTAAGCAGAATAAATCAGATTTGCTATTTCTTGGTGTACAAGGTTCTAAGAAGCATGGAACTCCGATTGTGACTTTTGAGGGTAAGAAAAATTCATACAAGAGACTGAAGGGGAAGTAAAATCTGTCAACAAAACTTGCAAAAGTAAGGAATGTCCTATGTAAATATTTGGTCTTTGAACAGTGACAAAGTACAGTCCTATTTAAGGAGGAGGTTAACAGTACGGAGGACCATAACTTTCACATGTGACACATAATGTGTTTTGGATGAAAATCTTCACCTTCAGCAACAAAATCAGCTTACTTTTTTGTCACTCCTATGGAGATGTTCCCTTTTCTTGAACTAAAAGGTATGAACATTGTCCTGAGATTGTTACTGGTTTATTTCTAGGTACTGGACAGTCACTCTCAGTGCTCAATTGGTAGCGCATTTGATTTGTAGGTAGAAAATAATAGGGCCAGTTACCCCACTCCTTGTAATCAGAGAGGTGCCACAAGTTTCAGCTGGGCTTAGCCCATATAGGAAACATCTGAGATGACTGCTTGAAATCGTTAAAGACATTTTTGAAGAGGAAAATAACACCATTTAAAAGTGTTTTTGAGCAATGTATTAGTTTGCAGGACAGATTAATGCTGGTAATGCCAATTGTAAAGCAGCATGTGTAGACAACCCAGGACATGAAATAAATTTGTGGCAAGAGAAGCTCACTATAGAGTCTCTCAAGTACAATTTATTTAATGCAGAAATTAACACAAGCATATTTTTGCTAACATTCAATTTCTGAGTTTGTCAGTCTAATTCTAAAGTTTCTTAATGAAACACTACAATATCTACAATTTTAAGTTTACTTGCAATCAGATTCATTTGGTCTTTTTGACAAGGCTATTAGTATGCCATATTTTTGTATATATTCAATATTCAATAATCTGCTTAAAAAATATGTAAGTCAAAACACAAGGTGCAGGGTTTTAAGTCTCACAAGGAATAATTTGCTAAACTATAAACCTATCAAAATTCAAAGTGGAAATGAAGCAATTCTTTCTAGTCAATATTAGGTCCCTGATACTCTCCTAGATAAAATTACATTCTTGAGTATCCACTCTCCTTCGCCCTTTTGGCGTCCTTTTGTACTATTTTCTGCTGTTGACGATATTGTATACAATGCATATAGTATTATGACTAGCGATAATTTTTGTTAAACATAAATCACAAAATGGAAAAAGTGTAACAAACTAAACGTTAGACAAAATCATCTTGATCATAATGTGCGTTATATCCACTAGCACTTTTCAGTATCACCATGCCATGCATTGTAAATTACATAAGAGTTTAACTTTCTTACATTGTTTCTGCATTGCTGGCATGCTTTTGCCTTAATTTTGTTTAAATACACCTAATATCTCTGTTCTACCCATCTATTGTTTTTCTTTTTCTGTATTAAATTCAAACAATTATATAAAATGATGCAGCATACGATTCCGCAGAAGCAACTGCTACATTTAATCTACTCAAGAGTCTTACTTATACTTTTAAATGACAAATTTCATGACTTCATTCAGAAATATCTAATTCCGGTGTGTGTGTGTGTGTGCGTGTGTGTGTGTGTGCGCGTTGGGAAAAATTGTACCATCTGGTACGGAGTGTTAATGCTGAAGTAAAGATAACATTGCTTACTGTGCCCCTATTCCCAATACATCAATAGGAGTAGATTGTTCACCATACGGCTCTGCAGGCATCTGGAACAGAAAAAGAGGGCGTTCTCATTAGCTGATGTCACAGTGATGTCACAAAATGGGTGGGGCATGTGTGGGAGAGGGGGTGGGAATGGGTGGGGTTATGGGTGATGCGAGGGGCGTGACCTTAGTCCGGTTTTAGCCCCAAAGAAAGCTGGCAACCCTAATGTTAGTCCATTTAACACAGATGGCGTCATAAGAGATCTGGGAACACAGGTTGATAACAACCCCTCTTTTGACCATCACATTGCCACTGTGGTCAGAAAGTCCTTCTATGTGGCATAGCTCATTACTAAGGGTTTTGCATCCAGGAAGAAAGAGGTCATTGTCTCCCTCTACTCTTCCCTCATTAGGCCAATCATCGAGAACAATGCCCCATTTGGCATGTACCTCACTAAACACCTACAACAACTGGACCGGCCACGAAAATACCTCACAAAGAGAATCTTAGGCCTTAAACACGTGTCTTATATGGACAGACTCAAAAAACTCCAACTATTCTCTGTCTCATATCCCCTACTTAGAGGCGATCTCTGCTTGACTTACAAAGCCATGTCTGACCCAGCTCTGTTAGAAATGCTACATCTAAAGAAATCCCAGTCCCTCCTCACTACACTCTCCAGAGACCTCAACCTCATTACCACAATCAACAGAACAAGCTGGAGGGACAAGCTCATAACCCAGAGACTGTCCATGCCATGGAATAGACTTCCCATACATGTCAAGTGGAGCGCCTCACTGGCCTCTTCAAGAGAAATCTTGATGAGTGGATGGGAAAATTCACCCCGAGGATCACTCCAGTGGCTCTACTTGACAGATGCACTGGGAACTAAGGTCGGGTGGCAAGATGCCAGGGTAATCCTATGGGCTAGGCTTGTAAAGGCTGCAGGGCCAATAGCCTAGTACACACCTATGAATCAATTGATATTTACTAGTGATTTGTTTACATGTCTCTCAACTGCCCAGATTATTGCCTCATATTTTTGTCTGTTCCTCATAAAATGTATAGTTTTCTGGCAAATCACTGAGGATTGAAGTCACTAAATAATACTAAATAATGACAGACATTTGAGTTTCAGACTTCATATGCTTCAGAAAATACATAATAATACAAAACCCAAAGCCAAGAAAGAACAGACAAAACAGTGCAAACATAAAGCAAACAAATTAGAGAGCTGATCAAATCTGCCAAAGCTGATTACAAGGCATAGATAGCTTTTCTAGTAAAAGATAACCAGAAGGCTTGTTTTAATTATGTTCATAACCTCAGGGGAACCTTCAGCAATGTGCCAAGTTAATCATGAATGTCAATGCTTATACCCAGCCTGAAACTATAGCAAACCTGTTGGGTGAAAAGTTCGGTTCAAACTTCTCTCCTATCACCTTCTACCACACCCAAATAAATACCCACAACCATCCCACTAGTAGCCTTTATGAGGGATCAGGTCCTTACTGAGCTTGCTAAAGCCAAAAACACAGCCTCCATGGGTCCCAATAACATTTCAGGATGCTTTTTAAATAGTTTAAAACAGAATCTATCATGGCTCCTAAAAACCCTCTTTAACCCCAGCCTCTGGATGGGCTTTGTCCCATAGGAATGGAGGACTGCAACAGTTGTCTCTCTGCACAAGGGAGGCCCCATCAATTGACCCAGGGAACTACAGATCCATAAGCTTCACCAGTCTTAAATGTAAGGCCATGGAGAGAATTATCATGTACCTGATCAATAATGACATAGGAAATCTCCAAACACTGGACTATACCCAGTGTGGCTTTGTCAAAGGGAGGTCTTGCATTCTCAGTCTGGTTGACTTCTTCAAGAAAGTCACCATGGCCGTAGATGAGGGTAGAATGGTACACACTGCTCATCAATACCTGGCCACAACATTCAACACAATCCTCCATTCTGGATTCATAGATAAACGTACTGAGTTAGGCATTAAATCCCACATCATCAGATGGATAGCAACCTGGCTCACTGACAGGCACACGCTATCCGGTTAGGTGAATCCACTTCCAATAAGAAACCTGTTAGTAGCAGTGTTCCACAGGAATCAGTGTTGGGACCCCTCCTGTTTGGTATATACTTCTCTAAAGTGACGGCCAATGGTGGGGGCCTCTGGCTCACTAAGTTTGCCACTAACTGTAAGCTGGGAGCAATCACTGAATCCCCAAATGATGTTGACATCCTACATAGGCCTAAAAATGACAAATGCATGGTGCCAAAACCATGGAATGAGACTAAATGCTAAAAAAAGGGTGGTCTTGCTTTCTCAGTCTGGTTGACTTCTTCAAGAAAGTCACCATGGCCGTGGATGAGGGTAGAATGGTACACACTGCTTATCAATACCTGGCCACAACTTTCAACACAATCCCCCATTCCGGATTCATAGATAAACGTACTGAGTTAGGCATTAAATCCTACATCATCAGATGGATAGCAACCTGGCTCACTGACAGGGACACGCTATCCAGTTAGGTGAATCCACTTCCGATAAGAAACCTGTTAGTAGCAGTGTCCCACAGGAATCAGTGTTGGGACCCCTCCTGTTTGGTATATACTTCTCTAAAGTGACCGCCAATGGTGGGGGCCTCTGGCTCACTAAGTTTGCCACTAACTGTAAGCTGGGAGCAATCACTGAATCCCCAAATGATGTTGACATCCTACATAGGCCTAAAAATGACAAATGACTGGTGCCAAAACCACGGAATGAGACTAAATGCCAAAAAATGTGTAATCATACCCTTTGGTAAATTAGATGTCTCTGCAAATTATAATATTGACAGCACATCCCTAAAAGTAAACCCAGTGGTGAGGGATCTAGGAACACAGATAGATAGTAACTTAAACTTTGACCATCAGGTAGCTATGGTAATAACAAAATCCTTCTGTGTGGCTTAACTTATAAGTATAGGCATGGCATCAAGTTCAAAGGAAGTCATAGTGCCATTGCACGCAGCTCTCATCAGCCCCAAAATTGAGTGTAATGCTCCCTTCAGCATGTACATAACCAAGCACTTAAATACATTGGAGTATCCCCAGAGGTTTCTGATAAAAAACTATAAAACATAAGACAAATGTCTGATGCAGACTGACTAGGCCCTATCCCTTTACTCCATCTCATATTGTTTATTGAGCGGTGACTTATGGCTGACTAACAAGGCATTCTTTGATCCAGCTCTGATGAAAATGTTGCATATTCACAAGAAAACTATATGAGGGTTATGTGTTCCATGGACCTGAACCTTATTTGTGACTAACAGAGCTTGCTGGGGAGACAGATTCATATCCCAAAGTCTACCTCATCTGTGAATAAATTTCCCATAATTGAAAAAACAAAGCCCATCCTTCACTCTCTTCAAAAAGAATTTGGATAAATGGATGGGGAACAATAAATTCACTCCTGGGGTACTGCCCATGTTCCTTATGGACAGACTAGGTCTGTAAAATGACTCAGGACTACAACACCCAAAGTCCCACTGCAATGATTCTACCCCATCCCATATCTGGGGAGTGAAGATATAATATTGTCATATCCTGTGTATTATTGGATAGGCCTGTAAAGGGTCATGTGCCATCAGCCTAGTAATCACCTATGAACCTACGGCATGACTGATTTGGATTAAAGGCTCACTGCAGTTAGTTCTACAGTTTGCAGGTGTATGCTCACTAACAACATCCCCTTCAGTGAAGGGTGTCTGTGCATTACTTTGTTTTGCAGCAGTCAGAGTAATCATTCACATTTGCAACCCATTAGCACCTAACAATGGTGTTGAGGCTACACTATGTTTACATCTGTTATACAAAGTCAGAAGTTTGGTATTTAGCAATTCTAATGAGTTCACATCTTATTTGCATCTTAAAAGTGCCCAGAAGGCTGACTCTACACAGAAAGATAACTAGAGAACTATTACTCCACTTGTAGGAGTGTAGGGATAAGTACACTTTTCCAATGCTTCTTCTATAGTGGGTATTTCATTATATGGGTCCGGTTATTTGTTAAAATGCATAAGTATATGTTACACATGTCAGTCATATCAGATACTGATGGCATTGCTGGACAACTTACACACATTCTAATTGGCTACATTTACAGATAACAGGAAGATATCAGTCACTCATTCATGTTCTTACACATTTATTTTTCTATTACAGTTTCAACACTTACCTTGATAGTCTTTCAGTTACAACTGTTGTCATTTGGGTCTGACTCTGTCCGATGCTAGCAGTACACAGACATTGCATGGGGAAGTAAAGGTCTTGAGTGTTACCTGGCATCAGTTTTACTGTATGTATATGCATAGGATGAAATGTGTACCCCTTAGGTGGTTAGCATTTGTGGTCTCTGTTCCATCTTGGACAAGAAGAGGGCATATTTTGCATGCCTACATCTCCCTACACATATAGCTGCTGGGGGTTCCCTTTCTGTCTACTCACTTGAGTGTGGATGTGGTGACTTTGCCAGTGGTGATGGAACATTTGTTCCTAACACTTAGTGTTCCTGTTGCAGCTGCTCTTGTAAGATGATATTGTGCAAGATAGCACAGTCTGTGATAATTTTGGCACAAGTACTAGGATCATACTGCAGAGCTTCACCTGATGAATCTGGACACTGAAACTATGACTTCAAAAGCCCAAACACATGCTCTGAGATATTTCTTGTTTGAGCATGGGTTTGTGTGTATTTCTGATTGGCATCATCAGCCATGGTTTGACTACATCCCTGCATCACCGAGTAAATAGCCTTGTGAGACCTCACCCCTGGAAAACCTCTGTTAGAACTATGAGTTGTATCAGATATAGGAGTCATGGTAACTGCTGGGATGATTCCCTTAGCATTACACATGATCTGAGAGTTAATGGAGTGGAACCCATTTCTGTTGATGAAGACCATTCCCTGTTCCCCGGGTAGTGCTTTGATCTCAATGTCCATGCTGGCTATGACACCCAAGACTCAGGAAAATGTGCAATGGGATAGAAATGCTGCATAGCTCTAGCTCTGTGCACAGGGTTAGGTGGGAAATACATATCATCACTGGCATTCTGTAATGTAGCATTCAGGAATTGGTGTAGGATCCTGGATGCTGTTGCCTGTGACACCCTCGGCGTGTCCCTTGCAGTTCATTGACAGGTTCCTGTAGCTAACATTCTTAGTGCTACACATACCTTCATCTTCATTTACCTGGTATATAAAACTATGTCCAACCAAAATATTCCAAATTATCTTGAGTTTTTGGAATATCCTAAATATCTGACAGATATCTCTTCATTTTTCCTCTTCCAGTGATTTTGGAAGCAAAGCATCTGAGCCTTGTTTTAATTGTATTGCACCCTTCACCCTGACATCCATTAATGGCCTGCAACCCATGCTAAAAAATGTTATCATTGTTATTCCCACAGATCTAGCTTTTCTTCACAGATCTAGTATATTTGGCTTTGCTTTTTGGATAATGGGGCTCCATAACGCCTTCTTGTATTCTTGTATCAAATCCTAATAACTTAGTTGGTTTCTTCCATTTTGGTTAACTGTCTGTTGAGCTTCTTTCTGAGGAATAGTTTTCTGTCTTGTCCAAATTGATCATAATACAATAGCTCTTTACCAAGCCTGGTCTTAAGCTGATTAGACCGATTAGATGAAATAGGTCCCCCACAGCTATGGAGAACCCTGGAGTTTCAACCTTAAATACTGCAGAGAGTCACTGCTCCCCAGACCCATCTCTCTAACCTTGTCCTCTACCTTGCAGGAGAAAAAAAACATCTTGCATTACCAGTAAAAATAAGATGCTAACGTGGTAGAGCAAGTCATTTGAAGATATGTAGTCTTGCTCCCTATTTAGACATCAGCTTCTGTAGTGGAGCAGACTATATATCCATAAATCCCTTGCTACTTTTGTTTGAAGTGAGTTAGTCTGAGATGTGGAGATGGTGTGGAGTAAGTGCAATGAGAACTCAGAAGCAAGCACAAGCTTTTTTTTCTTGGCAATGGACAAAATGTAAGCATTTTTTTCTATTTAAAAGAAAAGAAAACAGATAATCAGAATCGTCTATAAACAGACTGTCCAACTTCTTACTAAGTTGGGGAAGTGGGCTTGTTTCAGAGGATAGCAGGTAAGTTAGAAGTAATAGTAGGTTAATGTCAGCTCTGATGCTGCCTGTCTCATTCAAGCCTATAATGCCTTTTTGTATTCTTCCATTTCACACCCATACCTCCTTAGAGCATCCAGAACTTTTTTGGTGGCTCGCTTTTTAAATTAAGTAACTTACCAGCTAATAATAGGCATTATTAGATAGGGTAAAGAGTTACTAACAAACTGATCCAAGATTCTTACTCCAAGGTATCCTGAAGTAGAAAAAATAATCTTTGCTTTCCACTTATTATTCATGTTTTCATATTAATGTTTATATCTTCACAAATGTGAATCCTGCATTTTATTGAGTGGTTTGATGTGAAACACCAATGAGGGCAATAGGACCATTTTCTGAAAATGGTAGTTTATATCATCAATAGCCTATAGGGAATTATGGTGGCAGGTGGCCCTAGAAGCAAATAAAACACCTGGTTTAAATGAATATATTTCCATCCTACCCCTTCTAAAATGAGATCTGCTAGAATATGAAATTAAAGTGTGTAATTACCTGCTTTAGTCAGCAGATGTCACCATTGTCTACATAAAATATGAATATACACAACATAAGGATTTATCTTGTTTTTTTATACATACATAATTTTAAATGTTTTATATTTTAAGTACTATTTAACAAGGTTAGTAGATTATTTATTGCAAAGTATTTATTTAATTTTTATATAACTTGTATTTATTTAATTTATATAAAAATACATACATTTTTATGACATTTTAATGAATTTAAAATGGAGAGCATACTAAATATTTAATTAGCTTGAAGGTTGATTTGTAGGTTTGTAATAATGCTAAGAAAATGATTGTTTTTTTGTTTTTAAACTTGTATAAAAGATTAATTGAGACTAATTGATTTATCTGATGAAGTCCATTCAGGATGAAAACGCTTAGATTGTGAAGGCGTTCATTTTATTTTGTGCTTGTGCGTAACTTATATTGAGTTCTAATAAAACTTGGAAGGTTTGTTTTTAGCCTTCATTGTCTCCGCTTCCAGTTTTGTTTTTGTGGAGTTTGGTTAGAAGGACATCGCTTTTTCTTGGTTTTGGTTTATATCATACTATACTGGAAATATTGCTAACTGTTTGATAGTAATTATGAACAATTTCCAAATGTACTTAGTACTTAAAAAACAAGTGATTTACAAACTGTTGCATGACATTAGGTGAAACCTTAGATATTGTTGAAGAAAATTGTATTTGAGGTTTGAACTGTAAAATTGCAGATCTTGAGAGATATCCAGTATTATTTGTATTGCTAATTATACAATTAAACATATGCTTTCATATTTCTGTAAATATCTCAGTAAACATGGTCTCATTGAGGAATTTCTTGTTATCATTAGAAAGCTGGTTAACAAAACTGTTCTAACAATATATGTCTATGCTGTATAGTTTTCAAGATATTGAATATTTGTTTGTGAAAGTTCAGAAAAATATAAGTTTAGAGGTTTGTCTGCATTACAATATATTACAGTATTTATGGAAAAGACATCCATCAACAGACCCCAAAAAGTATGTTTGGGAAATAGCTAATTCAGTATTACATAGTGCATGGGTGTCCCTCAGTACTGCGTCCTGAGTCCTCTGCTGTTCAGCTTGTTGACACATGACTGCAGAGCCAAGCATGAATCCAACAAAATCATCAAGTTCTTGGATGATACCACTGTTGTAGGTCTTGTCAGAAATGGTAAGGAAACGGCCTACAGGGATGAAGTGGAACATCTGATAGGCTGGTGTGACAGCAATAATCAGGCCTTAAATGTAAGCAAGACCAAAGAAATAATAGTGGACTTCAGGAGGGCTCAGGAGATTCATTACCCTCTAGAAATTAAAGGGGTGGCAGTGGAAACAATCAAAAACACTAAGTTCTTGAGGGTACACATCTCAGATGACCTATCTTGGTTGACATATATTAGCCACACAGTGAAGAAGGCAGAACAACATCTGCACTTCCTATAGACACCGAGGAAGGCAAACCTGTCTCAGTCCATCCTCAAAGCCTTCCACAGGGGGACTATAAAGATCATCCTCTTAAATAACATCATAGTTTGGTATGGTAATTGCAAAGCATTTGATCACAAGGCTGTCCTGAGAGTAGTGAAGGCAGCTGAAAAAGTCATTGGTTTCTTGTTCCTATCCATGGATGATCTGCACTAGACTCAGTGTGAGGGAAAGACTAGGAAGATAATCGATGATCCCACTCACCCTGTCCACTGCATGTACTTCTGCCTTTCCTCGGGCAGGTGGTATAGCAGCTTAGACTGCAAATCTTCTAGACTGAGCAGGAGCTTCTTCCCTCTATCAATAAGGCTGCTGAACTTGAATGCCAGGCATGACAGTGAATGGACTGACAATAAATGAACAATATTGAAATGTACTTAGTACTCAAAAACAAGTGATTTACAAACTGTTGCATGCATTAGGTGAAACCTTAGATATTGTTGAAGAAAACTGTCTTTGAGGTTTGAACTGTAAAATTTTAGATCTTGAGAGATATCCAGTATTATTTGTTTTGCTAATTATACAATTAATAATATGGTTTCATATGTCTGTAAATATCTCAGTAAACATGGACTCACAGAGGAATTTCTTGTTATCATGAGAAAGCTTATGTCTGGTTAACAAAAATGTTCTAACAATATATGTCTATGTTGTATAGTTTTCAAGATATTGAACATTTGTTTGTGAAAGTTCAGAAAAATATAAGTTTTGAGGTTTGTCTGCATTACAATATATTACAGTATTTATGGAAAAGACATCCATCAACAGACCCCAAAAAGTATGTTTGGGAAATAGTTAATTCAGTATTACATTGAGAATGGGTGTCCCTCAGGACTGCGTCCCGAGTCCTCTGCTGTTCACCTTGTTGATGCATGACTACAGAGCCAAGCATGAATCCAACAAAATCATCAAGTTTGTGGATGATACCACTGTCATAGGTCTTGTCAGAAATGGTAAGGAAACAGCCTACAAGGATGAAGTGGAACATCTGATAGGCTGGTGTGACAGCAACAATCAGGCCTTAAATGTAAGAAAGACCAAAGAAATAATAGTGGACTTCAGGAGGACTCAGGAAATGCATCACCCTCTGGAAATTAAGGGGCTGGCAATGGAAACAGTCAAAAACACTAAGTTCTTGAGGGTGCACACCTCAGATGATCTATCTTGGTTGACATATATTAGCCACACAGTGAAGAAGGCACAACAACATCTGCACTTCCTATGGAAACTGAGGAAGGCAAACCTGTCTCAGTCCATCCTCAAAGCCATCCGCAGGGGGACCATCAAGATCATCCTCTTAAATAACATCATAGTTTGGTATGGTAACTGCAAAGCATTTGACCACAAGGCTGTCCTGAGAGTAGTGAATACAGCTGAAAAAATCATTGGTTCCTTTTTCCCATCCATGGATGTTCTGCACTAGACTCAGTGTGAGGGAAAGACTAGGAAGATAATCGATGATCCCACTTACCCTGCCCACTGCATGTACTTCTGCCTTTCCTCGGGCAGGTGGTATAGCAGCTTACACTGCAAGTCCTCTAAACTGAGCAGGAGCTTCTTCCCTCTATCAATAAGGCTGCTGAACTTGAATGGCAGGCATGACAGTGACTAATCAGATCAATATGCCACTTGCTGTGAAGTATCATCTCTAGTAATCACTCTAGCAAATTGCTTCAATAAATGGTACAATTAGCCTTTTTTTCTTATGATATTACTTCCTGAATGTGCAATAGTCAGGATTGAGTCACCACTCCGTACATGTGCAATATGAACATCAGAATATATTATAATACAACTGATAAAGTGCAATATTCTAAGCAGTCATAGTGTCAAGTCATAAGAGGGAATTCAATAAAGCCTACATGGACTTATTGCCCATGTAGGCATAGTGGCACAGTGCTTACATGGAAGTAAGCAGATGTGCGATCCAGTAAATGGATCTGAGGGGCGTGCATGATCATGTGAACACAGAAGTATCCATGGCATGCAAATCACCTCATAAGCAGGTGAAATGCATGCACATGAGGCAGGTAGAGTGATTCACCAAGCAGATAGGCAGTTGTTCAAACCCTGTGTTGGTGTCCGTAATGTACACGGAAACATTCCATGCAGAGGATGTAAAAATGATACCAGGAACTGTAAAAGTGTACTGACAGGGTATAAATAGCACAGAGGACACAGATATGTAAAAAAACTAACCACCATGTGTCTAAAACCATATGGAAAATAATTTAAAATCATTTTAGTTTTTTTTAATACCCTGGGTATGTTTGCGCAGTGCGCCACAGTGTGCACACATACCGTTATGGAAAAAATATAAAAATGTTGTCAAAAACATAATTTGTGAGTATGCAACAGTAATGCATTATAGGACCCTGTGTGGAGTATGTACAATGTTAAGCTGCTGTGGTTGCTAATGAGTCAGGGCGTGAAGCCATGTAGTTTCCAGGTATTGTGCACAGATCTGTATGCAAATGTGCTGGAGTTACCGAATAGCACAAATGGGTGTCTGTGTCTGCAGATCCCATCCGTGTAGGCGCAGTACCATGTTGGTGTTCACAAAAGAGGTAGCTGACATCAAAAGGGAGTATGTTCACAAACTTTTAAGCTCATTGGAGCCTAGAGGGGCCTGTTTGTGCACCGCACCACTGAGCTGAGCGGGAGGGGGGTGTGTTCACTGAGTGCTAAGCTGTGTTTACCTATGAGGCTCATGTTTTATCATGTTTGCACATGTGTGCATGGTGCGCCACCGTGCTGAGCATGACCTTCCATGGGGGGGTGTCTATTGACTGCTAAGCTTTGTTCATATCTGTGGTGCAGGTTTGTGTGGCATGCTGTAGTGTTCAGCAAGGAAGGTTGTCAAAAACAACTGGCTGAGAAAGCTAATGATATATTAATTACTGATGAGCCCTGTTTCACTTAAACTAGTGCCATTAAACCCCTTAATGATGTACTTGGCAGGTGGAAGGCATTATAGGTAGCCAACAACACAGGCTACACCTACAGCAGAGCACTGTAAAGGTTGCATGCACTTTACAATTTGATTTCCCCCCATACCATTCACCATTGGAGTACAGACTTGGGAATTTTAACTGAGAGAATGCTAGGGGCTGCTGCAGGTCTGCTACATATGTATGTGCTAGATGCTGAGGTCACTGCAGCTGCTGCTGATGCTGACCATAAGCTTAGACTGAGAAGGAGAAAAGTGTTCAGACCCAGGGTAACCTATCAGGAGTTGTATGGCTGGGGACTGTAGAGTGCTACAGGGTGGACAGGGACATACTACAACAACTCACTGAGCTCTGCCAACCTCAACTCAGACCCAGAGACAACAGAGGGGAATCCATCCCAGTGGAAACAAAGGTATGTGTAGCCCTCAGGATATTATATACAGGTCCTTTACAAAGACTGACTGGGGACATGATGGGGATCTCACAAGCATCTCCTTCCAGGGTACTCAACCAGTTCCTGGATGCCATGCTATCACATGCCAGTTAGCACATTTATTTTCTCCACACCTCTGAGGAGAGGGCCAGCAGTATGCAAATTTTCTATCATGTAGCACACTACCCTCAGGTACTGGGTGCTATAGATTGCACTCATGTACACATCAAGGCACCATCTGGTGAAGAGGGTAGAATTTACATCAACCACAAGGGGTATCACTCCATCAACTGCCAGGTCATATACAATGCCCATGGCATTATTATGAATGTATGTGCTGGCAGCCCTGCAGTAATCTCAACTCCCATATCTGGCATGTATCACAGTTGTACCAGAAGTTTGCTCTGGGGGACATCCCACATCACATGGCCATTTAGTTGGGGATGCTGGCTATGCACTGGAACCATGGATGATGATACCCATTGGAAATGCACACACACCCACCAAAGAATGCCTTAATGAGGCACACGCACAAACTCAGAACATTATAGAGCATATATTTGGGCTGTTGAAGTCAAGGTTCCAAAGCCTCAATATATCTGGTGGAGCCCTGCAGTACTCTCCAGCCACATGTGTACAGATGTTCACAGTATGCACCATGTTACACAATATGATCCTGTGTAAACAGTTACAGCAGGATCAGCAAAGGGAAGGGATACACAGCCCCCACCAGTGCCTAGGTCACCACAGCCACACCCACAGGGGGACTTGGAGGAGGAACCCCCTGAGGCTGTACCTGTAGGCAGACATAGGCATGCCCAATATGCTGTGGCCTTGGCCAAGAGACATCACATAAAACATGCACTGACAACCTAGGGCCCTGGGGACTGACACCTTACCTTGACTCGCAAACATATTAGTATAAATGATGCCAGCCAGACAACGCAACCTGTATCTCACCATGTATTGGCTATGTACTGCATGCATCAGACAGAGTTAGTCTTGAACTACAGGTCTGTCAACTGCTGCATTCCCAAGGTAAGTCACTCTCTTATGCATCACTTGTAAGGGGTACTACAATATGGTAGCATATGTATGGACCTGACACATATATGCAAGGGAATATAGTGGGCTATATATAGTGTGCTACTGGGCTACTTGCAGAGATCTATGGTGGGCTACTGGGCTACTTGTACAGCTCTAACAGCCACTTGAGACAACAAGTACTCTGTTCACTAGTATGTGCCCAATAATATCCACTATTTCACATGGCTGGAAACTCCACAACATTATTCCAGGGAGATGCCAAACAGTGGGGTCACAGGAGAGTTGCACCACTGTCTATGCCAGCAGAGCATAGGCTAGTCATCTCCCACCCCAAACACATCAGCGTCCCCATGCAACTGCTGTAACAGTATGTCTACAATGACATAGTAGCAGAACAACAATTCCTGTATGATGTTTATAGTGTGAGGAATGAGACCTCTCCATATGTCAGCTGGTGTGGCTCACTGGGCCAGGGGCAGTAACATGGGTGATGGTGCTGATGGGTCAAATCTGGCAGCATCCAACAACTTTTGCAAGTTGGGTACTTGTATAGGGTATTCCCACAAACTGTCATAACCCCTCAATCTGTTACTGCAAGAAAGCTCGACAAACCTAGAGTGAATGGGGGTACAAAGGGTCATACCTACAGACAGACATTATACATGCTCTTAGTAACCTAGCAGGTGGCTAGTATAACAACTGGCTGCAACAGGTCAGACAGGTTAGGTCAGCACTTAACTGTGTCAGTAGTTACAAGTCAGTGACTGCTGTTTACAGTATAGTACCGGAAAACCACAAATGTATGAGGAACACAGCAGATATTTGGGGCGAAATGCTGGACATTCTGCAAAAACATGTACAGGGAGAGGTATGCAGACTGTCATCCCATGTGTGGTGTTATACCATCCACCCCAGTCGCATCATACCTCTCGACCTCTTAGAACAGGAAATCTGGCCAAAGCCATGCATAAAAGTGGGACCAAGGCCCTGAAATAGGGGCATGTTATAAATAGTTGCTTCTGCAAACATAGAATGTCGATAGAATAACAGGTCTTGCATTAGCATGAATCTCCTGATGTGTATGAAGTCTGAAACTCAAATGTCTGTCATTAATTATTGGCTTCAGTCTTCACTGATCTTCCTCTAATTTCCTAGAAAACTACAATGTTATGTGAATTGGACCAAAAATATGAGGCAAACTTCTGGACAATCTGTGAAGCTCTGTACAGTTGTGAGTTATGCATTGCATATTAAGGTCAACAAATAGGCAAGGATTAAGGAATGTCTTGGACAATATCAGGGGACTGCAGTACTGTGGTAACAGATACAACAGCCAATGACCTGCAGCACACATAATCCCAGACTGGAGTGCAGATAGCTCTGGCCTGGAGTCACCTTGCCAGTACTGACAATCACTCATGCTTGATTGTATATATATATATATATATATATATATATATATATATATATATATATATATGTATATATAAATAATAAGCGCTACATATAGCTAAAGTACAATGAAGTATAGACTCCCCACATATCTACATAACACATTTTATGTAATGTACACACACAACATCATTTAAGGAGACATCCCTGTTATACGCATTTATATAGATATGATGGGTGGGGATGTACGAATGTCCCCACATACCCAGAATGCTGGGGTTATCTGCACTTACACATTGCAATAGCTGTCCAATGGAACCAGACCAAGACTGCAACAGTGCATAATCCACGCACCCACAGACCATAGTGCTTGCAGACTGTCACCCTGTAGCAAGTATGCAGGTGGTGTAATGTGTAATGGGTGCAAAGCATGCCCTGGACAGGCCATATTATCCCTGGCCATATGTCCACCTATAAAACTGCAAACAGACACATATGGCCATACAGGTAAGTGTACACACATAGCAGGGATATTACCAAGTATCCCACCCCTAGGACACTAACAGTACCAAGCAGTACCATTCTGCAGACCACACGTGCTATCAGAAGGCCACTTTGTGTACTCCACAAGTACGGTGCCTGCAGCAACATATACAACAGATGTAACCTGTGGTGAGTGCAATAAGTACTGTGAACTATAGTGTGTAATACTAGATAGGTAGGAGTTCTAATCTCACATCATCCAACTGTGTGTGTGTGTGTGTGTGTGTGTGTGTGTGTGTGTGTGTGTGTGTGTGTGTGTGTGTGTGTGTGTGTGTGTTAATATATCCCCTCACAGCAGTATGGACATGCATTTCTTGGCTATCCCCATGCAATGGTATGCATTTTATGGCCCTGTGACTGGCTGTTGGCCTCTAAAGTCCCTCCTCAACAAGGCCTGCTGATGTCATCCAGCTTAAAAGCACTGGCTGACAATTTAATAACAGATAAACAGTGTGGTACATTCAATAAGAATTGCAAGTTCTAGTATGTTCTACTAGATAAGTAGGGGTTCTAATCTCGCAACATCCAACGTGTGTGCCTGTGTGTGTAAATATATCCCCATGCAGAATTCAGACAAGCCTGTATGGGCTATCTCTGTGTAAGGGTTTTGCATTTTATGCCCTGTGATTAGCTGCTGGCCCCAACATTGTCCTTATTTACAAGACCTGCTGATGTCATCCACCTTAAGAGTGCTGGCTGTCAATCTAATAACAGAAAATCTCTGTGATGCATGCAATAAGTACAGCAAGCTGTAGTATGTAACAGTAGATACATAGGGGTTGTATTCTCACATCAACCAACTTCTGTGTGTGCATGTACATACATCCCCTTGCAACACTACAGATGTACCCATCTGGCTTATCTCTATGCAATGGTTATGCATTTTAAGTCCCTGTGATTAGCTGCTGGCCTCAATATTGACCTCCTTTACAAGATCTGCTGATGTCATCTACCTTAAGTGCTTTGGCTGACACTTTGATATCAAATAAACATTGTGGTGCATGTGATGCATGCTGCAAGCTATAGTCTATATTAATAGATAGGTAGGGATTCTAATCACACCACTATTAAGTATTCAACTGCAGTACCACCTTTAACATTCTTATAAGAAAAGCGCAGTCCGGTTCAGAACTGTCTGCAAACAACTACAGTTAACTTTGAACCTAACACCACTCTTAAGTATTCAACTGCGGTACCACCTTTAACATTCTTATAAGAAAAACGCAGTCCAGGTCAGAACTGTCTGCAAACAGCTACAGTTAACTTTGAACCTAACACCACTCTTAAGTATTCAACTGCGGTACCACCTTTAACATTCTTATAAGAAAAGCGCAGTCCGGGTCAGAACTGTCTGCAAACAGCTACACTTAACTTTGAACCTAACACCACTCATAAGTATTCAACTGCGGTACCACCTTTAACATTCTTATAAGAAAAGCGCAGTCCGGGTCAGAACTGTCTGCAAACAGCTACAGTTAACTTTGAGTATGTGTCTACCTGTTTGAGCCAATCTTCATTTTCCCCTGGAGAGCACTGTGCTTTGGCTGTAAGCAGCCCCCCCCCCCCACCACCACCACACACATATTCCACTTTCTCTTATTCCCTTCTGTTAGTAAATAGTATCCATAACTGTTCAATACTGTGTGTTTGTTAATTTAAACTATGACCACAGTAGCCTACTGATACAAGGTTATCCTGTTTTTCCACCTGAGAAATTAAGAAAAGACTTACAGTTTCAGAGCAGTCCTTGATCAATTGTGATTGTTTCTTAACACATACTTGTCTTGCTTTGGCTCATTAGCAGCAGTACAAAGAACTGCCTGCTCACACCCTTGTTCTTCCCTCCCCTTCCCTGTTTATCACCTTAAGACAATTCCAGAGTTAATGAATATTACCTGTGGCAGGCACCATTTGTAAAACTACAATCCACTCTGCTACAGGCCCCATGAAGGCTCAGTGTCTCTCCAGTAAGTGTTTTACAACTGTAAATGCTTATTTATGTTGAATTGTATTAGACATTTTACAACTGTATATGTTTGTGTTGAATTGTGTTAGACATCTAATATGTTTTATGCTTTATTATTGATGTTACTATGGCATGCTAGCATTTTGTATGCACCAAGTTGTTTCTAGTGTAATAGTATGTATGGTCTATTTGCATAGCTGCACCTTGTTCACTAATGTTATTCATGTAATTGTGTTGTGTGTAGACAGCTCATACTAGTGTCTAAATTATTTCTATAAGTTTGTGCTGTTACTGGTGGATAGAATCACATTAGAGAACCACGACAGATTGCTGCTCGCTATATTTTTATCTGTGGCTGCATAACTGTCTGGGTTTTTGTTTTCTAATGTTCTTCCAATTGGCTCAGTATCTGCATATACTAAGTAGTAGTTCAGGACATTGTCTTGCATGTGGTAGCTATTTGCTCAGTGTGTTTTTTATAATCTTTATAATATATATCTACCATCTCAAAAGTGTTTACTCCTCTCTGTACTCTTATTTTCTAGACCTAACACCACTCTTAAGTATTCAGCTGTGGTGCCACCGTTAACATTCTTATAAGAAAAGCGCAGTCCGGGACAGAACTGTCTGCAAACAGCTACAGTTACCTTTGAGTATGTGTCTACCTGTTTGAGCCAATCTTCATTTTCCCCTGGAGAGCACTGTGCTTTGGCTGTAAGCAACCCCCCCCACCACCACCACACACATCTTCCACTTTCTCTTATTCCCTTCTGTTAGCAAATAGTATCCATAACTGTTCAATACCGTGTGTTTGTTAATTTAAACTATGACCACAGTAGCCTACTGATACAAGGTTATCCTGTTTTTCCACCTGAGAAATTAAGAAAAGACTTACAGTTTCAGAGCAGTCCTTGGTCAATTGTGATTGTTTCTTAACACATACTTGTCTTGCTTTGTGATTGTTTCCAGCCCCTCATACAAGAACCTAACAGGGTCTCTACCGCCTCCCCACCCTGCCCCTATTCCTCCGCCCCAGTGGTCCCACCTTTATTGCACTCAAACCCTCCCATCTTTCCAATAGCCAACCACAGCGCTAACACAACACTACCTCCTCCATATTCCCTCTACTATCACACCTCCTCAACTGACATGTACAAGCATACCTTTCCTTTGCTCACTGCATGCACTCTCCTTGCATATCTTACATCCTACCAAAGCTCCATCATTCCCCCACTCAACCACTACCACTGTACTACTACTCACACCACCACCCATGTCTCACCCATACTCAGCTCCCCTCCCACCAGCTCAAGAACCATCCCTATGCACCCCCCACATATTCTACTAACTATATTACTCAAACGTAAAGCATCCCTACAACTTAACATAGTAACCCTCCCACCATACCTATTACCCACAGAGCACAATCATAAAGTTTCCCTTATAAACAAACACATTCAAAAACTGAGAAAACTAATAATCTCATGCATATCAAAACTAGCCCTAAGTGGAGACATCCACCCCAACCCTGGCCTTACCATCTCCAACCCCAATCCTCATAATCAGACTAGAAACCACAACTTCTCCCATATTAAAGCCAATAGAAAGCCAAGTGACTTCCTTCTACTAAGCCTAAATATTAGAAGTATATCCAATAAAGTCCATGAACTTCATGCCCTCCATGCCACCATAGACTTATACTCCCCAGATATAGTCATCCTGACAGAAACCTGGCTAAAACCTCACATTGCCAGTGAGCAAATACTCCCTACAGGTTACGGCATACTAAGAGTAGACAGGCTAAACAAAAAAGGAGGAGGTGTAGCTATAATATTTAAACAGCATCTAAACATCCAGAGCTTAAAATCATCAGCTCCACAAATAGGCAATGAAGAAATAATATATACCAACCTCAAAATTAACCAAAACAAAACCATCAACATAATTGAATGCTACTTCCAACCTGGCCAAAACATCTCTCCACTAGAAAACCTCCTCAGCTGGTCTACTCACCATCTTCCCCAAGAAACTATCATCTTAGGTGATTCCAACATTGACTGGCAATCCTGTTCTGGCAACAATCCAACCCATCATGTACACCTTCATGGCTTCACCCAACTAGTCCAGTCACCAACAAGGATAAATAAAAGCTCCAGCAAGCACACTACCCTGGATTGGATACTAGTCAGTAAGAACCCCCAGTCATATATAACAGGATCCTTATCAGATAGCCTCAGTGATCACTCCCCAACATTCCTACTCAAAAAATGCCTGTACCAAGCTAAACCTGTCATCTATCATCAAATACGTAAAAAAAATAAACTTTAGCCCACTCACATTCATCTCATTCTTCAAAGAATGCAACTGGCATGCTCTAAAGTAACTCAGTCTAGATGACGCAGTTGAATTTTTTTAATACTACCTTCCTGAACATCCTTAATTACCATGCCCCCATAAGATTTTCTAGAACCAAAGCACAACCCACCCCATGGCTACAGAAAACCACTAAGTCAGAAATGAAAACAGGGATAAAGCCTGGGAGCACTGGAGCAAAACCAAAACCCACGCAGCTAGACAGAAATTCCTAGAACTACGCAATAGAGTCAAAAAGCTAATAAAACGGGACAAATTCCAATACTACCAGTCTGCCCTAGACTCCTCACAACACAGCCCCAAACAATTCTGGTCCTCCATAAACTCCATCCTCCACCCAGGTAAAGTCAGTACCCTCCTCCTAACATCCCTCAATCCTCAGAAAATATTGCTACCTCATTCAACACACACTTCACCCAAACCATACTATCACTAGCTAAACAACACAACCCCGGTTCCCTCCAACCCACACCTTCAACTAGTAATCTCCCCACTGCCTTCTCTTTTTCTCCTGTACCTACCTCCAACATAAAAAAACTCTTAACTAAACTTAAACCCACCAAATTAGCAGCAGACAACCTCCCAAGTGAATACCTACAAATCGCAGCTGATGCTCTGGCCTACCCAGTATCCATCTTGATTAACTGATCTCTGTCAGAAAGTTATGTTCCCACATTGTGGAAAGTCTCACATATAATTCCCCTCCACAAAGGTGGACCCTCTGCAGAACTAACCAATTACCGCCCCATAGCTATTCTCTCTCCACTCTCCAAAATACTAGAGAGATGCATGCACTCTCAGGTCTCACACTACCTCCTTACTAACAACATCCTTTCCAGTACTCAGCATGGTTTCCGACCAAACCAAAGCACCACCACTGCCTTACTCTCCTTTACTAACTCTGTCCTTCAGCATAAAAACAATGGCTATCTCTCCTCTGCTACTTTCCTAGACCTATCTAAAGCATTTGACATGGTCCCACACAAACAACTTATCTCTGTCCTCAATAACCTATCCTTCTCACAATCAGTCACCAACTGGTTTCAGAGTTACCTGTCTGACCGCCAACAATCCATTGAATGGCAGAATGACATATCTCCCCAACTACCTGTCTCCATAGGGGTTCCCCAAGGATCCATCCTTGGACCCCTACTTTTCTCTGTTTACACCAATAATCTAGCCTCTGCCACCAAACATGGCACACTCATCCAATACGCAGATGACTCAACCATCATCTGCTCAGCCCAGTCCCTACCCAAACTGCAAAAAGTCACACAGGAAGCCTTTTCCTCTGTTGAAACATGGTTATCCGATGCCCAATTAATACTCAACCCAAACAAAACTAAACTACTCATCTTCCAACCCACCAAACATACTCAAAACAACTCTCACTTTAACATCACAGCAAAAGACAACACCACTATATACCCAACTGAACACACCAAATTGCTAGGAGTGGAAATAGACAATAAACTAAAATTTGACATTCACATATCCATGACCATAAAAAAAGTCCACAAAAAACTAGGAGCATTATACAGAAATAAACAATTTCTCACTAAAGCAGCAAAGACTTCAATAGCAAATTCCCACCTTATCTCCACCCTACTTTATGCCTCTCCAGTATATACCAACCTAAGGCAATGTGATCTAAACAAGCTAGAGACCTGCTACAACAAAATCGCCAAATTCGCCACAGGGGCATCCTACCGTAGTCACCACTTTCTCTCACTTGCTGAACTGGGCTGGCTTGAACTCCCTCACCTCCTTCAGTGGTATCAACTCTCACTCGCCCACAAACTAGTAAACCATCCACTAAATGTCCCATCCCTCCAGAATCTACTCCAACCCTATCGCACCACCAGACCACTAAGATCCAGCAACAAGAATCACTTGCAGATCACTAAAGCCAATAACTCTGCTGGTGAAGCACTATTCTCTTGCGCCATAGCCAAATTATGGAACTCACTCCCACCCACAATTACCTCCACTCATCATGCACCAACTTCAAAACTTTATTAAAAGCGCACCTAAAAACATGCTGGCTATGCCCTTGCAACTCCCACTCTAATATCATCCACCCCATCCAACTACTACCTTTCTTTCACCTCCACTAACTACCTTGATGATAGCAAGCTCAGATGCTCATAAGCCTAGTACTTATTATACAGCAGGAACTTCTCATTGTTACATTTGTTAATGCCTGTTATGTACTTCACAGATAAAGATTCTAGTTGTCTACTGATGTACTATGTTCTTCATCTGTAAATATGTTGTAAGTAATTTCTATGTTAAATTGTTAATAGCTATGTAATCCAATGTAACTACTGTCTGTTTATTTTTCTGTGGAGCTTTTCTCCCAGGGCCTCTGCTGAAAATGGATCCAGGTCCAGTTGGACACTCCCGGTCAACAAATTTAAATAAATAAAATAAATAAATAAATAAATCTCACAGCATCTAACTTGTGTGCATGTGTGTATAAGCATATCCCCTTGCAGCAGTAGAGACATGGCCATCTGGCCTATCTGTTCAAATTGGTTATGCATGTTATGGCCCTGTGGGTAGCTGCTGGCCCTACATAGCCCTCATCTACAGAAGCAGCCACCATCTAAATCTGTACATGGAGCATATCAAGGTGACATGTATCAAGGGTAGTAGACCTTGTCACAGGGTATGAAAACATGATGCCATTGACTGTCCCCATTGTTCCTGACACACTGCTCTACACATATGCACCTAGGGAGTCATGCACGCATACTGGCATACCTTAGTGATGCCATAGTTCTGCTGTGCTGCCTTGCCATCCTGTGCCATTGTATTGCCTCCATATGTCCATAGTTGAACTGCTCACACTCCTGGGACACAAACATACACAGGTCTGTGACACACCTGTCATTCTGTTACACTACCACCAGTGTACCAACAGGTGACAAAGATACAGAGTTTGATGTGTAGTCAAGACACATAGGTTCATAGGTGTTTACTAGGCTAATGACCAGAAGGGCCTTTTCAAGCCTAGACATGCATCCCAAATCTCAGATGAGTTCTGATACCCTTAATAAGTGCAAGCATAGGCCTGGGATATGAACCATTTACAGCTTACCTGTTTGTATCAGAGGCATACGTGCCAAACCAGGGATGACTTTCCAGTTTCCCATCCAATTGTCCAAGTTACACTTGAATTGGATTAGGGAGGAACTCTCCTTCACATGGATGGGGAGGCTGTTCCATAGACGGGTAGTATCTGGGATACATACCTATCTCTCCAGCAGGTCCTATTTATATCACAGGCAAGGTTTAATTCTTTAGAACAGGTAATCCTGGTACTGTTTGTTTTCTGGATATGTAGGAAGTCCATCAGAGTTGGGTCTGACAATGCCCTGATGTCAGGCATAGATCTCCCCTCAAAAGCCTGTAGGAGACAGAATACAGGGATAGGGCTTTGAGGTGGTCTGCATAAAACATATTACTTATGGTCTGTATCCTTTAAGTGAGGAACCTCTGCGGACATTCCAGTTGTTGGATATGTCTGGTTAGATACATATCAATGGGGCATTGTACTGAATGATAAGTCTGATGAATGCTGAATACAGTGGAGCAATGACTTCCTTGGACTTAGATGCCATACCTTTGTTTATAAGTTGTGCAACATAGAATGATATCCTCACCACTGTAGATACATGATGATCAAAGGCTAGATTACTACGTGTGTTCTTAAGTCTCTGACTACTGTGTCAACTCTAAGGAGTGTGTTGTCAGTATGATAGTTACCAGAGATGGATGACTTCCCAAATGATACTATTATGCATTTCTTGCAATTTAGTTTTAGTCCATGACTCTAACCCCAGTTCTTTTTCTGTGTCAACCCCTCCTGGAGAACATTTGTGTCAGTGTGAGATTCAATGGCAGCTCCTAATTTGCAATCATCTGTAAATTTAGTCAGCCAGAGACCACTGACATTGGTCTTCACTTCTGAGAAGTAAATGCAAAAAAGGAGAGGTCCAGGGATTGGCCTCTTTGTAAAGGTGGACTCCCCAAATATAACTTCCTGGGTCCTATCTGTGAGCCAGTTGGCTATTGACTGAGTGACATACGGGTTTGCACCTAACCTCTTGAGTTTGTCAACAATGCTCAAGTGGGGTATGGTGTCAAATGCCTTGGCCAGGTCAAGTTAGGCAGTGTGAATGATTTTTCCCTCATCCATTGCCTTGGTGATCTTCTCAAAGATGTCCACCAGGTTTAGTATGCATGATCTGCCCTTTACGAAACTAAACTGGGTTGGGTGCAGTGTCTGGAGGTTTACTGCATTTCTCTTGATCATTTCCATGATAATTCTTTCCATAGCTTTACATATAAGAATGGTGAGACTTATGGATCTGTAGTTTTCAGGGTCTGTAGATGGCCTACCTTTGTGCAGAGGGATGAATGTTGCCTTTCTCCATTCATGAGGCACAAAGCCTGTTTGGAGGCTACAGTTAAATAGTAATTTCTGAGACCCTGATAGGTCATGCTTCATGTAGTTTAGAAGGAATCCTGGGATATTGTCTAGGCCCTTCATGCAGTGTTCTTGGTCTTAGAGAGACCATTAAGGACCTGTTCCCTAGTGATAGTAGGGGGAGTTATATTTGTTGATATTTCCTGAGGAAGGTTGAGGGGGAGAGAGGAGTAAAGCTGGAGCTGAATTTATAAGCCAGGAGGTTTGCTATATTTTCTAGCTCAGTGTAGGTGGCTCAATTTACAATGAGCTCTGCACACAACTGTGTATTGCCTTTGAGGCTGCAGACATAGCTAAAGAATACTTTGTGGTTGTCCTTGACCTCGGATGCCAAACTTACCCCAACTTTGGCTTTGATAGACTTTAATTGTCCTCTGAGTTGTTTGTTTAGTTTAATTAGAATGCTTTTATCATGCATCCGTGGTGGTGCAGTGGTAGCGTTGTTGCCTCACAGCAAGAGGTTCTCCCATTTGATTCTCAGCTGGAGTGCTGGGAGTGCCTTCTGTGTGGAGTCTGCATGTCCTCCCTGTGGGTGGGTGGGCATTCGAAAGACATGTGTAAATGGGCATGCCTTAACTGAAGGTTGAACATTGAGCTGGCACCTCAGCGTTTGTGAAAATCTACTACCAATCATTAGCGGACTGGAGTTCCGCTGTGCCCACCCCTAACCGTGGAAAGCCAAAAGACAACAACAACAAATTAGAGTGCTTTTATCCTGCTGGGTGCTACACCTCCTAATTTTTGTCAGGATTTTTTTCCTCCTGTTATACATCCAGTTGATTTTGTGAGTCTACCAAGGTAGCTTGTATTTTGAGTTAGTTGTGTACTTCTTCCTGGTGGATACAGCTGCCTCTATACAGCTATTAACATGCTTGTACAGGGTTTCTGTGAACAGTTCTGCATAGGCAGAGGTGTTCTTAGGGTTTATATGGGCTTGAAATTTTGCTAGGCTCTTACTTAATAGCAGGAGGTCAGCCTTAGACTAGTTCCTGAATATTCCTGGTTTAGCTGGGGGCCCAGGTTTTATTTTTACTTCAAAGGAGACCATTTTGTGGTCTGACCTTACCAGGGAAGGCATTACAGTAGGGGGTGTGCAGCATTCTCCCATATTAGCGAGGACCAGATCCAGTATGGTTGCACCCCTGGTTGGTGTATTGACTATCTGGTCCATGGAGTTTGTTTTACAAAATCCAGGAATCTCTGTGCATGTGCATTTGATGTCATATAGAATTCTCAGTTAATAGTGTGGTAATTAAAGTCACCCATGAATATGGTATTGGGGTGGATAATTAGTGTTTCTAATAAGTTTAAATACATGGTATGGGTTTCCTGGGTCATAGAGGGGGATCTATAGCTTGCAAGAAATTGGTATTGGATTTTACCTATGGTGATTTGAACATGAAGCAGCTCAAGTGCATTGTCCTGCTTCACCAGCCTTGAAGAATATTTATTTTTGATGTAAATAGATACACTCCCATGTTTAGCCCCTGTCTGTGAAGTAACTGGTCAAAATGTGTGGAAGGCATTATAACCCTGCACTGTTGTTGTGCTGTACACAGCTTTAAACCATGTCCTTGAGACCACACATCAGCATTTTCTAGGGTAAAGAGAGCTTCCAGGGAGAGGAGTTTTTCATTTAGGCTCCTAGCATTGAGAGGTAATGCCTTTATATTTTCTTGGTTTTGATCTGCTATGTTGGAAGTGCTTTCAGTTTGGCATTGCCTAAAAAAAGACACTATGGGGGAAGACAATGTTTTTGCTAATATTCAACAGCCTAGAGGGTAGAGGTGCAGACCATCATTGGCAAAGTAGCGTGGTCTGTTGACCAACTCCTTCCATGCTGACAAATATTGCACCCCCTTAGAATGACATCAAAAACTAAGCCAATTATTAAAGTCAATCATCTTCATTGTGGCATAATCCTTGGAGAAGGTAAAATCCTGCTCAGTGCTAGGTTCATACCAGCCTGAGACACATATTCCGAATGCTCTATGATGTCTCTCTTTATATTGTCTAGGGAGGTATGAATCAGGCCATTTACTGCCACATGGACTTGGACTGAGTCATATTGATAATTGTGATCCAATGACCTGAGTGCATGTGTAATGTGGTGGATCCTAGCCCCTGATAAGCAATTGACTAACTTTCTCCTTACTCAGCCTGGTGAGAGGGACATCAGTGTGTCTCACAATGGAGTCTCCAATGACTAGAATGTTGGATTGCATGGTGACTTGCTTTATCTGCTTAGAGGTAGAGGCTACATGAGATGTAGCTCTATGTGTTGATGTGGGTGTTGTTTTGAAAGAGTGTGTTTGTGGCTGCTGAGAGTATTTCTTATGTGTACTTCGTCTAGGAGGTCCGTGTGGTTTAGGAAGGTTACATGTAAGTGACTCAGTATATGTGGATCTACATGTCTACTCTGAATTGTGCATTATGGGTTCAGCATGTGTACTACTGACAACCTTATTGACATTATGAGTAATTTTATGTGAGAGCTTTGCCTCCAGAGACATTGTGTAAATACATCTCTCACATACTGTATCAGTTTCTTTGAGAATTAATGATTGTCAGTAAACATTAGGCAACTTCTATATTGACTCAAGATGCCCATATCCACCAAGCTGGTAACAGAGACAATAGGAAAGTTCATATCCATGGCAACAGTCCCTTTTTTATTGATTAGACTGTTGGAGTGAGAATATCAATCACTGTCAGGAGTATCCAATTTGCAACTATTGCAAACTAGTTGCCCTGTGTGGTCTAGATATTGGAGAAATTTTAATTATGCTTTTACAGGAAAATGTCACTCAAGGTGTCTGGGTTTGTACAGAGCACTGCCAAACATGTGAGGGGAAACTAATATGTAGACCTAGAAAATTTAAAGATGAAGTATTTAGCCAGATATTCTGAAGTTAAAAAGAAAGCAAAAAGTACTTACTGAAAACAAAGAATTAGCTTGTCAAGAATGATGAAAAGAGGGGAGTCACTTGAATGGCTAATGCCTGGCTACTACTAATGTTGATCTCACCACAGCTTCACTCTTTTGGGATACAATACTCCTTTGCTTCTTCTCTTACCAGAAGTAAAATGTTAGCACTGATCCCAATAAAATAAACAGGCCACATCCAGTTTGGTGATCCACAGTCCTGTCCCAGATGATGCAAGGGTCTGTAGGCTTGTAGCCTTTTTCTGGCAGATGCCTCAAGTAGCAACCAGACCAATCAGATAAATTAAGCACAGGCACTCACTCTGGCAGTATGCAGTACCTGTTGTGGCCCAAAACAACTGCCATGGCATAACGCTACTGCACTACACAAGCACATATAAAGTAATATAGTCACCCTGTGCATCAGACACATTTGTAGGTCCCTGCATCAATGGCACTGATGGCAGGGATGTGGCATAGGTTTTATCACATGCACAGGGTGTGGTGCAGGGGTGACAGAGGCCTAGGCTGTGCCAAACAGTTGACAGCTGAGTTTGGTTTGAGTAGAGCTGCATTTAGCCGTATTTGGGCCTTTGTCCACCCATTAATTATGGCTTTGTCCTGATTACATAATGTAGAAGGTTGAGAGGTATGTTATGCATAGTTCTCAGCCAGATAGGGACAAATGTCCATGAAACAGGGATGTAGACTGAGTACATCTCAGACATTCAGGGACACTTTTACAATGTTAGACTTATGTATGTGTGACATTGACAGACTGAGAGGAGGTGAATTACAGTACATCATTTGATGTTACAAGAGTGTACACCCTTACTTAGTGTCACTATGTCTTACATGTAATCTACTATATTTACTACAACAGGCAAACATTGTAGGAGAGATTGACAGGGACAGAGCAGAGATGTGATTCAAGGCATGGAGAGTTGAGAGGCATGACTGTAGGTGATGGACAGCAGAATATCACTGACATGTCAATACCATAGCTCTAATACAAGCC
The DNA here is from genome assembly GCF_019279795.1 of Protopterus annectens. Classification (NCBI taxonomy): domain Eukaryota; kingdom Metazoa; phylum Chordata; order Ceratodontiformes; family Protopteridae; genus Protopterus; species Protopterus annectens. The sequence continues at coordinate 788,391,893 of NC_056736.1, read as the reverse complement.
TAGTATTGTAATCCCTATTCCCATACCTCCATCCTCCCATCAGCATCCCATTTTATGGGGAAATCTAGTACATACCTGGCAGAGTGATGTATTGCTTTTTTAAGCATTCCTCTGCAAATGTTTTACACATACACATTCTGTGTGAGTAATACCACATACATACCTGTTCCCCATAAGCAGTTGCTTGCCTTTTGTAGGTCATTCTCATTAACAGGTAATTGTCTCTGCACCAGTCTGTCGCTCAGAATTGCTAATTGCATCCAAAATAGCTACATTAGCCAATGACATGGCACCACAGTACAGTATATGAGGCCTTCATGTAGGCCTTCACCACTTTCTTGGTTGTTGAAATGGACATTACCAAGGTGTGGAGACTACAGCATCACAGAGGGTTAGCACTAATACTTACCACTGTAGAGTTGTATGAAGTATGTCCGCAGTTTTGCCTCATATGTCTGGTCAGTATCCCATGACAGTGTGGTCATCTGGCAGTTCACTTGCCAACACTGTGGGTTGAGGTCAGTAAGGGGAGAGAGACATGAGCATCACACTTCATACCCATCAGAATATGCATGATAATGAGTTAGCTGCTATTCTGTCAACTTACTATCTTTGCAGGGGCAAACAGTGAAACATGTTCCTATCTCTGAGCCTGCCCTCCTTTATGTATGCTTGTGTCCAGATCACCTGATATAGGGGGTTGGGAGGTATGGGCAGTCTGTAGCAGCTACCATAACACACGGCTGTGTATGCCCCAGGCTGCAACTGCTGCTGCAGCATCGGACACATATAGAGGAGTTTGAACACTTTGGAGGCAACTGTGGCAGCAGCAGTAGCCCTATCATTACAGCAGAGCCAGGATGTGGGCAACCCTTACAACCCAATCGAGGCATGTGCTTATGATACATCTGTTATGCAACAGTGCCAATAGCAGAGTAGTAGGTGACATATAGTTAGGCTATACAAATATGTGCAGTGTATCCCTACCTGCAGACCTTTGACTTGCAAAAGTGGGTGGCAGACAATTCAGTAGCAGTAAGCTATGGGGATTACAATTGAATGACCCAGTCATTACTTGGTGTCTTCACAACAATGTAATTGAAGTGCACCCCACTGGATTCAAACCCAGGACTGTGTGTGGCAAAACATACTGTTGGCAAGGCATTTAACAGACTGAGCTACTGAGTCAATGTTGCAGCAGCTGCATTTGCCAGATATATGTGCAGATATGTAGGCTGTGACACATTGTCTGCAGCTATCAGTATGTGCATGGCTTTCAAAGGCAGTTGTTCTGCAGCAGGGTCCCAGTTGAACATATGTACTGTGCCACTGATGCCTTAGCAGGTGTGTTTAAAAATGTTGCAGATAAAAGGGAGCATTTACCTACTATTCTAGGCCTCATGTGCTGCCATTATTTATTCTGCTGTCTGCTGGTGTATTTTTGCATCAGAGTCCCAGGTACTCTCACGTTTTTTCCATAAAGTTTAATTTCAGTCTGTCAGTTTCAATCAGTATGTTTTGCTGGAAACACTGTAAGGAATGTGTGGTGTAGTGGGTTAGTGCAGTAGGCTGTAGCTGACAGGGGCCTGAGTTCAAAACTTGGCATTATTTTGCACATGTGCCTAACACTGTGAGAAACACATAAGATCATTAAGGCACCTTAAAGCTCATTTAAGCAAATTTTAGCGGTGTGGCGCATTGTGCCATGCACTTCACTTAGCTCTGTAAACTCACGCTAAAAATTAAAAAGAGAAAAAAGGGGGGTGAAAGGACAATGGTGAAATGGGGGCAAGTAGGGGTAAAAACTTATGGAAAGGCAGGTAGGTCTGTACAGGAAGGGTGTAGAAAAGAATCACAGCTTTCCATCTCTTGCACAGCAACAGCTATACATTTTGACAGATTTTGAGGATGAATTTGGACTCTCAAACCCCAGAGAGAGGGATGAGGACAACACAAATGTGTTGTCAAGCCAACTGAACCAAATTAGTAGTGACAGTGGACAAGTGTGCGAAATGGAGAGCTATGTATGGAGCGAATTTTTTTTTTCATGGGACATGAATACTGGCCTTTCATTAGACTGTATTTTTTTATAAGGAGAAACTGGAATGTTGGGAAATGGATATAGGTACATGTGGAGAGGCAAGATGGGTAGGAGAGGATGCAATTGCAGGCAGACAAGACAGACAAGACAGGCGACGGGGCAGTGTGTGACACATGAGGGGGGTAAACAACTTGGAAGGGGAGGGTGTTGTGGAGTCTGAGATGCATGTGCCTCCAGATGGCAGCAGCATGACTGAGGTCCCCACCCATAGGCAGTCAACACTGCTCCTTTACTGCCACAAAGGTGACAGTGTTGGAAGCTGGGCACCAGGGCCAACTGGCCCCACCAGGTTATTCGGTCTGCCCTCAATCTGGTACAGGTGACTCTCATATCTCCTATGAACTATCCTCCACATCATGGCAAGTCATTCATTTTGGGTAACTATCACCCCGCCACCACCACTCCCAGGGGAGCCAGGCCCTGTCCCCTGAGGCAGTTCTACCCAAAAATGGTGCAGGGCCAGAGGAGGGGGTACCACAAGCCTGGGTCCCAGACATGTTAGGACCTGGTGCCATGGCCATTTGAGGTAGGGTAGGCAGATCACTGGGAACTGGCCTACCCTGACATGCTGTGGTGATGGAAGTATAGCAATAAATATAGGTTAGTTATGAACAAAACCATTGTTAGTAATAACAGCATGCCAGAACATTGGAAATAACTCCATTACATTTCAATGCATATTATGTGAAACACAACAATAGATAACAGAACAGTTAGTATATTAACAGCATACCAGTAACAGTTATTGCATAAGGCCAATGGAATAGATAATTCAACAAGATATGTTAACATGCAAGCATTTTAATACATACAAGAATAAAGCACATACCTCAAAATACAGTTTAATGTAACAACATATGTTAATAGCAAATCATAACCAATGAATAATAATAATAAATATATGAAGATAAGAGTTGAGGAGAGAGAGAGAGAAATACAGTCCATTAATACCATCGTATGCTATATAGTTGAAAACAGTACTGCTATCTACTCTACAGATGTGTCCTTTCTTTATGTGTAAAAGTTCCCTATAGCTGCTGCAGCACATACATACCTGTCAAGCTGCTACATGGGACAGTATGGGCCAAGCAGTAGCAACTGCAGGTACACAGCTACACAGAACACTTGCACATCAGGTGGACATATATAACTACCAAGGTGTACTGTGGGCTGATGTAGTGATACTTTGTTATTTACATAATTATGTTGATAATAAATCTGTGGCAGAAGGATTAGACACTAATTACATTATGTGACAGTCTGACACTTGAGAGACATGTATGTGTACAGTACAGAGATTAAACAACTATCATGCCTTGCTTGGCAGGCATGGGGATAGAACCCAACAGCAGTGACTGCAGAGGACATCTGCATTGACTGTGTTAATTGACTGCTGCAACTTTTAACTGACACTTCAGGCATAAAGCTATATCAAAGATTATACATTTTATTTCATTTATTTTATTGTATTATTATTATACTTATTTCCTTTATGTTTTGCTTTATTTTCACATTCCTGGCAATGATTGTAACAGTTTGTGACATCTAAACACACAATTATGTACTTATAATATGGGCTACCTCACCCATTTACCTGTAGTTCCTGTGGAGGGGATATCTATTAACATGTGTATATTACATGATCGAACAGTGAAATGTTCAAACACGTAAAAATCGACCCCTAAATGTTGAAACGCCGTAATGTTGAACGTCAAAAAAACCCCATAAAAACACCCAGACAAACCATAAAAACACTCTAAGCAGGAGGCAAGCCCCCCTGCACTCCTCACAGACCTTGCTACTTAAATATACCAACTCTGAGATCACACTACAGTGCAGGCAATGGAAAACTTTCATGTCTGCACTGTACAGAAATCTCCATTGAACCGTTCGACATTAAAATGGTTCAATATTTAGGGGTCGATTATTACGTGTTCGAACATTTCATAGTTCGATCACATAATATAGACCACATTAACATTATTTGACTGATACTGTAATATTTAGTGCTGCATAGGACTGGATTTGAACCCTGGTCTGTGTGTGGTAAAATATACTTCATACAGAGCATTTACCAAACTGAGCTACTGAGTCACTGCTGATTACTGACTGACTGAGATTTGCCTAGAGCTTACCTGGCACCAAAATATGACCTGGTAATAGTAATACAGTTTTATACTAGACTGCAGTGACAGCTGAACACATGCATGAAATTCAAGCATGACAGAGATAGTAGGTAACCTATACATTACTACACAGAATGCAGATGTATACAATATATTGCTAGTGTGTTGAAATATCAACAAACAATATCTGATTATGGGCTCTTTGCAGTCTACAACTATTACACTGTTATACCTGACTACAGCAATGTACCTCACAGCCTGAATGCATATAGCTGACATATAATGGTGAAAACTAGACAATCCTGATGTACACAGATTACCTTGGTGTTATTGCTCTTGGTTCATGTGTAGTTGCAGAACAATTGTCATAATTAATTTCTTACAAAACAGCTGTGAATCTACATTTACTGCACAAACAGATTTTTTTAGATGTACGTTCATGCAGGTATTGTTATTATGTTGTGCTTTTATTGCAGAACAGTTGTCATAATTAATTTCTTACAAAACAGATGTGAATCTACATTTACTGCACAAACAGATTTTTTTAGATGTACGTTCATGCAGGTATTGTTATTATGTTGTGCTTTTATTGCAGAACAGTTGTCATAATTGATTTTTTGTAAAACAGCCCTAATTCCACACTTATTGTACAACAGACTTTATTAGAGATACCTTCATGCAGTTATTGGTATAGGTTTGAGTATTTTATTGCACAACAGTTGTCATTATGCAGGTGTTGCAATACAGCTGTAATTCCAAAGTTATTGCACTACAAACTTTATTGCCTATAATTTATTATGGTTAATGCCTTACTCTTCCCTGCTTATGGCACTACCGTTGGCAGTATGCAATTATTGCAGTACAACTGTAAGTCCACATTCATTGCAATACAGTCTTTACTGCATATTCCTAATGGGCCTATATCATTTCATTGAAAACTCATTTCATTGAAGCTTAATTCATTGACACATATTCACTGAAAGTTCATTTCTCTGAAAACCCAATTCACTGAAAGCTCACTTCACTGAAAACCCATTTCACTGAAACTCATTTCATTGACAGGTATATATGGCCTTTTCCCCACTGTTGTGCGATCCTGGAGTTAGTATATACAATACCCACATTTTGTAAATATTTTAAAGCATATAGATGGACACTTACAAGTGCAATGAAAATATTCTTGCAGAAGACAACATCTAACCAATTTATGTGGGGGGATTTGCCCCCCACCCCCCAGATGTAGGGGTTGTGCCCCCCACCACCCCTTACTTTATATATTAACTCCAGGATCACACAACAGTGGGAAATAGGCCATATACACCTTTCAATGAAATGAGTTTCAGTGAAATGGGTTTTCAGTGAAGTGAGCTTTCAGTGAATATGTGTCAATGAATTAAGCTTCAATAAAATGAGTTTTCAATGAAATGATATAGACCCATTCCTAATCGCAATTAATGCTTTACTCTTTCTTGCTTATTTGACTATAGATAGCAAACAATATCTGTAGTCACCACCCTCACAGCGTAACTTGGCCAAGCACCCAGCATGTGCCTCGATGGTGAGTGCCCTCTCCGCTGCAGCTGTTGGGAGAGAAGCACACCATTATGAATACCAGTTTATCAGACATTCAGATTAGGTGTTGGTGAAACAAAGGTAAACTACTTACAAACTTGTGGGGCATTCCTTGCCTGAGCTTCTCGGACCCAATCGTCCAAGAGATCCCCCATCCTACACTTCTGGTCATCATGTTGGTGATGAACCTACTCACCTGTGTGAGGGATACCTGGCTCACTGGTGAGCTCATGTGTCAGCTGGTCCCAGGCCTCCACCTTGCACTCTGAGCCCTTGTACCCTGCTTGAAGTAGCCAGTCATCATGTTTTTTCACTAGGGGTCCAACATGACCCTGGACTCCTGAATGCCCCACCACTGTGCCAGGAAGCTCGCTCTCTCTCCAGTGCCAGCCATAGTCACTACACAGGTAGAACTCCAACAGATGATGCTGTATTCCCACCTAATGAGCTTAATATAGCCTGCTTTCTCACCCTTAAATGCCATTGGGCAACATTTAAAAATGCAATGCATGCTTACAGCATGCAAACCAGCACAGTTAAGATGAGCAGTGTGAAAACCTGAAGACCCGTCTGGTTAGCAGTGTGCAAACCAGCCAAGCAGTGCCAAACATTATCAGACATTATTTTGTTTATGCAGTGCTTAGCACATCTTAGCAGGTCTTAGCAGAGCTTAGCTGAGCACAGCAGACCAGTATTTAAAAATAATTTGCATAATTTGTATTTCAAAAATAAATGCTTACTTGCCCTTCCATGTATTCAGCCACTGCACCTACTACACATAAGGCTGTAACTGTACCCATTTAGCTAAGTGGAATTTTGCTATACCTTTACATATACCTCTGAGCTACTTTTAAGCAGTGCTGAGTACCATGCCATGCAGTGCAAACCTGCTCAGCTATGCTTAAACTAAATTATTAAATACATCTGGTTTCTATTTTTAGATGTCTGGCACGTGTCCTGGCACCACCGCACCAAGCAAACATGTTTTTTTAAAAAAAAACAAAATTAAATTACATTGATATAATACAATTGTACAATGCAGGGAGAGTGTTACTCATCTGCTGACACAGTTCACACCACACTATCTACACTGATTCAATAACCATGTTTCATGGCTCTCCCTTGGCAATGCACCATGATTAAAATGCATGGTACGCTACTGAGAAGGAACCATTTATATGGACACGGTAACATTCCATTGAGGCTCTACGCTATGAGTACATGGATTTTATTATACCTAGGGGATAGTCTTTGCAAAACCTAGTAGTATAATATTGTCTAATGTCTTCCTGTACAATTGTGGTAATTTATTGTGTTGTTAATAGTTTAATGATTACTATATGTGCATTTGTCTTACTGGTATTCAAACTATGTGTTTCATTGTTATGTCTTGGACAGGGACCAAAGCAATGTAATTTCATTCAGCTTGCACTGCTATGTATATCTGATTGACAATAAAGTTTACTTTGAATTTGACCTTTGAAAGCACAATCACTGCAAAGAATATTTTATACTGGTAACATTGCTATTTGTACAGTTTTAATAGCTGTTAGAATTCACAAAGTATTTACATTTATCCTATGCTTTTAAGTCTATTTTTCAAAGAATGCTGTGGAATGCAAGATGCATGTAGACTGTAGAGGTGTGGCATTCCACACCACATAGGTGGGCCAGCTTTGCTTTTTCTCTCAACTGTAGTGACTGAATGTCCTGGCCACACCTACAGGACATACCTCTCTCAACTGTACAGATATTGGCAGCATGTCCTGGTTTTTGCATTATACTTTTGGCATGTTGACTTTTTAAATGTATTAGAGCAATAATTAGAATTATGTTTGACTTTGTACAGACGTAGACCAACAGAGTTGAGATATATTACAGACATTTTGTTTATATTGATGGGGTTTTCCATGCTCTATAGATCACTTAGAAACAAAAAGAAAGACAAAAACTTAGTCAGTCAGTAAATCTTACATGAACAGCAAAGGCAGCACTTTTAATGATTTTATCCTCCTTTGTTATTCATTCCATATCATCTGTTGATAAGTAGTGATAGCTGAAATGCTTTGCCTTTCTTTTTATGTGGAGAATGACTTGAGTGGTTAAATGGTTCAGATTGGTAGCTTATAAACATTACTTCCTGAGATATTATTTTACTCTTTGTAGCAGGTTCCTTCTAGTCTAGTTGCCCTTGTGTGCCATTTTAAGCCTATTCAGTTTCCCTCAAGGGTGAGAATTAAATATTGTACCTTGTGTCTGAGAGGAAAATGCCTTAAACCTTATTCCAATCCCAAGTAATTTGTGTTGGAATTCTGTTGTACACACTTCTAAACAACGGTGCCAGTCAGTAGGCAGCAGACATATGCTTTTGCACTCAACTGAGTGCAGTCTCTTCACAGCATCTTTCAGAAGCATCATGTTTCACAGAGTCTACTGTAAGAACTCTGCATTAAGTAATACCTGTAACATACAGTTACACACACTACACTTACAAATAGATATATTTTTTAAATAACTGTTTTTTTAAGGCAGCAGATGCAGGATCTGAAGAGGACTTATATGTATTACTTAAGTCTGTAGACAGCAACATTTGAAAAGAGATGACTATATCGTGTTTGCATGTATATATATGTCAGTGTGTGTGGTGGGGTGTATTTATTCAATATTTAAAATCTGCTTGTTTTGTCTGACTCAACCAAATGTATAAATATATATATTTGGTTCCAATTTACAATCTTGAAAAACTGAAATCTCGAATTTCAGTATCTCAAAATTATAAAGGCGAACGACTCACAATCCCAAAACCCAAAATCGCAAAACATACAATCATGAACATACACATACCATACACCATACACCACACAACACATGCACCATTCTACCCACAGCACACAAACTATACAACCCTACACTATATGTAAGAAAGGGGGCAAACCCCCCTGCACCCCCCACACTCGCCTACTTATATATACCAACTTTGAGATTGCACAAACAGAGGAAAAAAAAACCTCAAACCCAGACATTCTGCAGTCCCTCGTATATACACACACACACACACACACACACACACACACACACACACACACACACACACACACACACACACACACACAAAACATACATACAAAACACCAACACATCCAACACTCACACTCATACGTCCACCTCCCTACCCTAACCCACATGTACAACTTACAAAACCACTCATATACTCTCACTCATCTTAAATTCCGGACATCATCCCAGCCAAACACTTCACGTAACATAGTGTAAATGCATGAGCATGGATTTGAGATATTCAGATTCACGCTTATGCACTTTCACTGTTTTTAAGTTTTGCCTTTATGGTCTCAGGATACTGAAATTCGAGATTTTAGTATTTCAGGATTATAAAGGGGAACTATATATATATATATATATATATATATATATATATATATATATATATGTATATATATATATATATATATATATATATACACACACACATATATATATATATATATATATATATATATATATATATATATATATATATATATTTATATATATATGGGTCTCCTACACATCACTGAATTGCCACTTACCTGAAACCCACATGAATGAGCTAAGAACATTGACAGCTACAAAACACCGACCACTTGAAACACCGACTCGGAACTATCATTAAGTAACTGCTTGGCCTGCAGTGCAATCTCGTAGTTGGAATAATTAGTTAGGGGAGGTATTGAGGGTGAAGCCCCCCACATGGGTGTTTTGTCTTTTGTTCCAGTTTACTGTTCTACCTGGTTGGCCAACATCTTACATACCGTTAGTTCCCAGTTGGTGTTCCAAGTGGTCGGTGTTTTGTTGCTATCTGTGTTCTTGGCTCGTTCATGTGGTTTTCAGGTAAGGGGTGATTTGGTGATGTGTAGAGGATTCATATATATATATATATATATATATATATATATATATATATATATATATATATCTATATATATATATGGGTTCCTATTAAATGATTGATCTTTCGAATGTGTCTTGATCGAAAAACTTGAAAGCACATGAAGGCAATTCTTTACCTGGGAAAGAAATTGCTTGGCCACTTCCATTACTTTACCATTTTTGTGACTGTAGTGCAATCTTAGAGTTGGGATATTTAAGTAGGTGTGTGTGGGGGGGTTACAGCCCCCCACATCGGGGGGGGTGGGTGTGAAGACCCCCACCTTATGCAATGTTTAACATTTTTTTTATAGCTGTTCTAAGAGTTCGAGATTGTAAGCTTTCACTTACATGGGTTCAATAAATTATTGTTCGCTTTTTTAAGCATTCAATGATTTAGCATAGACCCTATACACACACACACATATATATATATATATATATATATATATATATATATATATATATATATATATATATATATATAACAAATAGAGAGAAAGAAAGAGACAGAAATGTATAAAAACACAAATTTATAAATAATTTGTGTGTGTGTGTTTAAAATGTTGCATTGGGGGCAGCAGCTGGCAGTCTGAGTGCAAAACAAAAATTTCTGACTATACCCATTGACTGGTTTGTGACTTCTTTATTGTATATGGTGAGACAAACCATTTTGCAGTTCCTTTTTTCTTATCACACAGCTGTAATTTATCTGAATTTTTTTCTCTCTGTTTTATTTCAACATTTGTAGTGGATTTTTATTTATTTCAGCAAATAAAGCACCTGCAACATTAGTCAACAGATGATATCCCTCCAGATCCTTAATGTGCAGGAAGTATTGTGCATAAGTTATCCTCATACTTTAATAGTCTGTATATTTTTACAACCCCATTATTGTTTTCCTAAATTCCTCCTGTATTTATTTCCCTGAATTAGTAGCTTTCCATTCAACATTTGATCAGTCATATTTTAATTTTCTCTTCCTACAAACATTACCAGTCTTCATTTCTTGTTTGGCAAAGAACTAGTCTCAGTGGATTATGTGGATGGTGATGACAGGTCCTTTTATCTAGCCCTTTCCTCAGTATGCAGCAACTCAGAAAAACTAAGGCTAATGTTTGCCACCATTTTTTTGCTATCCTACAGGGTTTTCTTAAAACAGGTTCTCACGAGTTGATGCTCCAATAATGCGTACTTGTTCTGCTTCTTTATCTTCACATTTGCGGCAACACTAATCCAACTGATTGTCTGCCAAGTTTCTTTTCCATGATTTCCTCGCATTCATTTTGCAAGAGAACTTCTTTATATTCCACCCATCCATCCATCCATCCATCCATCCATCCATCCATCCATCCTCAACTCCTTTTTCCAATTTTCTAGTAAATACTTTCAAACATATAATCTAGTTTCCCTGTGTTGCATCCATTCTCCAGCCATTCCTAAATGTCACTTTTCTGCTTGGTCATACTCAGTGTCTTATGGCCTATTCTGGATCTGGAGGCTTTATTCTGAATTCCTAGTTTCATATCATAGTTTTTGATGCAGGACTATCACATTTCCCCTCTGCCCAAGTACTCACTTGAGATTGGTGATTGTCTTCTTCCCACTCCAGCTGTGTGGTTTTGTCTTCTCCTTTAAAATGTATATGCTTCTGTTTGTGATGCTAGCAGAGTTTATTTTTGTGTAATTCTCTCAAGGCAAAACACTTAAGCATATTACTTTGCCCTTTTATTTTGTCCCTGCTTATCACAAATTATTAGTGTAAACTCTAGTAGAACTGCATCGCCTTGTTTAGTTTTAAGATGCCATTTTATCTGTGACAATCATGTTTACGGCTGACTACTGTCTAGTCCACACCATCACATGCATCATTTTTGTAGTTAAAAAGTATATTTTCTGTATTATACTTCTTACAGCTGTGCTGTCTGCTGTGTTCGTGTTAGAGTTGTGAAAGTTTCCTTTAAAAAAAATATTTTTCCCAGCTCTGTGGCATTGAGATAAAGTCCTGACTGCACTCCGGACAACTCAACTTCAAGTAGCAGCTCGTGTTCTTGAAGGACTGGGTGGATGTGATTGAGGTGCAGGATTTGCTGTCCCATTCCAGGGGTAGGGAGAGGTGGTTCCCCATCTGTCAGTGCTCCATTGTAAATGTTGCCTTATAGGAAAGTCATTAAATGGGAGCCACATATTTAGAATCTCAAGGCAATGACATTAGATCTTGGGGGTAGCGAGTTGCTGGAGGATATAAAGTGGTGAGGATTGCATTCCTTTGTTGATGTGGTGCTTATATCACCATCAAGAAAAGGGTTAGGGCAGGGAAAAATGCCTCTATATTCTGTAACAATATTAAATCATATTAATTCATCAAAATAACTTTGTATTTTCTGCATGAAGTAACAGATTTGATTTTAAGTATCCTGTGGCCTTCCTAGTTTAATTTATAGTAACCTGTTTGCATGTAAATGTTCCACATTTTGCCCATTTGTCCCAGAGACAGTGTTCTCCATTTTGTAGATGGAAGGTTGAAATCTATACAAGCTTAAAAAATGAAACTAGTTCCCCTCTGCTCTTGTCCTGCACATTAATACATGCCATTGGTTACTTCTGTTTTCATTGGCATTATAGTATGGATGTGTTCTTCAAAGTTAATTGAAAGTTAAGGATCACATTCTGTGTATCTTAGAACAACTTTTACAATTTGTTTATTAAATGCCTTTCTCTTTGTGTGGAATCAAGATATATCTATGTCAGAATATGTTATCAAACCTGAGAAAATAACAGTAGTGGCAAAACAGCATCGTGTGCATATGTGTGTGTGTGTGTGTGTGTGTGTGTGTGTGTGTGTGTGTGTGTGTGTGTGTGTGTGCGCACAGAGGGCATGGCGGACTTAACTGTCCCTGAGTTTCCTCCTATTTTTGATTTGTTCTTCATCAAATTTGTGGTTTTATGACAGACTGGCGTGCATTGTAGTGACTAAATAATGGAAGGCATATGGGATTCAGACTTTATATCATTCAGAAAAGTGCTTTTTAATCCAAAGTTTGTTATTGTAGCAAGTTTCTAAGAGTATAAGAGCAATGTTTAAAATCTGCTTCGGATTTTGAGTATCTGTGTCTGATATGAACTAAGAATACACAAGGGCAAAGAGGCTGCAGATGGTTGCACAGGATAGCTTTGATAGTAGCAAGATGAGATACATTTCTGGGTTATTATTTATGTATTTATTCGTTTGTTTGATTTCAAGCCAACGTCTGAAGTGTACATATTGATACAAGTGCCTGTAATTCATGGTCATATCTCTAGTGTGTGTGTCTGTGTGTGTGTGTGTGTGTGTGTGTGTGTGTGTGTGTGTGTGTGTGTGTGTGTGTGTGTGTGTGTGTGTGTGTGTGTGTGTGTGTGTGTGTGTGTGTGTGTGTGTGTGTAATTATACATCAAAACACTTTTTATAAAGTTATGCTGTGCATGGTCTGTGGAGAATAAAATGCATTTTGTGCAACATTTAAAAGTCAATAGAGAATATTTTGGTCAGACGGTAATAGTTTTGGAATTTTGCTGTAGTTGGATCTATCTATCATAAGGAAATAAAATTATCTAAATTTTTTTTTTGGGGGGGCAAATAATCGTATTTAAAATGGCCCATGAGGGCAAGAACATTTTAGGCTTGGTTATAGTAGCAGTTTTGGAATGTTGCTGCAGACGGATCTGTGTATCATAATGAAATAAAATAAGCTAAATCATTTTTTTGTTGGGGGGGCAAAACATTACATTTACAATGGTCCATAATGGCAAAAATATTTTAGGCTTGGTTAGAAATGATTGGCACTCAGACCATACTTAGGGAGTAGAATTCCTTTGTTATGTGAAAAACAATCTGGCAGAGAAAGAGAGAGGTGTAATGAAGGCTAAGGGGATTGGCTTGTTGAGAGAGAGTGTGGCTTGGGAGTTCCCGAAAATGTCCCAAATTGTGCCTTGCAGCTACTAAGGCTGTTCCTCCTCTTTAACTTTACAGCTTCAAAAAACTGAGTTGTCATTCCTTAGAGAAAAGAGAATATTCCAAGATGTGGTGATCTCAGACTTTGTATATATAAACCCAGATTTCTGGCCATTACGTCTCTACATTACTGAACTCGGCACTCTGGGTTATGCTCACAGATGATTTCTTATTTTTTACTGGCATAGTAGATCAGTGTTTGTGGTTTTTTTCCCTTCAAAGGCATCAGCTGAAGTGCTAAGTGTATGTATATTTATAATGTGTTAAAGATTGCATGGAATGCTTCTTGTGTCATCATTTACACTGCAGTTTTCAGTCACTAGATGTATATATATACTTATGTTTGTCCTTTCCAAATCTTCTTTGCCAAATGATTTTCTTCTTTAATAGACATTTGCCTAAACCATATAATCTGCTGTCATTGACCTTTTCTGCAGTTAGAGTTCCTTTGACTTCTGCTGTTGATTTCATTATTTCTTCACCTGACCCACAGTGTGCATCCTGCCAGCTATACCAGGTACTTCATCTCCGTCATCACTAGATTACTCAACTGCTCTGTCTTCACTATCTAGGTTAGTGTACCATACAGAAGCATTGGTTGTACCACTGATGTGTACACCTTACTTTTCAGCTTTTTTCTCATGCTTCTCTTGCACGCTACCCCGATACTCTATGCCATGTGACTGCAGCCCTTCGGTTTGTAGCTTTGACCACATCATTCAGACTTCTCTTTTCTTTGACTGCCATCCCAGATGCCTGAAGCTCTTAACCTGTTCCACTGTTTTTCCTTCTATATCAATTTCCAAATTCTTCTGGTTTCCCCTCACGTACAATGACAATTGTCATGCTTATACTCAATTTCATCCTATGTGTCTTTAGCTTTGCACTCTATTATATTACCTGTCATTTATGGAAACTCCTGATCACAGTATACTTGTAATGTCACATCATCTGCATATAGCAGCTTTGCTGATATGTTCCCTCCAACCTGTTCGCTAATGAAGTCCATCATGAGTATGTACAGCAGTGGGCTCTAAGCTGAGCTCTGATGCCCCCCCCCCCCAATGGAACCTCTCTTGTAGTCTTAGCACTGTTTATACTTGTTTTGTTAATTCTTTGTACCTAGGGTATACTAACTGTACCAATGTTTATAGTACGAGCATGGAGAATGGTATCAAACACCTTGACGGGGTCAAGATATGCTGTGCGGAAAGCTTGACCACTGTTAACAGGCTGTGATGCCTTTTTGAAGATGTTAAGCAGATTCATTAGGCAGGATCTACTTTTGACAAAGCCAGAATGCTATGGGTCTAGCTTGATGAGATTTTTAATATCATTATTTATCAGGTCATTTATAATATGTTCCGTGGTTTTGCAAATAAGAATTGTCAGGCTGATGGGCGTATAATTCCCAGGGTCAGTGATGAGGGTACCCTTATGGAGACTTATCACTACTGATGTATGCCAAACTTCAAAGACAAAGCCAGTGGATAAACTCAGATTAATTAGGCTTCAAGGCTCTTGTCGTATTATAAAGTATACAAACTAAGAATTGCATTTTTATCTAAACTTTCACAAACAGTTTTTCATATCTTATATCCTTCTTGAGTGCTTCTTTTAAATAAAATTATAGAAATATGAAAAATTATGATAGTTATATAATTAATGTAAATGACTGATCTCTCAGGATGTACAAGTTACAGTGCAAATATCAATGACATTGTAATATTCACATGCTGCCAAACATTAGTTTACAAGTCACTTGGTTTTTCAACTATTAACGCACATATGAAAATATCACATACCTTCATAATCACTAACAACTACCAATACTCCCAGTACAGAGTATTATACATTGATATTGACAATATATTTTCAGTTTCCCATCATGGCATTTCCTACCATGTCATCCAGTAACACATAACTTTTATGAAAATAAGAATGTAAATATGAAAATATGAATAACAACTGGCAAAAAGTGATTAATACCATCAATGCAGGACATCCAAAATTAAGGAACTTAGTGTCATTTTTGTTTTTACACCTTGCCCTGATTTGTTTTGCCTATTATTAACTGACAGTTTACTTAATTAAAGAAGCCAGCCCCAAAATGTCAGGATGCCATAAGGAGTAGAAATGGAAATATACACAAAAAGAGATATAGCCATGAAAGGGTTTAAAGCTCAAAATTGCCATGAGTTATTTTTCTTTAAGTGGTGTGTATGCATGTGCATGTGCATGACGTGTGTGTGTGTGTGTGCGTGTGTGTGCGTGTGTGTGTGTGTGTGTGTGTGTGTGTGTGTGTGTGTGTGTGTGTGTGTGTGTATGTGTGTGCCTGTGTGTTAAAAGCAAGTTTTGTCTGAGTGTTTTATATATCTATATATATATATATATATATATATGTATATATGGATTCACTTCAGAAGCTCGAATTACCAAAATCTCGAACTGCAAATAACCAAAAGATCGAGTTTCAGAAACTCGAACTTCTGAAGCGAAACCAACAAATAAAAAAAAAACCACAAACCTTGCTTTTGCAGGGGGGCTTCGCCCCCCACACCCCCCCTACTTAAATATACCAACTCCAAGATCGCGCTACAGTGGGGAGATGGGAAATCTCTCGTCTTGCGCTGTATGCGGAAGTGCAAAACAGGAGATTTCTCATTTCCTGTCAACACCGCAAAACAAATAAATCATTACATACACACAGAGCGTACAATACTTGCCTCTGTGTGCATGTAACATATTAAGGTAATTAAACTCTTATTTTTGAACACTACACATATTCGATTTACTGAAATGTCGATCATATGGTCTCGACCATATGAAATTCGAGATTTCAGTCATTTGATTATGTGAAGTGTTTCTATATATATATATATATATATATATATATATATATATATATATACACATATATATATATATATATATATATATATATATATATAAATATATATATACACACACACACACACACACACACACACACACACACACACACACATATAAGGGTCTACTTCACAAAAGTGAAAACCCATAACACCGACTTTCACAATCCCAAGCCCATACCGAAATTTCAAAAGCACAAAGTCCCACAACACTGACTGTGAAAACACCAACTAGAATACCGACAAATTCAAACAAAGTAAAGCTCCCATGATCCTGTACATATTCAAATGACTGTTTTCCAAGCCCAATATACCTTTCCAACATCCTAGCACTCATTTGTACTCCATATGGACAGCAACATATTGCTATGGTCCCAGCTAACGTAGCAGACCCTCCACATAATGCAGGAATAATGTAAACACACGTCACTTCCCCTAAGGCTGCAGACGGCAGCATTCCTGCAAATATGAGCAAGATTAAGCACAACAGAATGGACTGTATCAGCAGTTAAGCAGATTACGAAACACTGTCCTTGTAGAATGCAATAGGTACTCAATAGAGTGTAGCCTTTCATACACACAGGTCTGTTACAGCATATAAGTCAATACATACAGTAGTCTCTAGTTGGGGTAGCATACTGGCAGTCCATGCACAATATAAGCCATGCTCGTTCTTGCGAACGGTTCCACAGGAAATACAGCACTCCCCAGTTCAAATACATCCTTCTCCCGATTGTAGGCTGTGAGCACAACATTGGGTATACAATAGCTGACATCTTTGCAGGCATCTGCATGTACAGGTGCAAACCATTACCGCTGGGTGTAGACATAGTGATGTCACATATTACCCACAGTTTAGATATTGCCTCCACCATTCATATGAAATGTAACTCACATACACAGTAAATGCCAACAGGTACTACACACACCACAACTTCACTGTGCAATGCCGATGTTTGCACCCACTCACCACCAATAGCCTACCACTCAGTAGAATCGCTGGCCCATGCAGGTAGCACCTACTGGCTACATTTTTAGCAGCTTTGCTACAGATTTCACAAATTCATTAGTGGAGTAGCACTTCCTATTATCCAACACCCACTGGAATTGTTCATGGCGCATGATTAGCTTTCTTTTCTTCGGGGAGGGTGGACATCCGACTGACATCCGGACTCTGAGTTCATCAACACGGTCTTGTTCATTAACCAATGCTGCCATGAGTATATTCAAATTGGTATCTCGTGTACCTAACAGAAACTTTAACCGCCTATACCAGGCTTCAAATGAGTTCTCTGCATGAGGGAGGAACAGCTCGTTCAACTTGCATACATTCCAGAATGCTATGGGGAATAGTGGTGGGAGCCTCAGAGATGAGGAGGTCCGTGTATTAAACTTCCTCTACATTCCAAAGATGTACCAGTCTGAGAAGTATCTTAATAGCTCCTTACCCTCTACAGGGAGTGTTTCCTTTAGAGCCTGAAACGTGGTTTGCACTTCACTTTCTTTTAGGAAGGCAAGGGCTGCTAGACTTTCCACAGATGGCTGAAATGAAGGATTCCTGTTATACAGGAATGCCAGTACCAAACCTTGTACCTTCCTCCAAAGGTTCTGCCCAAAATGGAAGAAGCATCCCTTCGACTGCGCACCCAGTACATTAAGCTGCATGCTCTTAACAGCGGCAATCTCAAAATCACAGAGAACGTACTTCACATCAACCTCAAAGCCATGCTCTGTTAACAGGTGAAACAAGCAGTGCCACATGCAATTATAGGCCTTAAGGAATTTTTTGGACATTAAGCAATATACCAGTGGCACTGCTTTGCTGTATGTGCCATACTTCACTAGGCCATGTAGACTATACAACTGATGGCATGTAACTCCTTTGCTAAAGACCGTTCAATCCAGTAACCATATGCTAGCCTGGCTAACGTCATATAGGTTGCTCAGTGTAATGAATAGGAGCACTGTGTTATCTGTTATAGGGTCATGCATATACTTGCTAATGAAACAGCCTGTCTTCAGGGGACAAATCAAAATCAATATTATGTAGTGTGAGTAATTCATTGCTGTTAGTCATACACATCCTCGTCGGACAAGACCTATCTGTTGTAGCAGTGCTTTCCTACTGGGCAGACTATGTATTGTGTCTAGGAAAGTAGTTGCTACTGCATTCTGAACTAATAAACATGGGGTATATTGGCTATACTCTGCTCTAACCTTCAACTGATGGCAAACAGTGTTTTTTTTAACCTCTCCCGGGTCGCCTGCATGATAGCGTGCTACAGATTTTTCTAGCCTGTGACCGGTAGGGAGCAAAGTAGTCACAGCACGGCCCTTACACTTTTGAGAGCACTTATACTTACAGCCCCAGTATATTCTTGCAACTCTATGACATTCCATATGGTACAGATAGCCATCGATAACGAGTATTTCTTTCCTTTTCTGGGACGTTAATGTTTTATACATTTGTCCGAGAACTCCAGGTACTTCTTGTGGTGCATCTGTCATGTCTGCTGCAGGATTAAATACAACTGCTTAATGGTGCTAGCCCTCATTTTGTAGGTTACATAGGACGTTAATAAATTCTTTAGGTTTAAATGTTTCTTGTCAGATATGTGCATTTCATTCATGTGAGAGTTTGTGCTTATGAAATTTCAGTGTTGTGGGCTCGGGATTCTGAAAGTTGGTGTTATGGGATTTTGCTTTTGTGAAGTAGACCCATATATATATATATATATATATATATATATATATATATATATATATATATATATATATATATACACACAGTATATATATATATATATATATATATATATATATATATATATATATATATATATATTTAGCTTTACCAACAGAAGGTCGAACCTGACCCCATCGAATGATGGGATCATCGACTCCTTTCAGCAGAGAAACTAACAATGTTGAATTCTGACATTGTCGAAATACGACTCGCCATAAACCTTGGAACGGGCTTTAACATGGGTCGAGATGGGGGCGAGATTTGTACTTCAACAATGTCAGGTTCGATTTTCAGCCTCCAGACTTCGACTGAAGTGGGCTCGACCGAACCCACTTCGAACTTCTGATTGTCACCCATGTGTGCATATATATATATATATATATATATATATATATATATATATATATATATCTACATATAAAATATATATATAAAATACAGTATATATATATATATATATATATATATATATATATATATATATATATATATAAAATACATATATATATATATATATATATATATATATATATATATATATATATATATATATATATATATATATATATATATATATATCATTGCATTCACTACCATCAATGTGATACAATGAAATCATACTGAACATGTATTTTTTTCCTTCTAAATCCTTTTTACATGCATGAAGAACGTAAGTTTATTGTTGGCTATGAATCTCAGGTTGATGTATTTATCATTCTTTTTACTTGTTTGATTTTTGGTAGGATATGCTATTTTGTGTTTTGTTTCTTTAGTAATTCAAACCTGCAAGCACTATATAAATCTCCATTTCACGTACTTTTAAAATGGAAATGTTATGGGTTCTCTTTAAAACAAACAACTTCAGTTTGCTGCAACAATCTTAGCTACAATGTTTCAAAAACTAGCAGCATCATTTTTTTACTCTTTTTTTTTATCAGATATTTTTATTGAAGTAAGAAAATGATAATTTTAACAGTAATATAAACATCATGGATACAATTTTTGAGCATGAGAACAATGAAAAAGACACACTACACCTATATACAGTATTTACAGAGGCGTAAAATTGATAAAATTATAAAACAATAGCAAAATGTTTGCATAATAAACATCAGATTATTAAGAAAAAGAGTCTTTATAAAAGGTTTCAATGAGAAAAGAAACCTTTATCTAAGAATTATTAACACAATTTCTCACATTTATTATAACTTCTTTCATTTTGGTTTCTCTGGCAATCACTTTTACAAGGAGGTTCAGAAAATCTTCCATGGCTGGAGGACTTCTGTTTTCTTGTTATACACTTTCTAACCATCACTAGTATTGTCTATAAAAGGTATGAGTTGGCAGTGCTCATTACAAAACCTTCATTTCCACTGAAGAATATTATTGATTTGGTTAGAGAAAAATTATCTGTAAATAATGCTTTAAAAACACTTCAATATTATTGCAAAACTGTTTCAAACAAGCACATTCATAAAAAATGTGGATCCAATCCGCTTTACATGGGGAACATCTCCAACAAATAATTTTGTCAGTTTTATTAAATTCTGCCACCCTCTCAGGAGTTAAAAAAGCTCTATGCAAGAATATCCAAGTTAAAACATTCCAATACTATCCCCAGAATGTAAATTTTATGGAAGATGATCATTTGGATTTCTCAAGTGAAGTATAATTGAGAGAGAAAATCTTAGTTATTGAGTTCCAATGTTTATTATTTAGTGTAGTTTTATATCCTATTAGTATACTATATAGTTTGGAAATTATTGTTAAAGTTAAAATTATTGTACAATAATTTAAATATATAACAAAATAAAGGTGGTTGTTTTTTAAAGGAAGAGTTGTTAATTATCCTGTTTAGATCCTTTGATAAAGTCACTATACTTTGTAATAGTATCCAGTCTTGTGTCTGTAGATTGAATTCCTTAATAATGTGTTGCACTGTTAAAACTTCAAAAGTTTCTTATGCATTGGTTCCAGTATACACATTTATTGTTCTCTCATTCATTGAAAAGGTTAAAGTGAAACTTATCTTGAAAGTGTTTTGTAATTTTAAAGGGAACAAGTAAATGAAGCCAAATTGTAATGACTGCGTTTGAGTTTATCTTTCTGAAGTTATTAAAGCTGTTATTTATGATATTAGACTTTGTAGGTTTTGTGACATTGTATTGTATGGAGTGGCAAATAAAATACCAAAATTTATTAGAATATTCACTAATAAAATGTTTGATAATAGTGTATTTTCATTTAAAAATATAGTTAAGTGTAACAACATTAGAACTATAATTTGGGTCTATCCAACTTATGACGTCTTTAAGCAGTGAGGCTCTTATAAAAGTTTCTATATCTGGGAATTTTATGCCACCTCTATCCTAAGATCTAATGTGATAAATATAAACTATTCTGTTCTTTTTAGGGAACCATACAAATTTTAATAAATTTTTTATATAAATCTCTGGTAAATTTATGTCAATAAGGTGTGCCAAGGACTAATACTATGTAAAGAATATTTGGCAAAAGGACCATTTTTAGTAATTGCAACCTGTCTTCAAAAGAGAAGAATATATTATTCCACTTACTTATGTGGTTATTTACTGAAGATAACATGTTTTGCTAACTGTTTTCTTTCATTGCTTCAATAGTGTTGTTTAGGGTTATACCTAAGTAGTTTAATGAATGTACCTGTCCTCCAATAAAGTTTTGGTTACTAGTATGAGTTTTTGCTGTCTTATTCAAAATAATATGATTCAATTTCTGCTTATTGAAATAAAGTCCTGAAATTTCTTGAAAACGATGTATAACTAAGTCCGGTTCTTGCAATTCAGACACTGAATTGCATAGGGTGAGCAAAATGTCATCTGGAAAAAGAGTTATTTTGGAGTTATAATTGTTATAAACATTAATACCCTTACTTTTTTGATTATTTTGTATTAAAAAAGCAAAAGCTTCTATACCAATAGCAAATAAGATAGGAGACAGTGGACAGCCTTGCTTAGTCTCTTTAGTTGCTGGTATGGACTCAGACACAAAAGGGTCTAATTTAACATAAGCAAGATTATCTTTGTAAACAGCTTTTATTACAGAAATAAATGAAGGTGGAATTGCTAATGTGTTTAATATTCCAAAAAGATAGTCCCAATTGATAGAGTCCAAAGCTTTTTTCTGTCTAAGCTTACTAAAAGGGCTTCTTCACCTTCTCTATTTAGGTACTTAATAAGTGTTAGCATTCTTTTAATATCGTTGTGCATCTGTTCTTTATGTACAAACCTGTTTGATCATAATTTATCATTTTCATAAGAGAGACATTCATTCTATCAACAAGTATGGACCTAAATATTTAGTAATTGTTATTTAACAGGGAAATTGGCCTATAGGATTTACAGAATTGCATTTCTTTATTAGTTTTGAGAATGGGGGTGATTAAGGAATACTTCCAGGACATTTATTTATCTTCTGACGAGTCAAAGATCTTTGCATTTTATGCAGAGTATCTGTACTGCATGGGGTTCCTTAGCATATGCTGCTCTTCTTACTGTGCTAGTTTACTTTTAAATAAATGGCACCTGTAACACTGTTTATCAGCAGGTCCTTCAGTAACTGTGGTTTACTAATTTAGTACCAAATAGCATTTTCTAAGAATACCACTCTGGTGGCATAGAAGGATAAAGGCCAGACTACGGTCCAGCTGACCTGGGTTCAATTAGCAGGTTGGGCAACTAATGGAATGGCAGAGAAGCATGACCATTATCATCTTGTGGTTGGTGAGTGGACCTGTGAGCATCCTCTGTGTTGATGGCTGTAGGAAGTTGGTGGTGGCATGCTAATAGGTGTGTTTAGAAGACGGGAATAGGGTTGAGACATGGTGGAGATTACATAGAGGTGAGGTGATATGTTGTATGTCTGCACTGCATGCCCACCCTTCAGGCATAACACTAGATCCACAAGAGAAGCCAAATAGCAGCACAGTTAGATCAAAAAGCAACCTCCCCCAGCTGGATATATTACAGCATGGTGCCCTGTCTCCAGGATGTCCTTAGATTCTTTAATGGCCATAGTGAAATTTAAAGGCACTGGACTGAGGGTAGAGTGGTGTGCTGATAGACCAAGCAAGGACATGAGACATTGATATGACTGTCACAATGAAGAAAAGGGAAGTTAAAAGAAAGGAAAAAACAGTATTTTGCAAGCATGTCTCCTTAAACATTATATGTTACAATGGTCTTATTGACAAATCTGATGTAATCATTCTGAAGTTTGCCTTCAGTCTTAAGTGCAGTATGGGGAATGGCAGTGGACAGGTTTGTAATTTCTGTCACTTTGGAAATGCATACAGTATGTAAATTTTCAATGTATGTAAATTACAAATGATAAAAGATTATTAATAAGGAAATCTACTCAGAATGTCAGATCCTGGCTGCAGTTAACTTAGTAAAACATCACAAAAAAATAAAAAAGTCTTCTTTCCAGAAGAACAAAAAGTCCATTTAATGGTTTCAGCAGATCTTTATTCAGTGATAGATGAGAATTGTGTCCTTCATTGAGTAAATATCTGCTCAATCCATAACTGGACTTTTTGTTTTTGTTTTCCTCTGGAAGAGGGACATTATTTATTTTGCTAGCTGTTTTTTATTTTCTTTTTTTAAGTTAGCAGCATCCAGGATCTGACATCCTGCGTAGTTATCTTTATTTCTGATCTTTGACGTTCTCCTACAGACTGTTGAGGCTGCAGATTGGGATACCAGATAACTGCTTTGTGGACTTTTTTACCTTACAAATGATTAGACACATCACAAGACATAATATGGTTTCTTTCATTTTGAAAATCCTCTGAAAGGATTCTAAAAAGGGAATGGACACAACTTAAGATTTTCTCCTCTCCTCTTTTTATTTATATCTGACTAGAATGAACAAATATAGAATATGTCTAAACTTTGTTAAGTTGTGATTATATCTGTTAACTAGTGATTATATCTGTTATCTAGTGATTATGTCTGTTATCTAGTGATTATATCTGATATCTAGTGATTATGTCTGTTATCTAGTGATTATATCTGTTATCTAGTGATTATATCTCTTTTGTGAGTGACATCAACGCGACGGCTTCTGAAGACATTTTATTGTCATACTTATCTTGTCTGTAATGATTTACACTACAAACTATAAAATTTATAGTCAACACCAAATCCAAAAGGTCACAATACTTCTGAATGTTGATTATGATGTGTTTGAACTATTTGGATAGTGTGAGAATTGCTGTGTTAAAATCACATTTTCCATATAATAAGAAAAATATAACTTTTCCTTCCTTAGTAGGCTAGATTATAAAAATAATGTAAAGTAAACCAAGTCTGAAAATACAAGAAAACTCCAAAGTTATGAACTTTTTATAAAATATGCTGAAATCAGCATAAGAACATTAGCAGTTTTCAATATTTTCACGGCAAGTTATCATATATGCACATTTCTTCAGTGGCAGTCATGAATGTACCATCTGCCAGTTTCTTTTTATATGTATTTATTCATTTCTTTTCTTTTTCATTTTTGCCTTGACATTTCTGCCGTGTATAACAGAGGAATCTTTCCAGGGCAACATAGAGGTCAGAACAAGATGCAAGTCTAAAACATTCAGCCTCTGCAGAGAAGAGACTTCACTGCAGAAAAAATGCTGATTCAACAAAGGGACTCGACTTAATACAAACTAAGATAAAATTATTAATATAAACAGGTACGCAGCATACCTAATTAGGAATACATTTAATATTTAGGCCAGCATTGAGTGTTACATGTTTTACAGTTTGTGCAGATTAGCAAGACAAAACAATAATGACAGATAAGACCTACAATCTGCAGATAACATACACTGTACATATGTACCCTTTATCACTGCAAAGCCAAATAACCTCTTTGCTTTTTTTTTTCTTTTTTTTTTGATGTTTTAGAGCTAGTATGTTTTGCCTGCTTAGAAAATAAAATCACATTTTGAAGCATTTGTCACAAAAACACGCCTATTTATGCTTATGTGCATTAACTAACTATCCAGGCTTTGCATCAGTTTAGTCGTCGGGATTGTAGCTGCAAAAATTAAAGTATTGGAAGGCAGATATGCTGTGGACCTTTAACCCAACAATTGCCATAACAGCAGTTATACCATGTAACCTGTAAACATTAAAGCAAAATGAGGACAACTACAAATTAAAGGACTGCCTGTGTTAATTGTGATTTGTTTTTATAAGTATTGTAGAAAAACAGCTTAGCATTAAATATGTGGGAGCTTGAAGGATGCAGATGCAAAAGCTACTTCATGATAAAGTAAAAAAATGAGAAATTTGTGTGTGGGGACCACTTCTACAGGAGCAAATGTGCGCATGTGTGTGTGGGTCTCATTGTGTGTGTTGTTCACTTAAGTGAGATATGGAGGAACTGTAGTACGGTGCTCGTCTTCAACTTTCATATCCTTTGCATTTTCTCACTGCTTACCTTTGGCAGCCAATGCAGTGAACAATACATTTTAACATATTTACTGCCTTTTAATTGAGACAACTGTGGGTAGCTCTAAGGTGGTTTGGATCCCCATATTATTACAGTGTTGGACAGCAGCTTTGACCTAGCAATCTCATTTAGAGACAAACATGCAATCACTACAATATTAAACTTGCTTGCATTTTCAAACCAGTGCTGTAACTAACACAGGAAGACTTGTGGATTCTCACTTCATTCTAGTCCTGTTCTGCATTAGGCCTGGTCTCTTTCACAGGTTGATCCACAGCAGCAAAGATGGTCTTCATCAACTCTAACCAGGGAAGGTTGGCTGAAGCTGTTCCTTTCCTCTTTCCAATACCCATCTTTTTTTGTACCAGAGGCCGTAATCAAACATGCTTCATCAGTGCAAGAAGTAGCTTGCCTGTTGTTTTACTGATGTGCTAGCTATTCAGTAACTACTTTTAAGTATCACTGAACTTCAGACATCTTAGCAGCATAGTAAAGAGAAACTGTTTTTTTCCCTATGCCCTGCCAATCATTTTCAAAGCCATTCCTGAGTCCTATCATTTCTACCTGCTATCAAATACATTGTGGAAATAGATACACTTGGGGAACAGCACAGTATGGTACATTTCTCATCTGCTTTACCGACTGTTTCCTGCATTCTCCTAAATACCTTTAGAAACACACATTCATCATGCATTTTTACTAAGCTCAGTTGCTGAAGTGTGTACATTTCTTGAGATGATGACAAGTATTACCTCTTCCTTACTTCCACAAGTTGTTTCTCCTATAATTAGGGTATTCCTCTCCACTGGGCCATAAAATCCATAGGGAATGAACATTTGCAGGCATCCACATATCATTTGCCTTCTCATGACTGACCTAAAGCATGTGAACTGCTGAATAATTGTAGATACATGAGGCTGGGAAAGGCAGATACCTTATCCTTGTACCATTGTATGACATAGGAAAAGCTGAAGATTTGAACAATGCACAGCTTCCAGAAATTAATGTGAAACAAACGAACAAATAAATTAATTACTGCAGCATAGAAATGTCAAAAATTATTTTTGGTCATTGTTTTAGTTCAGCCAAGAGATTGTAGACAAACACAAGCAGTGCAGTAAGCAGGCAATTATATATGGCAATGTAAAACTTGAAGAACAGTGTGTTCACCTTCTTGAAGAATGAGACCTGCTGAAGAAAATCATTCACAGATTTTTAATTACCATTAGATACTGCAGTGTTGGTTTGTTTTTAAATGTATTGCTTTATGCTCTTCTGGATTTTTCTGATTTTTTTAGGTATAATGCTTACAACTTTAAGCAATTAAATACTTCAGCTAACTAGATAAAATAAACGCAAAAGCTGCAGAGAAAAAAAAATGTTTGTGTGTGTGTGTGTGTGTGTGTGTGTGTGTGTGTGTGTGTGTGTGTGTGTGTGTGTGTGTGTGTGTGTGTGTGTGTGTGTGTGTGTGTGTACTTGAATATTTGAGTATCAGTGTGTGTCTGTGTGCATGCATCTGTGTATGTGTTTGCATGTGTCCATGCGTGTTTGTGGTGTTTTATGCGTGTGCATGCATGTGGGATTTGAGGCATAGTGTTAATTAATTTAGCTCCTTTTGAGGAATAAATAGACAAGAGTAAAATGCATTGTAGAAACACAGGCACATGCATGTGCTCACCCCTCACACACAAGCACAAAGGTAACTTCATGTCGATGAATCACTCTTGTTTCTAGCCATGGCCAATGATATCACAATCTACAGTGCATACCAGTCAAGGTTCTCACTTCCACTGAGTTACACCTTCCCCCGGATTTACTATTCCGCTGTGCAGGACTATCTTGGTCCTGCATGGAGGTGGCCATTTAGGAGCAGGATGGCAGCGCCATGCATATTAATGAGGCTCACTGCCTGAACTCCTAATCTTACACAGAGCATGCAAAAGTGCAGGGGGTGTGTCTCAGAACAGAGCTCTCAGAATATACATGCTGTCGCAATGAAGAACAGCAGAAAGAGCTATGAAATGAGTGAGACTGCTCATAGGTGTCCGCATATCCTCACCAACAGTCCCCCTCATGTACAACAGCAAATATGCAGAAATAAAATGAACAAACCCTTTTTTTAAAAAAAAATCCAATTAAAGCTAACCGCAGGTGCATGGGTGTGCCCATCACTTAGCTATGTTTAATGCAGCTTAAATAGCTGAAGAGGATAACAAGGAAGATATATGCAAATGCAGCAGCATAGCAATGGTGTAGTGGGCAGAGCATTCGCCTTATAAGCAGGCATTCCCGGTTCGAGTCCCACTGCAGCATATTCCATTTTCCATGGCAAAGCACATTATGACTAATATTTATGTTGCATAACCCACTAAATAACATATACTTATGAACTGGAGTACTGCAGTAAATGCACATGTGAGGTGTCATTATCATAATGAATAAAACACTAGTAAGCAGGTTTAAGCACCAATAAGCAGTAGTAAGCATATTTAAGCACTAGTAAGCAGGTTTAAGCCCATTTGCATGGGGGTAAGCAATGCGCACACAGGTTAAGCAATTTTGAAGCTAACTCCCAGTAAGCATATGCAACTGGAGGTTAGCATTGCGTACCCTCACACAAACACACGCAAACCCACTTACAAATGCTCAAAAGTGCCCTAATCACTCTGTATCCAACTACCCTTGTTCTGCCCAACAACAAAATAAACAGCCTTGCAGGTTTTAAACCCAGGACCCTATACACTATAGTCACAGTAATTAACCACCAAGCCGTCACAGAAGTACAGAAGAATGAGTTATCAGCAAACAAGTTTTTACCATAGTAAAATCAAACTGAACCTGTGAAAGGAATCAGTATACAGACATATGTGTCTTAACCCACTACATAACATAAATATGTGAACTGGAGTACAGCAGTAAGCCCAGAAGTCAGGTATAATTGTAATAGAGTGTTGAAGTCCCCAATAAAACACAAGGACCCCATATAGTGTATGTACACATGAATAATGGATATCAGGCATACATATAACGTGTAATGAATAATAAATCAATGCCAAAAAGGAAATTTAATGCAAAGTCTAATATAAGCAATGTTAAGCATTGCATATTCCAGCTTTGGAGATGTAAGCAATGTGTAGGCTGGCTACCTCAGTGTGGCCAGAGGTATACCCCTCTAAACAATGCCAACTCTAGGTAAGCAGCTTTGTCCATAACTTAGCCTTTTCAAAACCAGCTAATGACAGAAAAGTGCAGGAAATTAGCCCTATGTAAACCCAAGAGGTGGGAATACATCTTATAACTGTTTGTAGCTTCCCCTTGCAGGCACCATGTCAGGAAGGGGAGAAGGTGTACACTTTCAGGTGCAGCGCTGGTGCATCCAGAAGTCCAGAGTCATGGCAGGACTCCTTGTCAAAGACCATGATCAGAGACTGCTGCAGGGCCAGTAGCAGGGCTCCCAATATAAGGCGGAGGCCTGGGACCATCTCGCTCGTGACCTCACCTGTGCCACTGGCATACCCCAAACTGGTGAGCAGGTCAGGCATCACTATGCCAACCTGAAGTTGCGTAAGGGGGACCTCTTGGACCAGTGGATCCAAGAGGCTAGAGCTGAAGGGGATGTACCAGCTGTGTGTAAGTATCACCAAACTATGAGTGTAATAATTTCCAGCTCATGTACATCATGGATAGGTATGCCTAAATATTCCTCTTATGTCCCCCACAGCTGCAATGGAGCGGGCCACAAACCAGGAGGCCCACATCAGTCACCTGGTGAGGTTGCGATGCAAGGCAGGTCAGTAATACTCATGCATTTATTGTCATAGGAAATAAAACAGAAATAAAACTAAAAGTAATAGTAAAATAATTGTCTGTATATAACCTGTATTGTTCAAGGCAAGTACTGCATACACTGAAGAATATGGCAGGAAGAGTCTCATAGAGTTTCTATGTAAATAGAAGAGTAATAGTCTGACAATAAAATTCTAACTGCTGGACTGCATGTGTATACTCTGGAATCATATGGTAATGCAGATTTGCAATCACTTAATATACTGTTGTTTTAAGCACTGTTACCTACACTGTGCACCATAAATAGAATGTGTAGAAATGCCTGTATATGACTGGTGTAATCCCCAGAAGCCATTTAGTACAACTGAGAGACACATAAACAGAAAACAGGGAAAAGGCAGACAACAAAACCCAAATAGCACATGCAACTGAGATGTGAACTGTTATATTTTAGCTCACACAGCCATGGTTCGAATCCTGGCAGTGGGAGTAGTCTGCATACAGAATCATAACCCACAACTTTACTGATATGTCCAGAATGCCCAGTAAAGTGGCCCATATGTGGTGCCTGTCAACCTGTCCCCCTGTGAAATCAGTGGGATTATCCCAGAAATATAGGCAGAAAACAGGAACTACAACTGATTGACACACATCTATGACAACAAACCTGGCACACTAGCAACTCCTCAAAACCATATGAGAGTAAGAAGCCGCAGATATCCAATTTACACCCCCATGTTGTCAAGCTGTGGCCAGAGTGTGTACAGTAACAGAGTGAGATGTATGTGCATGTTAGTAATGTGTAATCTGGTACTGTGTGTGGCAACATTCAGGGAGTGCTAACAAACAGTTCTCCCACAGGTCTGTCGGATACCAACACTGTGCCCAGAAATACAAAAATGTTACCCTGTACTGGTACTGTTTACATTGCTATTGTATGGCATTGTGACTGAAGCAGTTGCTCTGAATAATGAGGTAGTAGTCATCACTGTTGCCCACACTGTCCTACAAAATATAATTGTCTAGGATATCTGTATAATAGAGTTGTGATACACGGTCAGAAGCACAGGAGAATTATAAGACAGAAAGCATATAGGAGATATACAGCAATATCTATATAGCACACACAACTCTGATGGACAGTCTGTAGGTTGTAGCAGACACAGCCATGGTCTGAATCCTGGGAGTGGAAGTAGGCTGCATACAGAATCATACCCCACAACTATACAGATAAGACCAGGATGTCCAGTATATAGGCCCATATCTGCTGCCTGTCCTCCTGGGAAGTGTGTGGGATGATCCCAGATGTTTAGCCAGCCAACAGGGAATACAAGTGATTGTCAAACATCTATGAGAACAAACCTATCACTGTAGCAACTCCTGAAACTGTAAGGAGAGTGATAAGTCAAGTATGTCCTATCTACACCCCCATGTTGTCAAGCTGTGACTAGAGTGTGTATAGTGACATGGTGAGATGTATGTGCATAATACGAATGTGTAATCTGGAACTTTGTGTGGCAACAATCAGGTAGTGCTGACAATCATTGCTCCCACAGGTAAGTCAGATACGAACACTGTGCCGAGAAATAAAACCCTTCATACCCTGTACTGGTACTGTTTACTGTGGTTTTGTAGGAAATAATGAATGTTACAGTTTCTCTGAATAATAAAGTATCACTGATCACCATCACCCACACTGTGCTACATAATATAACTGTGTAGGAAACAATGTATATGTGTGTCCCAAGTCAATAAAGGATGAAGAGGGCAATAGTCTAGATATGTCCCGGTACTCATGCATGTGGTCAAGACATGGCCAGAGTCTGTGCAGAAAGAGTTGGATAGCTATTTGCACAACATCAACCTAGAATCGGGGAGTATGTGTAGAAACAATAAGTTAGTGTTAACAAACATTTCCTCCACAGGTATACCAGGTAAGAGGTGTATACTGCAGGTAAAACCAGTTCATGTATAACAATGACAACAGCCATATCACTGTTCAAACTAAAGCTATAGGGTAGTGTAGTAATACTTGTAAGGTACAGATAACAGCACTGACTAGGAAAGTAATGTGGACTACAGGAATATACCTGTTAATTGACACCCCCGCCATATCTCCAACAATAAACTACATACCCACCCCAACCAGTATATAATGTCTCTAATGTTCTGATTATGCCATATTGGTTAATAAATATTTATATTTGTTTCCATGCATGTGCTATATTGAATTATTCCAACATTGGTGGCATGGTGCCATCAATCTACTTGCATGCTCTTGTTCTTACCACTGTGGTCCCATATATGCTTTTGTACTGTTTGCTACGCAACTGTTCCATATCTGGTATCTGGGTTAATGGGAATATCTATACATGCTGTTATACCTAATCCTGGAATGTGTTGACTCTTACTAACCCACATATGATGATAAAATCTAAACATTATAGCACATTTGGGAAAGCCGGTCCCAGCAGACCCACCTGTCCCACCTCAGCTGGCAGTGGTGCCAGGACCTCTTCATCCATTGGTCCTGCACCACCTTTGGGTGGAACCACCTCAAGAGATGGGGCTCACCACCCCTGGGAGCGGGTGCAGACAGGTACCTGTTACCCATCGCTAGGTCCAGTTCATGGTGTGTAGAGAGCTCAACCAACAGCTTGGTGATCTTCTACTCCAGTTCTAGAGTCAGGTGTCGTGATGAGAGTGTCAGTCTGGCTTTGGGACTCAGCTCCCAGCACAGCCAGCATCTGGGCTGTGAAGGTGCAGTGGTGACTGCCCATGGGTGGGGGCTGTTTCTACTAGGGGGCTCATGGGCTTCCGATTTCCCAGCACCCCTACTCATCAATGTGTTTACCCCCCAAATGTGTCATGTATGTGTCTTGTTTGTCCTTTCTGTTAACCTACCCAACCTTCCTCCCCACATATATCTACTAACACTCCCCAGCATCCCATTCTCAACTTAAAAAAATAAAAAAGGGCAATCTGTACCCAAAAAAAATCATGCCCCATACATAGCTGTCCATTTTTACACGTGTCCACTGAACACATGTAATCAGGTCTAATTGGCATCACAACATAGTATTGATGCCCTCACCCCACACTCAGGGGTTTGAGTCTCCAAATCTACCTCCAAATTCAGTGTATATGCACAGCTGTTGCTATAGAAGAAATGGGCAGCTATGAACCTTCCCTACACCCTTCCGGCACATCCCTAGCTATTTTTCCTGCTGTCTTTCCCTCTTTGTGCCCCTTTTTCACCACTTTCCTATCAACAGTTTTTTTCTTTTCTTTTAAAGAAATTAGCATGGGGATAAGTGGGAGTAAGCACTTTTAAGCAGCAGTAAGTGGGTTTAAACCTGTTTGCATGGGGGTAAGCAATGCCTAAACAGGTTAAGCAATTTAGAAGCTAACTGAGTATAAGAAGCTGTAACCGGAAGTTAGCAGTGCTTACCTCCGTGTAAACCCACGCAAACCCGCTTACAACCACTCAAAAGTGCCTTAATCACTTTGTATCCAATGGCCCTTGTTCTACCCAGCAACAAAATAAATAGCCTCTGCAAGTCTCAAAGCCAACACCCTGCACACCATAGCGATTTACTACTAAGCCACGTCGGATATACATACGCCTGATGTTTTCACAAACATATCATCCAGCCCAGTCATTCAGCAGTACAGGGAATTTATTCCAACATGAATGTGTGTGTGTGTGTGTGTGTGTGTGTGTGTGTGTGTGTGTGTGTGTGTGTGTGTGTGTATAGATATTATCTAAATAGATATAACATATCTATATATGCAGATATAGATATTATATAGAATTAAATACATATATATATATATATATATATATATATATATATATATATATATATATATATATATATATATATATATACATATAAACATATATACATACAAATGCATACATCTATAGATATATATGTTTACATCTATATGTCTACATATATATAGCAAGTTATATATATGTAAGCAGATATATGTATCTACATAGGTATATACAGACATACATCTGTTGATAATGGGCACATAGCATAAACATATATATCCACATGCACCGTTACTGGGGTTGAGAGGCCCCAAACAACATACGTCTTGTATGATTAGGTATTCCCCCCCTCACAGTCAAACATGTCTGCCCTGCAATACACTGCCAACTGTTGCAGTCCCGATACCCAGGACCTGACAAGACATGAGCACAAGATGTTAACAGTACTCCATCCCACCTGTATTATGTCAGGCTGGTATCAGTAAGATATCATGCAGTACAGTCTGGCTCCCATTGAGAATGTACAATGTGGTAGCAATCAACATCCCTAGGATACATATACACAGACACATATATGCAAACACAGATATATATATATATATATATATATATATATATATATATATATATATATATATATATATATATATATATATATATATATATATATACATATATATGTAACTACACATACACATGCAGCGATATGTATAGTAAGATACATATGTAGAAGGTGCACACAATATGGAACAGACACTATTCCTACAGTTACCACCTTACCAGCTGGAGACTGTATGAGCCACCCATACAAATGACCATCATTGCCTGCAACATATACCCACAGACAGATCAAAGGATAGAACACTGCACACAGGTTTGCATAAATGGGAATGCTGTATTTGTGTACTATTACAGTTGTATATGCAATGTCATATAGCTGTTTAGACATGGACATCCGTATAAACTGAGTAATGCAACTGTGAAACAGTTATACTAATACACTAGTCTGGAAATGTTAACAAATGTTGCTGTCAAAGCCAAGGCCATCAAGTAGTACAATAGTAAAGACAGACTGGGCCGCAAGATACCAAACAATCAACAATAAGTAATGCAGGTGTATAGTTCAGCAGCCTCTATCTACACTCTGTAGACAATCCCAAGGGGTAAACACCTCAGTTGACACAATGGGATGTAACTGTTACATAACAAGGCACAAATAACACCATCACAAGCACACTGACATACAGAACAGTCTGTATGGTAGGTGGCAGTAGGCCTGCATTTACCCAAGGTGGATTGTATGGCAATGTACACCCATATACCTTAAGGCAGCTCACACCTGATGATCTTCAGGAATTTGGGCTTTCAGGATTCTGTAGCTCTTCCATATACATATATGTATATATAGATATATGTATATATAGATATATGTATATGTATGTATACATATAGCTATATATGTATGCACATACTATGTGTACAGATATGCCTAGTTATGTTGATATATATGTATATATCAGTAACTATGTGTTCATACATATCTATTCTGCTGTACCTACTACTGTCAATATATATGTAGATATCATATGTACATGTGCATGTGTATCTCTATCTGTATTTGTGTAAACATATATAGCTCTGTGTATGTATATATATCTGGGTGTTTATATGTATATATATATATATATATATATATATATATATATATATATATATATATATACACACATAATCCATCTATGTATGTCGATATGTATAGGTGTATGTCTATATAGATATCTGGATAATTATATGTACATATATCTTCATCATATGTCCTGAGTGTAGCCCTGCCTCAGCCCCTATAGTCCCAACTTAGTATTACAAGGGGATGTCAGTTATGTATAGCAGGTATATTTGTAAACTATTGCTGCTGTAATAGGGAGTGTCTTCACAGACAGAGGTCACATCTGCATTTAACATGTGCGCCATTGGCATGATGCTCTTATAGGACCCACCACAGGGATTGCAGGAATGCCCCTTCCCTAAAGGTGTATTTCACAATGAATGACATCAGCAGGATTGCCAAAGTAGGGCATTTGAATTATACTGAGTGTGGCTAGCCTAAGATGCATTGCTCCCTACACAGACAGAGACAAACACAAACACACACACAGTTTCCGTGTCTGGGATTAGAACTCCTACCTCTTTTATCACACAACAGCAGTATGCAGTTATAGTATGCACCACAGAGATTACTGGGCTACACCTTTCCCAAAGTTGTATTTCAAGGTGGATGACATCAGCAGCCTTGCCAAAGTAGGGCATTTGAATTGTAGGGAGTGTGACTAGACTAAAAAGCATTGCTCTCTACACAGACAGGGACAGACAGACACACACACACACACACACACACACACACACACACACACACACACACACACACACACACACACACACACACACACACACACACACACACAGTTGCCAAGTCTGGGATTAGAACTCCTACCTAACAATTTTATCACACTACAGCAGTACACAGTTATGGGATGCACTATGGAGATTACTGGGCTACAACCTTCCCAGAGGTGTATTTCAAGGTGGATGACATCAGCAGCCTTGCCAAAGTAGTGCATTTAAATTGTAGTGTGTGTGACTAGCTTAAAAAGCATTGTGCTCTACACAGACAGGGACAGACAGACAGACAGACACACACACACACACACACACACACACACACACACACACACACACACACACACACACACACACACACACACACAGTTGCCAAATCTGGGATTAGAACTCCTACCTAACTATTTTATCACACTACAGCAGAACGCCATTATGGGATGCTCTATAAAGATTACAGAGGTGTATTTCTAGGTGGATGACATCAGCAGCCTTGCCAAAGTAGGGAATTTGAATTGTAGTGCATGTGACTAGCCTAAAAAGCATTGCTCTATTCACAGACAGGGACAAACAGACATACACACACATACAGACAGACACACACACACACACACACACACACACACACACACACACACACACACACACACACACACACACACACACACACACACACACACACACACACACAGTTGCCAAGTCTGGGATTAGAACTCCTACCTAACTATTTGATCACACTACAGCAGTACTTTGTTATGGGACATGCTACAGAGATTACTGGGCTACAACCTTACCAGAGGTGTATTTCTAGGTGGATGACATCAGCAACTTTACCAAAGTAGGGGATTTGAATTGTAGGGAGTGTGACTACCCTAAAAATCATTGCTCCCTACACAGATGGACAGACAGACACACACACACACACATACACACACACACACACAGTTGCCATGTCTGGAATTGGAAATCCTACCTAACTAGTTTATCACACTACAGCAGTATGCAGTTATAGGTTGTGCCATGGAGATTAATTGGCTACAACTTTCCCAATGGTGTATTTCACAGTGGATGACCTCAGCAGGCTTGTCATACTAGGGCTATTGGGAGGGCGGTGTGTGCATGGGCCATGACCCATTCATCTAGAGGTTGACACACCACATGCGGGCACACGCAGGGTCATATTCCACAGCTACGTGTATACAGCTGCTACATGACTACTCCTTGTGCAGTCATGATGCACAGCTAGCACTTGCACCACATAGTCTATAATGCTGACAGATATGGGTGGCAAGTATCTACAGTGAGTGACAGCTGAACCTCATGTGGTTGTGGCCATTTGGCTGTGTGCTGGGTGGGACAGGCTTGGATGGCTCCTTGTCACAGTCACCCTCTTCCACACATCTATGTATTTCTACTTTGGCTTATTATAGCGTGTTGTCCGTAGTATATGTCTGTATTCCTATCCATTGTGTGTGCAAAGCATGAGTGGTGCATACTGAGGAGTGTCTGCCCTAACATTTGCGACTGCCAGATATGTCTGGTCAACTGGTGTTTGCAGACATGGCCTTCATTTGTTTAAATGTGTGAGCATGCCTAGTATGACCTTTCAGTATGTTGATGACTGACATTGCCTTGATTTCTCTGTGTGTGTAAGCATGCCCAGTATGTCTGTATTGAATGTGTGGATTGAGTCGCAGTGCAGACTTTTGTGTTGTATACCTACAGGTAGAATACTGTTTCTGCAGGGTATCAGTCGATCATTTGGCAATATGGGGACAAACTGTGCAAGGGATAGTGTGTACTGTAGGTAATTGTGTTTGTGCTGCTAAAGCTGCATGGTACTGCTGTTAGCAGAGATATTCAGATGTGTACTGTTATACATAGTGATGTGTTCTGTCCTCATGTACTGTCAGGTGGACACTCTTGCTCACAGTGATGTCTTGGGGGAAAAGGGTGACTGCAGCTGTGTTTGGTATTGTTGGGAGACACCTACGTATTCATGGTAACTTATGCCATTCTGGAGGGAGAGCTGCAGACATTTGGTGTGGGTTTATGTATCCGGTTCAGCACCATGGTACAGTGCTGTCAGAGGATCCCATACTTGTATGCCCATCAGCATGACAGTATGGGCATATCTTGATGTGGCAATGCCTCACAACTGTACAGATTCACACAGGTTAGCCAGGGGCAGGGGCCATGGGTCAGGACATTTACCCCATTTTGGTGTATGGGCAGGTGTGTAGCCACCCATGTATGTGTTTGCAGCCAGGGATAGTGTGTGCACACAGCTTGGTGTTGGACCCTGCACATTCCATGCTGCCCATGCTCCCAGCCCCTCCCCGTTATTCTAACCTCTTCCATACATTATGCATACATTCGCTGATACTTTCCCTAAGGGTATCACCCCATCACATGTGTGTGTTAGTGTTTGTCCACAGTTCATACAGTGGGACATGGTGGACACGTTACTGTGGTTTGTCCACATGCCCTTGCATATGGCTTATGTGGAGAGTGTTATGTTGTTATTTGGGTGTCCATGACATAACATTCATTGGCAGTACATGTGAGACACAGGCCTTTTGCAGACGCCTGTGGGGCATTAGGTGTTGCTGCATACCAGATGTGGCAGGTCATTACATTCTGTCAGTCCTACAGTCCCAGACCACCATACAGTATATTCTCCTAGGGTGACAGGGTAGGTGTGATAGGTATTCATGCCAATGCCTCCTAACAGTCTTGCTCAGGTGGTGTGGATGCTGACAGGGTGCTACCTACAGCTAGGGACACACCTGCATGGGACACCTACACTGCATGCTGCAGTCTTCTGTTATTGCCATATATAGCTGGGGGTCTTACTGTACCCATTCCTCACAACAGGGATATGACCAGAGAGGTGTCTGTGGGTGGTGTTTGCATGAGCTAGGTGCATGTGTGCTATGGACTCTACTTGCATCTGAAACACAGGTATGCACTAGGTATTCCAGTTATGCTTGCATGTGCAGGTATATCAGCTGTTTCCCAATACATCAGTCCTACCCCCTTTGTGATCTGCGAGTGTTTGGGCAGACAACACCAGTATCCCCTACCACAGGACAGATAATGTGATGCATACCTGTATGTACTTTTCTAAGGGTGGGTCCATTTCACAGTGACACAATATATACTGTTTGACTGTGGTACTTTCCCTTGTGTACTGCTTGTATATCTAGCCCAACAGCCATGCCATGTCAGTCTTTCAGATGGTGACACATATTACCATCATACATTTGCAATGGCTTACTGCTGGCTTGTGTTATATTGATGGGTATTGTGTATGGCACTGCAGTTGTGAGGCCTTGTCCCTGTCATCAGCGGTAGTGGGCAATGGCCACCAGGCTTACCTCAACATGCATACATACCGACCACTCTCACACAATATGAGACACACACCAACCTAGCATGCACATACCTGCATATTGTGCAGATGCTACAACCTATCCTGCTACCTTGGTCAACTATGTGCATCTGTGCTCCACTGGTATTATACCTACACATACATGTTACTACATTTTTACATAGGGTTGTGTCGGGGCACACCTGACTGTTATGACGTGTGTACATCAGATTGGGGGGCACACCAGACCAGTACTACATAATTAAGTAGGGTTGGGAGGAGCACACCTGACTATATCTGCAGTCCTACACAGGATTGGGGGGGGGGCACCTGACTATTTCTACATTTCTACACAGAATTGGGGGGGCACACCTGACTCTTGCTACATTTCTACACATGATTGGAGGGGCACACCTGACTGTTACTACATTTCTATGTGGGATGGGGGGGCACACCTGACTATTCCTACATTTCTATACAGGATTGGAGGAGGCACACCTGACTGTTTCGGCATTCCTACACAGGATTTGGGGGCACACCTGACTATTTCAACATTTCTACACAGGATCGGGGGGCACCCCTGACTATTTCTCCATTTCTACACAGGATCGGGGGGCACACCTGACTATTTCTCCATTTCTACACAGGATCGAGGGGCACACCTGACTATTTCTCCATTTCTACATAGGATTGGGGGGCACACCTGACTATTTCTACATTTCTACACACGATTGGAGGAGGCACACCTGACTGCTTCTGCATTCCTACACAGGATTTGGGGGCACACCTAACTATTTCTACATTTCTACACAGGATTGGAGGGGGCACACCTGACTGTTTCTCCATTCCTACACAGGATTGGGGGGCAC
Source organism: Protopterus annectens (assembly GCF_019279795.1). Lineage (NCBI taxonomy): Eukaryota > Metazoa > Chordata > Ceratodontiformes > Protopteridae > Protopterus > Protopterus annectens. The sequence goes on along the minus strand of NC_056736.1, from coordinate 788,351,850 downwards.
ACCTGACTATTTCTACATTTTTAGACAGGATTGGGGGGCACACCTGACTGTTACTACATTTCTATGTAGGATGGGGGGGCACACCTGACTATTTCTACATTTCTACACAGGATTGGGGGGGGCACACCTGACTGTTACTACATTTCTACATAGGATGGGGGTCACACCTGACTATTTCTACATTTCTACACAGGATTGGGGGCACACCTAACTGTTTCTGCATTCCTACACAGGAATGGGGGGCACATCTGACTACTTCTACATTTCTACACAGGATTGGGGAGGCACACCTGACTGTTACTGCATTTCTACATAGGATGGAGGGGCACACCTGACTATTTCTACATTTCTGCACATGATTGGGGGGCATACTTGACTGTTTCTGCATTCCTACACAGGATTGGGGGGCACACCTGACTATTTCTGCATTTCTAGACAGGATTGGGGAGGCACACTTGACTGTTACTACATTTCTACGTAGGTTGAGGGGGCACACCTGTCTAGTTCTACATTTCTACACATGATGGAGGGCACACCTGACTGTTATTACATTACTACTTAGGATGGGGGGACACACCTGACACCTGTACACATTTACTATGACTGTACTGGTATGTCAGGTACTCCATTTCATTCTATAGTCTAACCTATCATGCTGACTACAGGCATATCATTGTACTACAGATCTTAGCTTTGATTGACCTACATCTTAGTTTCTAACTTCCTACCCTTTAGAACTAACATCCCACTGCCTGACCTGCTGTAGTCTCTCTGTGTAGACCTGGTGGGGAGGTTACCCATAGGCATCATTCAGAACCATAGCACAGCCTTTGTTTGTGCTTGTCTACACCTGCCCTGCTGGCTGTGACTGTTGTTGGGTATGTGAACCCCGCTGACTAGCATGTGTGAGTCATTTACCTTGTGGGTGTCCCAGTATTGAGGGTGGTGCTGCAGGGCTGCCTATGTCGGATGCACGTAGTACACTCCCTACACATGGTTGACACAGGTAGTGTCATGTTTGGCATCCCTTTTACTGTATGTGAGAGTCAGAGAGAGGTGTTATTCCCTGGATCCCTCCTGTGTCAGTGTATGTGCTATGCGTTGCTTCTTTGCCAAGGACAGGGCATACTGGGCATGCCTCCTTCTGCCTACTGTGGCAGGCTCAGGTTGTTCCTCCTCTGAGTCACTCTGTGCCTGTGCAGACCTTGGTAATGGTGGAGGGCTGTGTGGCCCGGCCCCATGCTGTTCCTGCTGCAGCTGTTTCTGCAGGATCATAGTGTGTAGCATGGAACATACAATGACAATTAGGGTACATGTAGCTGGTGAGTACTGCAAGGCTCAACTGGATGTGTCCATGCACCAAAACCATGACTTCAGCATCCCAAACACATGCTCTACTATAATTCTGGTCTGTGTGTGCGCCTCATTATGCACTTTTTTTTCAGGTGTGTGTGAATTTCTGATAGGTGTCATCAGCCACGGCTCCAGTGCATATCCAGCATCCCCCACTAGGTGACCGTGAGGTATGCCCCCTGGTACAGCTGCATCAGATGCCAGATGTTGGAATCGTGATAGGTTCCAGGGCAGCCAGCATACATATTCATTATTATGCCCTGGGCATCGCACACGACCTGGCAGTTGATGGAGGGGAAGGTCTTGTGATTGATGTAGACCCTACCCCACTCACCAGGTGGTGCTTTGATGTGTATGTGTGTGCAGTCTATAGCACCCACTAGCTCAGGGTATTCTGCTATTTGGTGGAACAGTTGCATATTGCTGGCCAATGCCTCAAGGGTGTTGGGGAAATATACGTGCTCACCAACATGTGCTTACATGGCATCCAGGAAATGGTGGAGTACCCTGGATGCTGATGCCTGTGAGATCCCCATCATATCCCCATTTGTCCTTTGGAAGGTACCTGTCGCTAGTATTCTTAGGCATTCACATACCTTGGTATCCACAGGGATGGGTTCCCCTCTGTTAGTTCTGTGTGTCAGGTGTGGCCAGCACAGCTCAACAATTTGCTGTAGGAGGTCCCTGTCCCCCCAATAGTGGTCCACTATCTCCAGCTCATGTAGCCCCTGGTAGGTTACCCTGGGTTTGTACACTTCTCTCCATCTCTTCACTGTGGGTTGGACCACAGCAATCACACCCTCACCACCCTCAGCCTCTTCCACAAGTTGTTGTATGATAGCTATTGCAGCCCCTATCATTTTATAGTTTTTTTTTGTTAAAAGTTCCCCGCTTGTATACACCAGTGGTGTAGAGTATGGGAAAAACCAGAGCGGAAGGTGTTTGCATAGTTTATAGTAGTGTTCTGGGCCTGGCTGGTCTGCTGCCTGTGTAATTGGCTGATTTTGATACATTTCACCTGCAAGCTATCCTAGTTATCCTTGATTAACTTCCTACTACTGTTTTTCCTTCCCATTGCCTTCCTGTTTAAGCCCTGGGGTGCGCCGCACAAACACAGTGCTCAAATGTGCACAGAGCTGTTATTTCCTGGTTTACCTTTTTTTTTTTTCTTTAAATCCCGGTGCGCGGCATGCACACCTGCTTAAGCAATGTAAAGAGTGGTAGGCAGACTCAGACACACCCCCTTGCTTAGCTGTGCTTAGCTAGGAGCAAACCTGAACCACCGGGCTCCAATCTGCTTACAGTATGCCTGACACTCACCCCCATGATGTCATCTAACTCCTAGGCTTGCACCAGGCTATTCCTGCTCTTACACTGCTGGGACCTCACTAGTATGCTGCGGGAAAACTGGAATTCATTATGATTCCCCTCATTTGCATAGGATTGCCTGCTAATGCATAGTTACATGTCTCACACTGAGCCTCCCCCCTTAGCAGCCACTACTCATTGGCCATGTTGTCTTCTACCTGCAATTGACTATAATGGCAGATTTGTGATTTTGGTTAGAATGCTTTTTTTTAAATAATAAAAGTTGATTTTTTTCATTTTTATGGTGTTTTCAATGCCAATGGTCTTATACTTGGCCATTGGTATGCTTCCTGACTGATATGCAGCCTTTATTTGGAGCTGTCATGGCTCCGTTTCGGAATTTGCAGAAATGTACTTGGTTACTAACCCTGTACATTTCTTCAGATTACACTAGTTCTGCATGGCTGGTTTCCAGCTTTCTGGATCGCAAATTCACCTCATTTGCATGGATTTCTCCTGAAAATTGGGTAATTTGATTACAGGGGCTGAGTCCATGCAGGACTAGTGCAGGAGCGCTCGTGCACACCCCTACAGGCTATTCCTGGATCGCACTGCAGACATATTGCCTGCTAGAGCTCCTGCATTAATCCTGCATGCCGTGCAAGGCTTGCAGAATCTAGGGGCTTGTATCTAAATTACTGAAACTATAGCTATGATCAGTATATGGAGTCCCATATCGTAGTGTGCCCAGTCATACATAAAAAGCATCCTTTCTCAGTGCATTCTTTTCTAATATTAAGCAGGGTGACTCACACAGTAGCATATGTTAGACAAACTGCAGATTTATATATATATATATATATACACACACACACGTTACCCATGGTTGTGATACCTCGTTGGTCAGGTCTGACCATAAGCTAATCACCCTTGACGTCCACATCCCACCCCCATGCCCCAGTAGGGAAACCTCTATAAAAAACTTCTCCAAAGCTAACTTCATGCTGCTAAAGTCAGAAGTGGCAAACTTCATGACACCCGTGCAGACAGGAAGTGAAATTTCGACTGTTGAATCCTAGACTAAGGCACTGTATGAGCACATCCACTCATGCATAAATCGTGCCAGTCCAAATAGAACCAAGATGTTCTCCTCCAAAAAGAAGCCAATCTTGTGGTCCCCTGTCATAAACAAACTATACAACAGAAGGAAGAAACTGTTGCATGAAAGAGGACAATCCCAGAATGCAAAATACTCCCTTACCAGCCTCAGTAAGAAGCTGAGATCCCTCATAAAATCCTCCAAAGCTAGTTACGAAAATAAAATTGCCAAATATTCCAAGGACAACCACAAGGCATTCAATAGTTATGTCAAGAATCTAAATGGCGATGCTCAGATCTGTTCTGAGCTACAACAGAATGGCATTAAATACACTGATCCCAAGGATATTGACAATATTCTGGCAGACTGATTCAGTTCAGACTTCACCCCCCCCTCACCCCCTAAATGGTCTAGCTCAATACCAAAAGATTGGAAAAATTCTGGTAATCACGGCCACACAGGTAAAAGAATGCACTTTCCAAAGCTAAGAATACATCTATGGGACTAGGCAACATCCCGGGCTGTGTACTACATGAACTACAAAATGAACTGGCACCTCACCTAAGTGTCATGTTTAATCATAGCCTCACCTCAGGCTTCATGCCCAATGAGTGGCGCACAGCTACAGTTATCCCACTCCACAAGGGGGGATCCACCTTGGATCCTGGGAACTATCATCCCATCAGTCTGACAAACCTGATCTGCAAAGCCATGGAACGCATTATCATGGAACTTATAAACAAAGACATTGGCAACCTTCAAACACTGGACTCCACCCAGTTTGGTTTTGTAAAGGGCCGATCTTGTCTCCTCAACCTAATTGACTTCTTCAAATCAGTATCCAGAGGCGTGGATGAGGGCAAGGTGGTCCACACAGCCTATCTGGACCTTGACAAGGCCTTCAACACCATCCCCCGCTCTGGAATCATAGATAAACTTACTAAGCTGGGCTTTAATCCCTACATCCCTCTATGGGTTGCCAACTGACTTACTGACAGAACTTATACTGTAAAAGTAGCCAACTCAAAATCCAGCTCCAGACAAGCAGAGTACCACAGGGTTCAGTCCTGGGACCACTCCTGTTTGGCATCTACTTCTCTGAAATACAGGCCAGCACTAAGGGACTCAGGCTAACAAAGTTTGCAGATGACTGCAAACTGGGAGCCATTATTGAATCCCCAAATGATGTGGATATTCTACAAAAGGGCCTTACAGAAACAGATTCTTGGTGCCAAAGCCATGGGCTCAAGCTCAATGCCAAGAAATGTATAGTTATCCCCTTTGGGAAAAAAACATGTACCCATGAATTACCACATAAGTGGAAGTACACTAAACATCGAAAGTGTGATAAGGGACTTGGGGACACAAGTGGACAGTGGTCTCACCTTTGATAACCACATCGCCACAACAGTCAGGAAATCCTTCTATGTGGCACACCTCATAATTAAGGGCTTTTTATCCAGAAAAAAGGAGGTTATTGTCCCACTGTACTCATTCCTCATTAGACCCATTATAGAGCACAATGCCCCATTTGGTATGTACCTCACAAGACATCTGCATCAACTCAGTGTCACTGCTTGAAGGCTTGTAAATGCCCTCGGGCAGATAGCCTAGTATGAACCTATGAACCTATGAACCTATGAAAAGGACACAGAAATACCTCACTAAAAGAATCACAAGCCTAAAGCTGATGCCCTATGCTGACCATCTAAGGAAACTCCAGCTATACTCTGTCACATATCACCTGCTCAGAGGCGATCTCTGCTCAACATACAAGGCCATGTCAAACCCAGAGCTGTTGGACATGCTACACTTAAAGAAATCCAAATCCCTCAGAGCCACACGCTCCAGGGATCTAAACCTGGTCATCACAATGAACAAAACATGCTGGAGGGATAGGTTCCTGATCCAGAGACTCCTCATACTCTGGAATAGACTGCCCATACATGTCAAGCTGAGTGCCTCTTTGGCCCTCTTCAAAAAGAACTTTGACGATTAGATAGGAGATAGGAAATTCACCCCAGGGATCAAGTCAATTGCCCTGTTAGACAGGGGACTAGGGAAGTAATAGCCAGGGAATTGTTATGGCTAGGCTTGTATAGGCCCTAGGGCCGATAGCCTAGCACCTATATATATCAGACTACCACAGTAAGCACAGACCACAATTTGTTTTATGTTTTTTTATTATATATCCTTACTGACATATCTGTCAAAGCCTAGTTTAGTGCAGAGATGTCACATCAGCAAAGCATGGCACGTGGGTCCTGCATTTATCTGGGTTATGCAATAAGGAAATATACTGGTATGTCAACAATGTGGCATGGTAGACAGATTCCTCATTTTATTGGGTTATGTCATTTGTCAGCTTTGCTGACATCACATCATTGCAGTATAATGGCCAGAGGCCCTGTCTCATTTTGTAGTATGTTATTTGGTAAGTTCAGTGATGTCATTTCAATCCCAGTGCACCACTGTGTGTTATTATTAGACAGTGCTTCTAATGCCATGAATTCTAATAGCCTATTGGACATGACATAAAAAGCATCAGCTCTCTAACATCTGAAGCTGTCAGTCATCATTAAGTCATCAGTGCTGAAAACTAATCATGCACAGACATGTGCTTCTATGTAAATAAATAAATAATTTAAGTAGCTGGCAGTGGTTATGATAGGAAATGATAGACAAAACTGTTGGAAAAGAAATTAGTGTGCCAGATCCTGGGTTATCAAAGATGTAGTTCAGGCGATAATCAGTGGCCGTGAGTAATGAGATGACACAAAAGTTAAGCATATGTGGTGGGAAAGTCCAGAAAAAGACAAGATGCAAATCCGAGACAAAATGTTTTGATCGATCTAAATATACAAGTCATTGGATATACAGATTAAAAACAAAAGACAAAAATTAAGGATGAGAGAAAATCAGGAAGATAAGCATTTTGCAAAGAAACGGGTACTGTTTATCATATGCCAAAATATTAATTAAATGGCTCAGCTTCAGAAAATGTTAACCATCTGCTACAGCAGCACCTTTGTGGTAACAGGAAGAAGGATATATAACATAGCCTGCTGTTACTGCCAGTGCTGGACTATAGTGCAGATTTTTGTATTTGTTTATTGTAGTTAAACTTTGATGCAGCTATGTAGATTGCAATACGTGCAAAACTAAAGTGTATCATTGCAAACTGGTATTTAGTTGATAACATCAACTCTGACAAATTAGTTTTCCATTAAAGAGTTTTGATATCATTGGCCATAAATGGGTAATTAAGCATTATTGTTAATTACAATTGCAATGTGCTCTGTTTCAGGCTCACAAGCACTGACATGCTTATAGTTTCACGAGTACTTCCACATTCTGCTGACAAGTAACCCATGGAGAAAACTAAATATGACTGATGAGAAGAGCATTTTTTTATCAATGAGGATCCAGGCTATAATTCACCATTCTACCATAATATGAAAGGAATAATAGGAAGCCTGTACTTATTTTTACCTTTTCATTCTTTACACATGCACTGTTATTATTCTAATTTTCACCCCAACGGATAGACAATGTTTTATTTCATATAATTCCTACAAAAGAAATTGCACCCTGCAATTATCGTAAAAAATATGATATGGCAGCTTTTACATAATTTGATGGGCATTTTGAAATATGCATACATCATATTGCTTGCTACAATCTGCATTATTATTCTGTGTTTTATTCTTTCATAAAATATGATATTTCATCAACTCTTACTATTATGATCTCTAAATACTTCTTGGGACTTTAACAACATAGATTGACTGCCTGGATTTATTTCTTTTTTGTGATTTTTCAAACTGCAGATGATTCATAGCTTGGTCTCTGTATGGTCTCTACACAGTGGCATAAGAGTTGACTAGTTTTATGCCATTTAGTAAAACCACAGAGGCATGCATATTGGTGCTTATTAGTAACTATAGGCTTGCAATGAAGTCCTGTCCTGGGTTTCTGGTTCAAGCATGTCTGATTGTGAAAATTGAATATAAGATACCAATCTTTGAAATACAAATCCATTTAGTAAGTAACATCTTCCATTAAGCTGTCCTTCTCATTAGGGATCTGTTAAATTGCATCTTTGAAGAAGACAGACCTCCTTTCTTCAAAACACTTACACTGAAATAAATAATGACATTTTAATATTGGTCTGCCATGAAGTATTGTGAGAAATGTTGTCAGCACTGTTTTTAAAGTTTTTTCTTCATTTACCCTTTATCATTTCTAAATTCTACATTCACACTTATTATCTAACCCTAGGGTTTCTATAAGTCAGCCATACAGAAGGTCTACTACAAGTGGTTGCTTGTTAGTAGCTTGCAATATAGTTGTTTGGTACTTCTTGCTTGAAAAGACAAGTGATCTGACTCTTTCTAGTCTGAACTTACTTAAGTACTTAACCCTCCCAACACTCAACTCTACGAAAATGTATAGCCCACCAGAGCCCTAACTCTAACCCTAAAACTCCCACCCAGTTCCTAACAAGTGTCCTTGCTTTCTACCCCTAAAAATTCCACAGACCATCCCTATGCCTAAAATCCTCAGTCACTCCCTAAACTTGAAACTCTAATCCCCATTCATAAACTTAAATTCCTTGATTTCTCCCTAAACCTAAACTCTCATCCTGCTCCCTAATTCTAAAACTCCCCCTGCCACTCCCTAACTCTGAACTTCCCTCCTACTCCGTAACTCAAAAACTCCATTCCTGCTGTTTAACCCTAAAACTCCCCGACCTCTGCTGAAAGCTAAATCATCTTCCCTATCACTGCCCTAATCTTCATTCCCACCCCTCCCACTCCCTCGCCATGGCTGCCACATTTTAACCTGGCTTGGACTTCAGTGATGTATTCTGGTAAGCTGAGGCAGCAGGTCCTTAGTAATTTGACAAAACTATAGTTTGTCGAACTACAAAAGATCGACAGCTAAAGATCAAAAAGTCCAAACCACAAACGATCAGCTATGAATTTGCTAGCCCGTTACACAAAACAAAAACCTTTTGACCTGAATTAAGTGAGGGGATTCATCCCCCCACCCCTATGTGGGACGGCTGTGCCCACCACACACCCCCTAACTATACTAACTCCAAGATCACTCCACATCGAGGAAAGGGCAAATTTCCATTAACAGCCAAGCAAATTCTTTCCTTGAGAAAAAAATTGCATAGCTGGCCTTTCACTGTTTGGCTCTTTTGATCTTTAGCTGTCGATCTTTTGTAGTTCGACAAGATAAAGTTTTGCCATATTAATAGGGACCCAAGACAGCTACCTGACCAAGCTCCTGTTAAGCAGTAACATGTGTGAGCCACCAGATGGTTGTGCCCATAGCTTTGAGACAGTGTTTTTGAGCACTTGGGACATGAGCAATTGAAGCAGAACCTGGAAAAATATTAGGTATATTATTATTTTAATACTGTGCTTAGATTCATTTGATTGCCTTTTCAGAATCTCTATAATTTGCATAACATTACATTTAATATGAGGTTAGGTTGCTATTAAGCTTATTTCACTATGTCAGTCATCGTCTGCTATTTAAAAAGAAGAATATTTTAAGCTTCCCTACCAGAAAGATTGGCCAAGCTAATTTATAATGTGTTGAGGCCTTCCCCATTCCACACTTCCACTTTAGTGGAGAATGACATAAAATGCCCCTTATTCTATTACATTATTATCTTTGTTTATTGATATGGCCAATGCCAGCTAACTATATGCCTTGTGTTATATAATTTTTCTAACCTCTCTTAATATTCCTTGATGTGCCTCCTGCTCTGTGTAATGTTTCTAATCTAGATTTCCTAATACTTTTCTATATAATACCTGTTTTGCTTATTACCACTAGAATTTATTATTAGTTGTAGAGCCTGATTCCTTCAGGAGTGATAAACATTCATAAAAAAATGTTTTTACTGATCTATCATCAGATATTATTTATCTCTATTCTCCTTTTTTAAATTCATGTTATTTGTATGTTATAACAATTGTTCAAATGGCACCTATTTTTAGTCATAAATCAGATGTTATGATATGACTAGAATGTCACTATTTAATTAGTTTTTATAGCAGAAAATAACCAAACATGATAATTTCAGGCATATTTCTTAGTGTGCACACATAATGTTTCACTTACTCATTCTGTACTGTACATTTTAAAATATGCTTTTGTTAGAGCTGGAACATAGATGCAAACCCTGCTATAGTTCTGAGGAAAAACATGAAGAGAGAACACTAACCTACAAATCTGTGCACTGACATTAAGATTTTCAGCATTTCTCAAAATCTGAACCTCTTTTTCTGTATACTTACCTGAGATGACTTGCTGACATAACAGTCATTCTTGATAAGATTATACTTTTGAACTATTTCTTCTCATTCATAACAATGTCTAAAATAAATATGTTAGACGGCAGAAGTATTTAAATTGCATCTACAAATAATTCATTAGATAAATTTAACATAACACTTTCTCTGAAGAATTCATGATTAAATGAAAAAAATATTATAATATCAGCAATTTGCTTTTCTGAAGGATGTAGGCATGAGTTGCAGAAAGAAAGCAGCAGCTAAAGAAAATAACATATTGCTTAATCTACACAAGTTTACATTGTAATGCATTCCTTTATAAGCAGATCTGCAGTCTTATGTAACTCTGCAATCCAATGCAGCTCATATTTATAAGTGTTTAGCTTTATTCATCTTTAATGATGAGAATGATACAGAAAAAGAAACTTTAGAATTTTGTTTCAGGAGTTAAAATTTAAGCTACAAAACTTTATCTTGCATATGTATGTGGATATTTTAGTCTTTCTGATATTAATAAGCAAGCTTAATACGCCCACATGCAGCAGTGCAATTGGATATAGAATCCTAGAGGCTAAATGTCTCTTACATTACACTAGCTGCTATCATTTTTCTATGTCAAAGCAAAATTACTTTACAGTACCAATTTTAATGATTGTTACATGAACCATTACAGGTATCTTTGCAAGGTTTCTTTATGTGTTGAAACATTGAAGTGTTCTATTCTTCCTGATGATTATGTATAAAACAACAGTGGCATTTTATATTTAATTTTGCAGAGGGCTAGATGACACTATACAAATGCTCTTTTCCCTTATAATTAGAGATTAATTCAAAAGTTTTGGTTTGAAGTTGAACTTCTGTTTCTAAATGTTACATAGTGTGTGCATGATGCAGCAACAGCAGCTTGACTTCTTGCACAGCTCAGATAAACCTGCTGCAACCTGTAGATGCACATTTGTTTTAATTTCATAAAGCATGGATAAACAAGGGGAAACAGGAAATTGTCACAGTGGGAAATGGCAGATGCTTTTTTACCCAACTTAGATTCAAGGTACTTTGATAATCTACTGTATAGCTAACGTGAGAAAATGTCTGGCACCAGAGAGCTCTGTTGAAACAAGAAGCAGACATCCTTAGAGTAACCATCAGGAAATCCATGTGGACAGAATAGATTCATTCTATTGATCCCACACCATTACTGTCAATGCTCTCCAGTCTATTTGTTGTCCACATTAGTGAACTGATATACCAAAAATAACAAATACAATGAGCATCTTCCTGACATAATTGAAGAGGAAGTTGCTGATATTCTGCAGTGCATCATGTTGAGTAGAAGACAGGGCAAACAGAGATGGTTTACACAACCTAACAATATTTAGCTTAATTGAAACAAAGTATTTCATCTTTGTTTTGCATTTTTTGAGAACGCATGCAAGTTATAGCATTTTAATCAACATTTTCTGAATACAAGTAATTCCTAGTATCAGAGTTGCTATATGCTAAAGCAACTAAATACTTTGATGAAAACTTAAAAATGATTCTGTGATGTCAGACACATAAATAGTTTAAAACAAGTACACGTTGACAAAAAATAATCTTTGCATATATATATATATATATATATATATATATATATATATATATATATATGTATATATATATACATTTTTTAAAGAATGTGTTTCATATGAAAATGCACAAATAAACAATAATAGGAATTCTAGGAATTTTGCAAACATGTCATCTCAAATGCAGCATCCTAACTAATTAACAATGTCATGTGAATTCAGATTATAGAATATAAAAAAGATGTTGTACATCACATTAATACCTGTTTTTGATTAGATATTTACAATGCTGAAAAAAGTAACAGCTTTGAAATTTCCTGTATTTGATTTGTCTTGCTTTATAACAAAAGCACCATAACTACTACTTTGTGATGGAAAAAAATGGCAAATTCCTAAGATAAACTCTTTTTTTCAGGAGATGCACATTGTTGCAATGTGCTGTCAACATGACAATATGAACATTCAGACTACAGATTTTTTTTAGCTAATAAAAATCTTGCCTTCATCAAAAGACATATTATAATGGTACAGCAAACTATTCAACATTTGCAAAAGAAAAATAAAAAAAATAAATAAAAAATGAGTACTTATTGATAGAAAAAATCTATCAATGTGTAGCACAATTATCTTTGCAATAAGGTAAAGTAACGTACCTGTGTTATATTTGTACCATTCCCACTAAGAGCTTATGTTATTTTAGTGTTCTTTATATTACATATATGGCAAAGATGTTCAACTGTGCTGATACATTCCCTATGTGGCTTTAGAGTGAACATTCACCACAATGTATTGTACTGTGCAAGCTGCAGATGTACTTTTCAGAGTCTTTTTTTCCCTTTCTTCAATATTGTGAGATTGGGAAGTTGGTACATATAATTCTGGGAGGGGGGAATGAGGAGATTGCCCCCCCACACACACACACACACATACACATTAAGTGAGCCACAAAAAAGATTTTGTTCTATGTGTTTTCTATGCTGTTTAAGTTCAGCATTTTCATGATTTGCAATGGATGGGTACATAGGTATGTGATTAACACATAAGAGGCACTACTCACACTACAGTATGATATTTGACATACATGTTATACCATACAGATAAATTGTTGGTTGAATTTTTAACTGAAATTGGGGAAGCTGAGACTTACAGGGGAATTCATGATAATAAAGACACAAAGACGATGCTGAAGAACATGGAAAAGCTGGGATTTGAATTCATTGGGATGGTATCCTTCTATATAAAGCAGTCACTTCCAAAATTATCAAACTGAGAATTAACACTAAACCTGAAATAAATGTTACTCCCTTGAATTTGGGTAGTAAGAAACTAACCGAAATGTCAACACATTTAAGTAATTAGAGAAAAGTAGGCTATTAATCTACTTGAATTATCTTTAGCATCCATTCCCTTGCATGTTTAGATTTCACAGAACTTGGAAATATATAGCAATAACTAAGATTTATCTTTGGTCTTGTACAACATTCTGCCACAGCAATCAAAGTATTTGTAGTATAAATAGTACCCTCGCACACACCAAAGAAATACACACACACACATAAACACGTATAGATGGGTGCACACACACACACAAACACACACACAAGAAACCTATGTGTGAGAGTTTTTCCTTATGCACTTTGGAGAAGACTGTAGCTGTATGCCTATAAATGCAGTGGTACCTTTAGGAGAGAAATGGTTGATAAAATATCCAAAGTAGTTTAACCATACTCTTAAATGTACCTCATTTTGAGTCTTAAAAAGTCCATGCTTTTCATGTTAGCACATTCAATGTTCGGCATTTTAAACCATCCATGGTAAATGGCTCATACTAATTTATCAAAAGAAAATTCCAGAAGTATAAGTAACATGTTTAACTATGCTGGAACCTTACTAGTTGAATTTTTTAGTGAGATGGTAACAAGTGTTCCACATTATAAGGAGCACCAGTGTTCCACATTTTGGAAATAGAATGTTGAGAATTTTGGTTGTAAGTGGTAAAGAAAGCTAGGTTTAATGTACTGAGCTACAGTTTTAAGGAAGAACAAAATCTTATATATGTAACAAACATACTCCAAAGATGCCCTTATATGGCATACTGTATATATATAGATAAATGCTGCAACTTGATCACACAGTAGCAAACATTTTCATATTTTCAGGTAGAGCATAGCTGTTACACTCATAGGTAACATTATGTGTTTTAATGAGTGATAACCATATACAAGCCACAGAAAGGAATGGTTTTTAGTAAAAGGAAATGTACAAATTTATGAGATCATGCAATGCTTTTTGGACAGTTGAATATGTGCTGAACATTAGTCAGTTGGCTTTTATGGAATGTACAGTGAAGGAAAAAGCTGCCCATATTCATCTACAGAATCTACAGATATTACTGTTTTAGTGTACTGAAAATGTGCTCTCCACATTGCATTATCCTTTTTTGTAGGCAGTATAATGCTATATATTCTAAAAGGCCAACATGCAAAGCTAAAAAGTCCTTGTAATTTAAAGCCGGTTTCATTGCAGGAGTAAATTATATTCAACAAAGACAAATCAAGTTTAAAAAAATCAGTTCTGTTTACGGATAAATACAGTTTTGCTTTAGGAAAAAAAGAAACAATGTGGTTGCTTCATTATGCTCAGACATATTTTTAGACTAAAGAAGCAAGTTAATGATCCAACTGTTATCATATGCAACTATCCGAAAACACATGACATATAAGGATTCGAATGAATAAATGATACCAGCGGCACAAATACAAACTAGAAGATACCTGGTGCTGCGTTATCCTTGTATGTTTACTATACATCTATTATGCATGTTTTCCTCTTTTTCAGACATCAGATCTTTCATAAATTTTAGCAACAATACAGGGCCTTAGCCTAGCCTAATAGCATGCCAGTTTTTCAGTACCCAATATCCATTATGTGATCAATAGTGTAATTATAGCTAAGTATTTTCCATTAGTGTAATACACATGTAATATATCTTATAGTTCATGGCAACATAAATGGGCAAAGATAATTAAACAGCATCTTCCATATACTAAGCATGTTAAATGCTATGCAATACTTAATTTGATTAACAATATTTGGTAACAGAAAGAATGAAAAACAATAATTTACAAAATTATCATTCAAATACCACCAACTTAGCTAGCATGTTTAAAAAAAATAACTGCTATGCTGTTGAAGTATTAATTTGGAACATTTTCTTAAATTCTTCTATGACATAAAAGAATGTGGAAATATTAATTTAAATAGCTCATCAAAAGACTGGCAACTCTTATGAGTTATCTCCTCATAGAGTCAGAATTAATTGTTTACATTTTAATAATATCATCAGACTATATATACATTATGGCTGTTTGTTGCAGTGCAAGATAAAGTTTTACAAGTGATGTTAGTATAATCCCATATCTGTGAATTAGCTGCAATTAGCTAGTTATAATTTCTAACTGATGTTATTTGGAAAGAAAAAAAAGCCAGGGTATTACCACTGAGTTTAAACAGCTTGCGTATATACCATTTTATCTGTAGCTCAGTAATATACATACTAGCATGTATTGAAATGAAGAAAATAAAGCTTTTCTCTAACATGAACCAATTCATTAACTAAGGTGCATCGGATATTCAGTGCTCATGTAAAAATAGAGGATAGTGGACTTTAGTTAACGCTTAATGCAAACTGCATTTCTAATATTTGCCTGGATTATACAGATGAAGAAAGGGGGAAGTAAGCAGATTGCAGCATCAACAAGCAAAAATAAAACATGGATTTTAATAGAGAGACAATAAAATGCAAATGCATCTATTATGCATGATTTTTTTTCAAATTGCAAAAAATACTTGTAAATTTAAAGCTTAATATTACAACCAGAGAGATGTCGCATGCAAGCAGGCATGTGTATACACACACACACACACACACACACACACACACACACACAAATTCACCATTTTCTATAAATATATATATATATATATATATATATATATATATATATATATATATATATTTTGCTATGGTTGCTCAACATTTCTCATTTTTCCTAAGATAAATTATACATGACAAAATCTTCTGATGCTTTGAAGGCTTTGACTGGTATTTTTGTTTAAATATTAAACATTGTTTCTGACATGTATTTCAAAACGATATAGCTGCCCATGATTTTTTACTTCTAAGCTTATTTCTTGGAGATTCTAAATATTTCTAAACACTTACCAATTCATAGCATGAGAAGTACACAGTGAATCCATCTCTAGAACCACATCTGTAAGAAGGCTTTTTAAATAATGTTTAAAAATGACTATGCAGGTACATTACTGTATCAATTATGTTGTAGGTGTTACACAGAAATGCCGGGAAGTATTACTCTTTGTAATACACGTTATGCAATGATATGGTCTTGTAATTGCATGAAAAAGGAAACAACTGGAAGCAGTAAGTGAACAGATAAATATCTATCCTGCAGAGCTATCGTAAAGACTTTGTAAAGATAACAGCATTCTTAAATTCCTTTTAAGGTGACAAATCAGAAGTGTTTCTCTTCATGAGAGCTTTTGAAGCCCACCTTTGGATGAAGATGATTGCCACTTTTCAATATTACATTCTGTTTTTCAGGAACAGTAATATTATAAGTTCAGTTCACTCTACATGTCTGCATATTTGCATGTGTGCATTGCCGATACAGCTCATGAAATGCTAACACCTAAGAAAAAGAATGGAAAAATATTATGCTGTTTATTTCACTTAGCATTTTTAATAGTTTTCTATCAAAATCTCAAACATCAAAATGCATTTTATACACAAACACCGAAAAAATTCTGATTTCCTGAATACTAATTAAGTAAACATGTTGAAAACAGAGCAATTCAAAATGATCGAACCATCGGCTTCAACATTTCTGAAAGTTTATTTGCTGACACTAACCTGCCTGCTTCCCAGCAGTACAAACATACACAGTTCAGTACTTCACATCTCTTTAATTTATGGTTTTGAGAGGTGCAAACCCCCCTGTACCCCCACACAGCCTGCAAATTATATATTCCAACTACAAGATCGATTTACAGTGAGCAAAAGGGTAAAATTCCTGATCCGCACTGTACCGCAATCTCTATTCATAATGTTGATCTCATATGAGTGAATGCAGATCGGCATTCACTAAAGAACATTCATAGAATTGCAGTTTGGCACTATGGGAATCAGTCAACAAACATTCAGCATTTCCCCGTTCACCTAACTGTACTTCTACATTTTGATAGTAAACCTTTTTAACATATTCTATATAATGATTCTTTGAGAAGATTAATGCTGTAAAAATCTTACAAAATGCACTGCAAAGGATTTAGAATAAAATTGTTAGATGGGGAAAAATCTCAACATAGCTATGTAACACGCATGATAATAGCAGACCATATAAAAAAATTATCACTACAAAAGTGTATGCCCTTAAAAATGATAAAGCAAAATTAGCATAACAAAAATTAAGCATAAATTACATATCATCTCCCTTTTAAGAAAGAAAATGTTATGCCAAATTTGGAAAGCTACTGAGTAATATATCAATTAATTAATAAAATTAAGTACATCAACCACAAACTGAGAACAACATGGGGATGCGTGCAGCAAAATTGAATTGCAAGGACATGCAAGCCACAAGAAAGAGTGCTGGAAAGCACAACATGCAGGATTTCCAGAATACAGGATGTAATAGTCTAGTGTCTGTCATTGTAAATAAGATATATGGTGATGGCTCCACTTTGTAAACTCAAAATACTGAAATCTCGAATTTCAGTATTTCGAGTCGAGAATATCGAAAGTACAGTTTTTCGAAACTGCACTATGTTGAATCTTTGTTTACCGAATCTGTGTTGTGTTTACTATGGTGTGTTATTAAGTGTGTGCTGTCACTTTAAGGGTTGTGTGGTATGGCAGGCGATGTTCATTTCTGTATGGAGATTCAGGTATGTGTTCAATTTTTAAGAGTTTTAGTGTAAATGTATTAATGTTTAGTTGTTGTGAGGAGTTGTAGAGATAGGTTGGGGTAGGTCGGTGAGAGTGTATGTGTGTGTGAGTGTTGAATGTGATGATTTTTGTACTTGTGTAGTGTGTGTTTGTGTGTGTTATTAGTGAGTTTAAATATGACTATCTACAGTAGGAGTGTGGGCAAGTCAGGGAAGGTGTGTGTTCCTTTTTATTCAGGTCAGTGCAACCTTGGAGTTGGTATATATAAGTAGCGGGAGTGTAGGGTGCACAGCCCCCCACATGGGGGGGTGCATTGGGGCTTACCCCCTGTAGAAACGTATGGTGGTATCGGTGTTAGTTTTGTAGTGTTTATGTGTTGTTTTGAGGGAAGGTTTATGTATTTATTTTTGTTTTCTTACATTTGGTATTGTGAATGTTTGTAATTGTGCTGTTTCATATTTCTAAGAGGTTGACTTCAGTATTTTGAGTTTACAGAGTGGACCCATGGTCACACATTGTAGCATGCTGTAGAAAACAAACAGAACAGCACAAAGGACAAAGAAAGACAAGCACAAGCAGAAAAGAATGGTATGGCATGACAATTAAAACATGAATACAGAGGATTGTTGTAATGGTTAAGGTGCTTACCTTACAGGCATGAAGTACAAGGTTTGATTCTCACCTTTGGAAAACATGGCTAGGCTTAAAAAGGCCCCCTGGGGTCATTAACCAAGTAATCACCTATGATCCTATGAGCTCACTCATAGTGGCATATAAAATCATAATCCATTAGATAGTTTAAACACAACCTCACATGAGACAGTGTAGTGTAATTGAAGGGAATGTCACATAGGAAATCATGTGCAATGGCATACACATAGACAGGGCATGAATATATCAAACAACTGGGCTAGGCAGATGGTTGAGCACATGTACAACAAAAAACTTTTAAAGTTACCTCAAAATGCCATGTAACACCCTGAACATATTTAAATATGTGGAAAACTGTATATAATGTTGATATCTAATGTGGCCAATGCTCTTCAAGCATATGACCAAGAGGGCTTACGGAGTGTATCTCATATCACCATATTCTGGACATCATATTAAAGACAGGCATTAAACTCTGTGTTATTAGTACTAAAATATTTCTAAAGGTTTTAATTAATTAATAATGCATGCATCCTTAATCAGATCTAAATTTATGAAAAATAGTGGATCAGGGCTAAATCTGACTGAAGAATCACACAGCGATGCTGAATCACAGTGGATGAGATGTATGATCACCACTGTGAGGTGTGAAAACCAGAATGTTTGAAAGCCAGCATATTATGTAGCAGAGTGCTGAAGCCAATACAAGTACTACACTACAATCACTACAATTGCTACAGCATTCCAAGTTCAGTATGAGGGTTCAGAAATTAATGGTAAGTAGCTGGTAAGTTGCAGCACACAAATGCAGTGCCTTATATTTGAAGTGTATGTATTTTGACATTTGTCATCAGAGTTGAACTCATGACAAATGCAATGCCCAAGAGGACAAAATGACAGTATAGGAAATGCAGGAGGGATGCAGATAAGACAAGATATAGAGATGAACCAGAAAGACTAAAGGACTGATAATGGAGGAGAGGAGCATTTATATAGATCTGGAAAAGGACTATGTGGAGGGTGAGGTGAATCTAGTGGAAAAGCATTTTTTTTTTGTGAAAAGTACCTTTTTCATATCATGTGAGGAAGTAACAGGTAAATAAGGTAAACAACAGAGTAAAGCAGAAAGATAGGAGTCCAGATTCATTAACCACCACACGAAGTCTCCTATCATGTACACAGAGTGACACACAGTGTATACGATACAGCACTATTTGTTATTCATTAAATGCATGTAGATGTACTGCAGAGCCTTAAAACAAAAGGAAATGATAGAATATGCTAATGAATGCATAAATAGCTGAATTGCATGCTAATCAACCAATCCAACATGGCAGTACTATTCAGGAACTTATAAAGCAATCATGTACACTCAGTGCACAGTTTTGCCCTGAACTCCAAAACCCTTTGGAATGCAGGAAGCAAAATGTTAGGGGTTAGTGCTGTTATCATTATGCTATATGTACAACAGGCTTTAAATCAAGGTGCCACTGCTGCCAGACCTTGGGCAAGAAGAAGAGTGCTTAAACTCGGTTTGACATCACAGACTGCATGACACAGAAATTGCAGAGCAATACAGGGTAGACAGGGAAACACTAGATGAACTATACAGCCTCTGCTGCCCCCCACATCAGGCCCAAGGAAAATCATGGAGAATTCCTCTCAGTGAAACAATGGTATGTGTAGCATTACATATACTAGCAACTGGTAGTTTCCAGACACCCACAGGGGATTTATTAGTGGTGTCAAAAGCATCAGCCTCTAGAATATTACACCAGTTCTTAAATGCAGTGCAGCATGCAATTATCATTTCTGTTTTCCTTGCACCCCAGAACAGAGATTTTGAACCATGCAAGAGATTTGTGCAATAACACACACAGATGTTTTGGGGGCCAAAAAGTATACATGCATAGAAATAAAACCACCACCCAGTGAACAGGGAAGGAGGCATATTTACAAGAAAAGATACCACTCTATAAACTGTCAAGTTTTCTGTAATGCCCAAGGGATCATCTACAATGCCTGCGCAGGTAACTAAGTCAGTTTTTATTACCTGTACACAAGATTGCTAGGGTTGACTGTCAACAAGGGCATCTAGTGGGAGATCATACTTCTCAACCTCTAAAAGCAATAAATCTGGACAAAGCCATAAATAAAAGTGGGACAAAGGCCCAAAAGTTAGGGACAATTTTTAAATATTGCTCTTACAAACTTAGAAAGTTGATAGAATAGCATGTTTTACATTAGCATGAATTTTCTGAATGGTATGAGGTCTGAAACTCAAATGTCTGCCAATTTTTTTAACTTCAGTCTTTAATGAGTTGTCACTAATTTGTCAGAAAACCATAATTTTATGAGAAACAAACAAAAATATGAGGCAAAAATCTGGACATTCTGTGAAAATCTGGTCAGTTGAGAGGTATGTGAGGGTGCAGATTATGCATTTGAGCCCTGGCTCATGATGCCCATGATGAACCCACACAACTCCACGGAGCAAGGATACAATGAGGTCCACAATCAAACTAGCTGGCTCATGATGCCCATGATGAACCCACACAACTCCACGGAGCAAGGATACAATGAGGTCCACAATCAAACTAGCAATATCATAGAACAAGTATTGCTCAAATCAAGATTTTGACACATCAAGAGGCACCCTGCAGTAAAAAAAGACAGGTATCTCCACCCAAATATTCACAGTCTGTGCCATGTTACACAATATAATTCTTAGGAAACAGCTTCAACAAGGACAGCAAAGGGCAGGACCACAGTTTCAGGGGCCAGAAACACAGCTGGCAGCAGCATCAGCATCAGCCACAGATACAGATGAGGAGTCTTAGGGAGAATCACCAGATGGGAGGTATGCATAATATGCCATGGCTTTGGCTAAAAGGCAAAGAATAACACACACACTTACTATCTAGGTCAAAGCCTAAGATCCCACACACATACAAATATGAAAATTGATGCCTGTCAAACTCCACAACCTTTACTTAACAATGTAATTGCTCTGTTCTGATAACATCAGACAGAGGCAATCACCAATGATACAATTTGTACCTGCAGTAATGAAAAGGTAAGTACAGAACCTGTAAAGAAAATTAAAAATTAGATAGCCAAGTACACCCATATGGAAAAATGTATATGCCGTTAAGCAGAGCATTTGTGTGAGGTGTACACTTATGTCAGTATAGCTTATATGACTCATGTTTGCAATATGTAGCAATGTATTCTACCTAATACTGTGCATCAAGCATTTCAGTTGTCCACTATATATAAACCATGAAACAGGTCAATGATACCATCATTTGCACAAGTATAGCAATAAGCAAGTCTGAAATATCTACTGCTTCAACTGCAAATACAATGAGTTTCAACAATTATGTAGCCAATCATTCACAAATGAGTAGGAAACAAGAAATCAAAACCTTTTCTTCTGCAGTACATATTCATAAAATCAAGCTATCCATGGTGTTCATCAGATGTATATGCAACCATACATCACAAAGATGTGCAAAGGAAAGGGCACAGTTCTCAACATTTGTACAGGGTGACTGAGGGAGGGAGGCAAGAGGACAATGCTGATACCAAAGAAGTGAGTGTGTGTGAGTAAGAAACACATGTATCTCTTAAAATATAGAGTGGGCAGGCCCAGTAACAAGAGATGTACAGAACACAACAGTACTTTTTAGAAAGAGTGTATGTGTGTAAGGTGGTATAGGCAAATGTGCACGCACATGCATGCATGCATGCACGTGTGTGTGTGTGCCTCTGTTTCTATTTGTCTCTGCATGAATACAGTCAAGTACTGTGATGGAACTACATCCTGGCATCTCAGACAGGTGTGAGCTGTGCATGGTAGGGTGATGAGTTCAGTGTAATTATCCCAAACCACAAGAACTACCTCTGCCAGGAGTTGCATAGCTACTTCCACTGCCCTGGCTAGAAAGCAAGCTGCTACCTTAATGTGAGTTATGTCTGCTAGATGAGCTCTTATCATGATTATATCCAAAACCATAACCCCGTGGCCTACCACATCTGGGATTGGACACCACAATCTCTAATGGAGCAGTAGAAGTAATGCCACTGTGGGAATGGGATTTGGCATGGCCATGTCGACTAACACCACACAATGTAGTGACTCTCCAACCAAGTGGATACGCACCCTCCCTCAGCAGACATTCCATTACATTCACTGCCCTATCCAGTGTGTCATTCATCCTGCCCAAAGAGTCCACTACATAGTTTAGGGAGAATTTAGCCAGAATAAACATTTAGTACTCACTCTATGTTTTCCAATCCCCTGATGAAATGTGCCTGTGCCTCCATTATCGGCATTCACATATATCTTTCAGCACCTAATGACACACCAACATCAGCAGGAGGGTGGACTACAGGCCTCCTCTGAGCAATGCTAACAGCTTCCAGTGTGGCACCTCACCTTCACAATGACCATGAGGAAAATCATCCAGCTCTGTAACCACACTACCCTGATCAACTGTGTCACCCTCAACCTGTCCAATATCAGAGATCTCAGTGGCATGAGTATGCATAGGCATACTATTTCAGAAGTATGGGCAGGGGATGTGAGATCACAACCTGAATGTCAGACTGTCCTTCTGTACCTCCCCAGACTGTGCTTTTTCATCACCATCATCAACATCAGATGCTATGGATACTCTGATATCAGATAGTAGGAGTTCCACAGTGCCACTGACAGGATCACCTATAATAATAAAGAATAAACACAACAAAGAGAAATATTGGGAATTAAACTAATCAAAATGCTGTTATATGAAAGGTACATTAAAATATAATAATTGCTAAAACAATACAACTTATACCTAGAGCTAGTGGACATCAAAGTTTTTTTTATGTTTTTACAATTCCGCAGTTTATTTTCTTTTATTTAATTTGTCTTAAACAATACAAATGTTGGTCTAAGATCTAAATATACCTTAAGTACACTAATAACAATAAAAAGGTGTGTGTGTACCATCTACTTGTCTCTGTATATATGGAAGGGAGATGAATCTAGGCTGATAAGTATCACAATGCAAATGACAAAAGAAACTGAGAAAATCCCCCTTCACATCTGCAGATTAAGAATTATCTCATACAAAAATCTACTGAACCATTTAATCCCCCCTCCCCAAACATCTTCCTCTATCTGTGTTGTATAACCCACACTTATCGCTGGATCTAGATATTTCAGATGTATACACATATAAAGCTACCTAGAATGGCAGTTAAATTATTTTTATTTAGCATACCTTTAAGTTCTGCTTGAGACATTCTGTGTCTATTGTCCACATCAGCGCCAACATCAATGATTCAGTGTAAACATCACAGAAACATGAATTAACCCCATATTAAAGAGAACTCTATAACCCCACCTGGCTTTAACATATTAATAGTAGACAGAGCACAAAGAAGAGGAGGTGGTATCACCCTTCTTTACAAATCCAACTTAAAAATCCAGATCCTTCAAAAAGAAACCCCAAATTTCAACAACACTGAGACCCTTTTCACCAAACTCCTACTAAACCAGCACAAACAACTAAACTTACTCAGCATCTATATTCCACCAGGAAACAACCTTAATACCCTAGAATCTATACTTCACTGGGCATTCCACTCCCCCTTGCAAGAAACTGTAATCCTAGACGACACCAACATCGACTGGAACAGCATGCACTCACCAATAGCCACCAACCCCATAAAACTATATAATTTCACTCAACTCATGCACTCACCTACAAGAATTGACATAGCCACCAAAAGACAATCCACCTTTGACTGGATCCTCTCTAACCAACCCAACACTGTCCACCAATGTGGGACACTACTTGACTCCCTCAGTGACCACAATCCAACTTTTCTCCTTTGGCATAGACTTAGATGTACCAACCCACCCTCCCTGCTACAAACCCACTCCTAAAAAAACTTCTCCTCAAAGCAATTCTCAGAAACCCTAAAATCCTGCAACTGAGCTACCCTAACCCCCGATAATGCAGCAGAATACTTTAATTCCACATTCCTAGAGATTCTAAACCAATTACCCCACTGAAAGCAATTAAGGTATGCAGTAACCCTGCCCCCTGGCTAGAGAAAACCACAAAGATCTTACTTAAGGATAGGGACAAAGCTTGGAAAACATGGCGACAGCACAAAACACCCCAAACTAGGCAAACCTTTTCAGACCTTAGAAATAAAGCAAAACAGCAGGTCAAGATAGACAAGCAAAACCACTATATTTCCTTATAAAGGAAACACAGTCACAGCCCACAAAAATTCTGGGCTGCAGTGAACAACATCCTCCATTCCAGAAAAGCCACTACACCACCACCAAACATCAAAGGTACTGACCTTAACATAGCCTCAAACTTCAATAACTACTTTTCCTTCTCCATACTGAAATTAGTGAATGATATATCACCCATAACCAAATCACAATCCCCAAACTGCCAAACTAATTCCACCCCTTATCACTCAAACCAGTACCAACATCAACCATTCAAAAACTCTTAGCAAAACTCAAACCAACCACCCTCACTGCCAACCATCTACCAGCCGAATATCTCCAAACTGCAGCCAAGGCCATTGCCTAACCCATCTCCGTACTTATTAATAGGTCCATTTCTATGTGCACCACTCCATGTGGAAAACCTCATACATCATCCCCCTCCACAAGGGTGTCCCCTCTACTAACCTCTCCAACTAATACCCCATTGCAATCCTATCACTCTTATCTAAGATCCTAGAAAGATATAGCCACCACCAACTCTGGTGGTGGCTATATCTCCATATTGGTCAGCCATAGGGCTCTTTGTTTCTGCTTGAGTGGTTGCCTCCTTCCCCTGTAACTGAAGTAAATTGACTTGTACATTAAGAGCTGTAATACTTACCTTGTAGCTTTAGGACACCTTAGGAAACCTTGTAAACTGCAATAGCCCCGCTACGTTCACCCTCGCTATGCTCAGGCTCTCTTCGTTCCCCTCCCTGTCCCCAATTCCCTTCCGCCCCCAGTACCTCTAAATTTAAAGTACTATAGCCACTCCCCCACTTTCTAGACCCTATCTGCTTTCATCTGGGATAATTCCACCCACCCCCATTCTACAACCTACATTTTAATAGCTTGGTGTCATTCAAAGGGGATCAATGTCTGTCTGCCTGGGATGACATGCTGGACAAAGCTGCCTGCTAGCCCGGGCGGGGCGGCTTGCACCTGTCACCCTAGGCTTCCGGCAAGGCTCTTGCCTACTTGCCACCCTTTTAGGGCCTTTTTCAAAACCTAAAAATACCCTAGAACACCAAAGGAAAAAAAAAAAAAAAAACTAAGGGTAATGCTGCCATCAATGAAGTCTCAATCTCAAGAGATGCGCACTTTCAGCCCTTCTCAAGATGATGATATCGATGTCTGTGCTGTGACATTACATGCTGTCGGCCCCAAAATCCAGTTCCCAGCACTAAATATGGGTGGTTCTCATATCATACGCGGACAACACCAAGAAGACAGGGCTAAGAAAAAGATGGGGTGTCCATAAACTTAAAGGGACAACACCTCGACAGACTTAAAGGAGAATTTGTAGCTAGACAATCGCCACCCAAATAAACTCAGGGCAAGACTGCATGCAATTCCAATTTGTAGCATGTTACAGAGGCCACCCTCACCTCAACTCAAGGATTCTTCCTTCAACTGAATAGAAAACAGGAACATACTCAAACACCATCATACTAGGTGACTTCAACTACCCTAATATAACCTGGGAACACTACTCACTCCACAACCAAGCCCCAAAGATTCCTAATTCAAATACTCCCAAGTGTCAAAACAAGAAATGCCATGGTGAGGTCAGAACATACTTGATCAAAATATCCAAAAACATGGGATCCGAATGTTCAACACTGGGGATGAAAACTTCTCAACTCCCGATTTCACCTTTAAAATCAGATCAGAACATAAACAAATCCCCTGAGGAGAAAATAAAACTCGGAAAAAACAAAAAAACACTAAAAAAAGTTTCTACTTCCAAAAGCCATGGTCAGGCAATCCCAACTAGTGTCAAGACCCCTACCCACATGGTAAACGCGTCTGAACTGGTGGACCCAACCATAAACAAACTCTACCAGCCAAAGGATCTTACTACAAGATAAGCAAAATCACCAACAGAATCCCAGACATTGATCATTAAAAGTAAAAAGGCCCAGCCTGGGTAAAAACAAGCCAAGCAAAAAAATTGAGAAGGAGATAGGAACAAAAGATAAAAAGAAATAAGGCCTTCTGAGCAAAATCCATTAACCTAGGATTAACAAGTAAAAACATAAAAGTAGGGTTCAAAAGTTTGTCAAAAAAATCTCCCAAAATATCATTGATATTGGGTTGGCTGCTAGGTTTGCTAAAAACTCACATAAACCTCCCAGGATCAGGTATGACAGGGATTGTATGCCCAGATATGAGCAGAAGTGATTCAGAACATACTGCAAATTAACTATCCCAAGCACACCCGGATGGTGTCCCCGGCTGACCCCATTCAGAACCCCAGCAGGGAATCCCCCCCACCCATTAGGATTCTATTTTACATCCTTGTAGCCCTCGGGATCAACGCCTGTGAGGGTGGATGCCTCAGTACAAAAAGCTTGAGTACCATGAGCGTGGTAATCCCACAGACTGGAAATTACTTTATCTTAATTGAACCCCAGGGCGCAACAGTTTGGAGGGATCATAATCTTACTCCACCTGCCCACCATGGGAAATTACAGACCTCTACTCTGGTCCAGTTTACACGGTTCCAGGCAGATCCTGCCTCTCTGAAATGGTATGGATAATTAGCTTGACACTCTGACAAAGTTTGACCTATTAGCTTTCACCTGGCATTATCCCATCCCCTTCCAGTACCTTTACCTCACCACTCTATCTTCTGGTGTTGCATCACCAGGTAAAACAGTTCCTTAACTCACTAGCTGAATCACAGATAATGATATACTCCTCTTTACTACCCCTCTTGTTCACACCATACCTCCTTACCTTGTATGAAAACCAGTTTCTCAGGTCCCAAAACGCCATACTATCACCCCAGCTGTAAATCCTTCCACCTTCAACCATACTTTGAGTACCAGATCCTATCCAACATCTTGTTCAGTCTATCAACATCTGAACCCCAGGCACATTAGCTCTAGATCCAAACACTACCACAAACTAATAAACAAATTCCTGAAGTTCATCACCAAGTATAGACTCAACCTAATACTTGGTGGTGATATTCACCCCAACCCTGGCCCACTCACTTCAGATACACATACCCCCTCTACTTGCAATCTAAGCTACAAACCTACAATTAATAGGCTAACTAACTCTCTCCTAGTCTGTCATCTCAATATTAGAAGCATTAATAACAAGGTACATGAATTGCATGCACTTCTGGATGTCCACTCCCCTGAGATTCTCTGTTTATCTGAAACCTGGTTAAAACCTAACACTAAAGACAATGAAGTGTTACCACCTGGGTACAACATACACAGGCTGGATTGTGCTTCGAGGAAGGGGGTGGGATAGCTGTACTCTATAAATCTGAGTTGAATGTCACCATAGATGTAATACAACCTCCTCAGATTAATAGCTCAGATATTCTTGTCACCAAATTGCAACTTAATAAAATAAATGCATTAATATCATCTGTATGTACATTTCCCCAGGTAACAATATATCTACATTTGAAGATATCCTGCACTGGCTGTCATGTCACTACCCCCAAGGAACCCTACTACTTGGAGACTTTAACTTAGACTGGGGCACCTGTTCCTCAGAATCCCCAACCACCCATATTAACCTGCATGCATTTACACATATCATATCCAACCCTACCAGGATAGGTAAACCCAACCAAAAAGAAAGAATACTTGACTGGGTACTCATAAACAGTCACCCCCAACTGTACACCTCTGGTACCCTCCTTAAGCGATCACCTTCTCACATATGTAATTAAGCACAAAACCATTAATTCCCAACAACCCTTACTCAGAAAGGTTAGAAACAATAAAAACTTTGACCCTGCCAAATTTCAAAAAGAACTAAACTCAAGTAATTGGTCTATTCTAAAACACCTTCCCTTAGAGGAAGCAGTAGCATACTTTAACAACAAATTCCTTGAGATCCTTGAATTGCATGTACCTGTTCGTTCAAAGAGAACCAAGGCAACAACTGCACCATGGCTTTCTATAGAGTCTAAACTCAAAATTACCCTTAAAAACAAAGCATGGGCTTTATGGTGTTCTTCTAAAGACCCTCAAGATCACATTAAATACAAGCAATCCAGGAACGA
Source organism: Protopterus annectens (assembly GCF_019279795.1). Taxonomy (NCBI): domain Eukaryota; kingdom Metazoa; phylum Chordata; order Ceratodontiformes; family Protopteridae; genus Protopterus; species Protopterus annectens. The sequence continues at coordinate 788,323,264 of NC_056736.1, read as the reverse complement.
AACCAAAAAATCAATTTTATAAGAAAAAAAACAATACTACTGTAATTTACAGACAGTAAATCAAAATAACCCTCAGAAGTTTTGGGCAAGTTTAAATAATCTACTACATCCTGGACAAACTTCAACCGCAATCCCTGCTGCTACTATTGATAAAACCCTTGAAGATGTTTCTGATAGTTTTAACCAATTCTTTACTGAGACAATTTAAGCCCTAGCTAGCCAACTACCTCCTAGCTCCCCTGGTCCTGAAAGTAGCACCGCTAGAAACCTACTCACGTTCAGCTTACAACCAGTCACCACTTTACTTATCCGTACTTTGATCAAAAAATTAAAACCCACTACACTTTCTGCTGATGAACTCCCTGCCGAGTACCTACAAAAATCAGCTGATGCTATTGCTTACCTCGTCTCAATACAAATCAATCGAACCATAGTAGAAGCTAAAATTCCCAACATCTGGAAGATATCCTATGTAATCCCACTTCACAAAGGAGGCAGCTCTACTGAATTCTCCAATTATAGGCCAATAGCTATACTCTCTCCACTTGCAAAGATTATGGAAAAATGTATTCATAGACAACTCATGCACCAACTAATCCAAAATCGCCTTATGGCAAACACTCAGCATGGCTTCCGTCCTCATCACAGCACTACTTCAGCCCTCCTATACTTTACTAACACCATAAACCATAATCGCAACAATAATTATATATCCACAGCCCTCTTTTTGGATCTTTCCAAGGCATTCGATATGGTTGATCACCAGCTTTTAATCCACACCCTTCAAACATTCTGTCTAAATACTGGAGCCCTCCAATGGTTTCAATCCTACCTGAATGGTCGACAGCAGGCTGTCCTATGGCAGAACAAACTCTCTAACCTTTTACCTAACACCCTTGGAGTACCACAAGGCTCTATACAAGGGCCCTTGCTGTTCTCCATCTTCATTAACGACCTTTATACTGTCATCCCAAAAGTCAGCTGTATCCAATATGCTGATGACTCTACTCTGATTTGCTCAGCCACATCTCCAGTAGAATTATGGTCAATTACCCAGACCCCCTTTAATACAATAGAAAACTGGCTTTCTGAACATCATCTGATCCTAAATCCCCCAAAAAACTAAAATGCTGTTATTTTCACCAAAACGTAGGTCTACCACTTTCACCTTTACCATAAAATCAAATGATGGCACAATAATCTCCCCTGACCCATCTACAAAACTATTAGGTGTCATCATAGACAATAATCTAAAATTTGACCTACATGTTAAGCAAACTATCAAAACCATCAATAAAAAAACTAGGGTCACTTTACACAATAAAAGCCTTCCTAACCCCTCCAGCTAAAATTACCATAGCTCACTCTCATCTTCTTTCAACCCTTCTGTATGCATCACCTCTACTCTCAAATTTAAACAAGACTGTCCTTAACAAACTCTCAATTTGCTACAACCACATTGCCAGGTTTGCTACTGGGCTACCTTTTAGGACTCACCATTGCATCAATCTAAATCAGCTTGGGTGGCTTGAAATACCCAGCCTAATCCAGTATAACCAACTGATTATGGCCTGTAAAATCCTCTATAATCCAGACAATACTCCTGCACTTAAAAATATTATCACCCCCTATAACAATCCTAGACCGCTTTGATCCTCTAACAAACCACTAATTCAGACTAGCAAATTTAATAACACATCCAGTGATTCTCTCTTTGCAAACTCTGTAAGTAGATCCTGGAACTCTCTTCCAGCTGATATTACCTTACTTTCCACCTTAGGTCAATTTAAAACTAGACTCAAACAACATTTGTCATTTAACTGGCTATGTCAATGTATCAAGCCTGGCTAACTCTCTCTAGAATGTGTAAAAGTCTGTTAACCAGTTTACTGTGTAATTTAATTTAATCCTGACTTGTGCTCAGGATTAACTGTAACCTCTGGAACTTGTTTAACTTGCTTACTTATGTAATCTCTGTAAACAGTCTGTTTGTAATATGTAATGCTGGTATTATGTAATGCTGTATCTGCTTACCCTTGGAGCTTTTCTCCCCAGGCCTCAGCTGAAAATGGATATGCATCCAGTCGGACTATCCCGGTTAACAAATGTAAAATAAATAAAAATAAAAAAAAAAAAACTCCTTACCCACCTATTACCCAACAATCTACTATCTAAAACCCAACATGGATTCAGACCATCCCATAGCACCAACACTGCCCTAATTAACATCTCCAGTACCATAGACACATACAGGAACCAAGGGAAACTGGTTTCTGACACCTTCCTAGACCTATCCAAGGTGTTAGACACAGTTTCCCATAACAAACTCCTTACTTGCCTCTCCGAACTTAACCTTCATAACCACACCCTGCACTGGTTTAGCAATTACCTAAGCAACTGCTCACAGTCTTTCAAATGGACCAAATCCCTATCCCCTCCACTCCCCATCACATGCAGCATCCCTCAATGCTCAAGCCTAGGCCCCCATCTCTTTAACATACTTACAAAAAATCTCCACCTAGCAACCACTAAAGCTGATATTGTTCAGTATACAGATGACACAACCCTAATCTGCTCAGCACCCAACATCCATCTACTACAATGTAAATCCCAAGAATCCTTGTCTGAGGTAGAGAACTGGCTACACAACTACCAACTTATACTAAACCCAGAAAAGCACAGCTAAGGCTATTCCAACCAACTAAACACTGTGACCCCACCTTTGCTGTCTTCTCAGCCAATAGCATCATCATCACCCCAGTAGCTGAGGCCAAACTACTAGGTGTCACTATTGATCAACAACTTAAATACAATAAACACATATCCCAAACTATCACTAAAGTCCATAAAAGGCTAGGATGTCTGTATCATAGCAAACAGTTTGTAACCCCTAAGTCTAGAACTGCCATAACCAGACCTCATCTTTTATCAACATTACTCTATGCCTCCACAGTTCTAACAAAATCAATAAAACCAACTTGAACAAACTCTCCACTTGCTACAACAAAATAGCTAGGTTTGCTGCCAATGCTAAATCACACTTCCACCATTGTCAGTCCCTACTTAAGCTACACTGGTTAGAATTTCCAAACCTACTACACTACTACCAACTCATCATAGCTCACCAAATTCTATACCAACCAGAGAGAACCCCTCCCCTAGCTGGCATAGTAAACTTCCACAAATCCAACAGGGAACTACGATCAAGTAACACATTCCTGATTGAAGTCAATCTATGCCAGAACAGCTCTGGAGAAGCCCTACTCTCCCATGAGGTTGTAAAAGCATGGAACACCCTCCCATCTGACCTCAGGATACAAATTTGCACAACCACATTTAAGGATCTCCTTAAATCCCACATTTATGCTAACCCTCTTTGCAACTGCAAAGACCCCCCCAAATTCTCACCACACTGTAGGCAGGCTACCCCCTGAAGCCTCCAATGCTTATATTATACTACTAGCTATGTGCATTGTACATTTTGTAAATATGTACCTACTTCTGGGTACCTCATGTTCACATATTGTACTACTATTGTATGACTTGTGATCTTCTGACTGTACTATGAGTTGTGTTTTTGCATTTAACTGTTTTTTGCCTCATATGCTAGAATTTTACCACTTGTTATCCAACTACTAATATTGCAGTCTGCTGTCACTCTTTATTAACCTATGTATTTCACATTGTAACTTCTTGGAGCTTTTCTCCCCAGGACTTCACTGAAAATGGCACCTGCTGTCCAGTCAGATTTATCCTGGTAAAACAAATGTTAAATAAAATAAATATATAAATACATACATTCTCCACTTATCTGTCTGGACCTCTGATAGTGGACAGAGACACCTCTGTTCAAATCATTGGTGGTTAAGTAGCCAGACCACCCCCATAGCCATCTGTTCCTGGGCAACTGTAGACACCCTGTTTTGAGAAGAGATGATATTATCACTTGCATTGTGTCATGTCTTGGAGTAAGTTCTCCCATGCCTTCCAACAATACTGATATCATCAACCACCTGCTCCCATATCCTATCTTAGCAAATTTGTCACTTCTACCTCTCTCTCAGAGAAAAGATCCATAGTGATAAAAATGCCTGGATAATTACCTAATTTTCTGCATCACAGAAAGGCAGGTTATGGGGTACAGATGTCTTGGGCACCATAGCCCAGTATGAGATAAAAACTAATTCTGATGCAAAAGGAAATTTAAAATAGACAGAGAGGATGCCTAAAAACTCAATTATGTATGCACATAACAATTGAAAAGGTAATGCTCCCTATCACTACACATAAGTTAGGACAGCCCACATACAAAATTAATAAAATTAACAACAATTATAGTTTTGTAATGCAGACAGCAGTTGTATAACTGTATAATACATCACAGCATTTACAACACAAATTCATAATGTACAAGTAGAAATAGAGAAAACTTTTATAGTGACAGTATAACTGATGTGAAGGGCAAGCAGATAGAAATCACAACCTTAACACATTTTTTGGGGTTACACATAAAAATCCACTTGGCCTTGATAAGAAGTCATATTACATTCTTCTGTAATAACTGTTCAAAGTCTCAGAAAATAAAATCTACACCATTATGTCAGGAATTATTCTCTACAAACCCTTGTAATGCAGATAAATAACTGATATACCTGGGCTATGCCAACAGTAAATGCTAAAGAAAATGTAGACAAATAAACCAATGGCTGCATTGGGCATTGAAATCCATCATTAATGTTAAACTAAAATCATTCTGTAAATAATATCAACATACCTTGGCTAGAAAGTTGTTCAGAAAGTAGATAAATCTTCTCAAAGTGTATACAACAATATTGAGTTATCTGGATCCAGTCTCTCCATTATTACACAACCTTTTTAGACACGTGATTACCTTAAATACTGCCGATTCAGCCCTCTGAGTGCTGTAACTATGCAAATTAGGTGTTAGATTGTTATCATTCCTAAATACTACAATCTGCACTAAGTGCAGGGAAGGTAAACATGGTACAAGGAGCTGTACAATTGCATGCACATGCCCTAGTACTGCAATAAAGAACATTGAGAAGTGTTGCCTGCTAATGTCTTGCAGGTGCCAATATTTAGTTTTCCTGAAAACAATCACTATTTCACAGTCTCCACTCTTTGATTTATACTTGCTGAAAGTGTGTCAAGGCGAAGACACTTAACAAAAGTCTGAAAGTACAGTGAGTGAGTTAGGAGAGCAACAGTCTTAGAATTCAAGTGCTGTTTTATGATCAGATTTACTGCCTCTTATTAAGAAATGCTGTGTGTATTTGAGGAAGTATATCACTCATTGATACAGATGCTATATGCAATAAAAATATGATAGCATTGCTCTTGGGAAAGCACAGATAAGGAAATGAGGCATCCTAAATAAAAAAAGGAATAAGGCAGCAGTTTTTGCACTCATTCTTTAATATTGTTTGAGTACATGGTATCCAAACTGCTGCCAATACTCTGCTCATCCATAGTTGCACTAGCAAATGATATTCGACAACCTTCAGATTTATGTTGCCACATTTTGAGCACATATAATCTTATTTTTCTTCTTGCTAATATATGCCTGTGTCTGTGGAAAATATGGAAAATAATCACTAATGATCATTCTCAATATACTGGTTTAATGGTTTAAATCCATACTGGTCACTATTGCAAAATAAAGTTGATTAAACAGCAGAAATTTACATTTAAAGTAGTGGTTTAAAATGCGGTCTTCTTTTTTTTTTTTCCTTTAACATTTACACGTCATTTGGCATTGTGCAATGTTGACTGACAGCAGTCGGTAGCCATGAACAGTAGTTTTCTTCCTAAGGTACAAACTGTCAAGTTTCATTTAGAATGCCATCAGTATGGCAATTGAGACCAGCATCAGTGCACTTTCCTCAGCACTCTGTACAGTATTGAGGGAAGAAATTCAAGCTGTCAGTTATCTATTTCTGTGGCATAAGGTGTAAATTAAGTGAGCTTAGAGAAAGTGCAGGTGATGCAGGTTGCAAAAGCTGATTACAGATCATTTTACTGAGGGAGGTCATAATAAATACTGACACTCATTTCAGTGTATGAATGTGCTCTGGTGAAAACTCAAGTAATCTTACTATTGCTGAAAACGTGATATGGAGGAAGTAAAATCTGAAACTTTGTAAGTTGTGATAACACAAAAGAATTAACATGACATGTAAACAGCTGTTTTATGTATGATGGAGTATATCACCATATCTCACATGTAGTAATCCAGACAGACAGATATGTAATTTGAAATAATTTCATTATTAATTGTGTGTGCTGTGTCAAAAATGATAGCATTTCTGCTGTTCCCTGTTCCATTTGACATTACCATGATATTACCTAAAGTCCTGCTAATGTGAGATAGAAATGATAGATGTGATTTTGCAAGGAGATGTGAGAAGGATACTTTCCATTTTCATTGATAGATGTACACGTTGATTCATTTTATGTTCCTTTCAGTTGTCCATTTTTTATTGACTTCTGCATTTACTCATGCAATCAAGTTTTATAGCTTAAAGAAAAAGTGAAAAATGTAATTTGACTTGTGTTCATTAGTGCAAATAAGCCTGGCATCAGCTCATTGCTATCAGCACTCTGAAGAGTAATGCCTACATGGTATGCACCTGACAGATAGCCATCTCTGTAGGAATAAATGAAGTAAGCTTAGGGTAAGATGGCAGGTGATGTAGTGTTTGACTCCTGTTTACTGATCATTTTACTGAAGAAAGTTATAATAAATGTTGATATTCATTTTGGTCTATGAATGTACTGTTGTTGGAAAATCAAAAATTCCCAGTAGTAAAAACAATTTTTAATACACATGAGTCTAAACATTAAAGTTAAAGTCTCAATAATCTGTCACAGAAATGAATTTACCATTGGGGTAAAGTCAGGTGAAGAGGATGAATGTGTCATTGTATGGCACTTGCTACATATACTCCTTCATTTTTTTAAACTTTCTTTTCAATTATTCTAAATATGTATTCCTTTTTATTTTTTATTTGTCATCAACATTTGAACCCTTTGACAGTGTGCAAGCAGAGTTCATTGCCAAAGGAAAAAGTGAAAAAAAGTTAATTTAGATTACTGTCAGTTTTGCAGATGAACCTGATGTGGTTGCATGGCTGTCTTCACACCAAATAGTAATGACTGCATAAAATATATCAGTTGTCTACCTGTCTCTGTGGCACAAGCTGTAAACATAGTGACTTTGCAGATAACACAGAGTTGCTAGGAGGTTCAATTTGGTACTAAGGATATTTTTGATAATGGTGTCATCTATAAGGGTAGATAAATATTTTGGAATATGAATTACACACACTAAATGCGTGTGATAAGTGCTGTATAAGTTACCTACAGTGCTTGTGACAGTATGTTGTAGTAGTAAACTGATCTATACTTCTTGCTAATGACAATATTTGCTTTGCATGATGTGAGAATGAGTAGTTAAAGTGTGAGAACAGATAATGAAGAAAAGGATGAAGGATGAGATATTTATAATATATAACAGATTACTTGTCCACATAGCCTTAGTACCACTAATTACAGTAAAACAGTACATTTTCACAGCATGATTTCTATGTGGTGTTTTTACAAATCAGATTATGTTAATTTTTATGTGTAACTTTTATGAATAATTGTCATCACCTGAATGAGTCATGTGGTTTAACCGAAGTTATGATGTTGCAATCCAATATTGAAAGCATTTTTCATATTTGATTTTTCCTGTCATTCAAATTTCATATCATTTTGTTACTTTGCTGCCTATAGCATTTATACACTGCCAATTGATGCACAAATAGGTTTCACTGCCAAAGCAAAAAAAGTGAAACATTTAAATCAGACTGCCTTTGTAGTGGAAGCACATCTGGCAATATGTCATATTTCTTTCTAAATCCTTTTGTATTTATGCTTCACTCAGCAGCATTCACACATGGTTCACTGCCTAAGGAGAAAAGTGAAAAAAATAATTTAGACTGTCTTTTGTACCAAAACACACCTAACAGTGGTGCACTTTTGTCAGCACTCTGGGCAGTACTGAGTAGAGAAATGTCACCTGTCCCACACCTATCTCTGTGGCACAAGATGTAAGTGCAATGGATTTAGATAAAAAAATGTGATTCAAGACTCATATCTAGCTAACAGACACTTTTTACAAAGGGAATCAGAATACCATTTCTCACAACATTTTGGTTAAGAATGTAAACTTAAATACAAATGAGGACGATCAATATATTGACTCAAAGCAATGTATCAGTACTGCTTGCATAATTAATTATTTCTATTTAGCATATATAAATAATGCTTCACATATAATCCCAAGATAATGTGTGTAAAATTTGTTAAACATGACAATCAGGATATTTATTTAAAATGCGTGTGCATATGTAAGATGGGCTCAATAGTTTTATTATAATCATGATGACTCTTCACATATCCTAGCTATGTGCTTAGGACAGTATGCCCTGTGAAGTATGTATATATGTAACGCACTCCAACCTGTATTACTCAGGTCATGCAACTCCATCCATCTAAAATATATTTACAAACAGGAATACTGGCTTTTACATAGGAATACAGTCCCTGGACTACTTAAAGTCATGTACATACAGGCCTCTCTGAAGTTGATTTCCATTCAATTTGAAATTAGCACATCTCTAGTTATAATGCTGTAATTACAATGCTCAAAAGCAAGTTCTCCTGTGACAATGAGAAGTAATAAGTCTCATTTCAATTTTTTGCATTTTTTTATCCCATAAGTTTGATTCCCAGCTAGTACAACACACTTTTAATGTTATGTAAGTCTCAACATTAAAGTGTGTCACAATACATCCTATTTGTCCTTCTCAACACCAAGGATTGCAAGCCAAGCCATTAAGTATTTCATTATTGAACACTGAAACGTGTCAGTTTACTGAGTATCACATAAGGCAAATCTCATTGCCATGTTTCACACCTATTTTGTTATTTGATGTAAGAATTGTCAATGTTTCTGCAAAGGAATTCAAATACTTACAATTGCTCAAATGTAGTTGGTAAGGCTGCATGTCCATGCCCACAAGTTGTTACATGCAAGATCTGAACTGGATGTAAATTCAGAGCTATATTGTTAGCTTGACTTCTGCAGACATGGCAGGCAATGTAGAGGATGGTGCTAAATTTAGAGTACAAAGGTGGGATGTTGAGGAGTCCAGGGATTTGTGGCAATCCTCATGAAGCACTACGGATGTATGTTGCTGCAGGGAGATTATACCAAGTCTCAGAATAAGGCTAAGGATTGGAATAGCTTACCAAGGCTGTCTCCAGTGAGAATGGCATTGCAGAGTCACCTCGTGAAGGACAAGCAGGACCTTCTAAGCCAATTGGATGATGAGTTTAAGACTGCAAGCACTCACAGTTGTGTCCATCAACAGTCAATAATATAGCATGCATTAGCCAGCCAAGACAGTTATTGATTAAGCTTTCATATGTGATATTTTCTTTTTCTCTACTGTACAGCTGGAGAGGAAATAGCAGCAGATCATGAGGTGCAGCAGGAGAGATTAACTCAACTCTCTCTTGAGCAGACACATCTCAAACTTGATATTTGCATGTATTCCTTCTCCAATAACTCTTGCTGCTTGTATTAGGAATGTGTAGACTACTTTACTGGTTGTGGATTCAGTACCCAGAAGCAACAATTAGGTTTTATTACAGGATAGTATTTCTAAACTATTACCACAATAATGAATGCCATGAATAATTTAATTATGGTGAGTGCATTTATTATATGTCAAACCATGTATTCTGTATGGAATAGTCAAATAAAGGCAGATATTTCTTATATCTTAGCAGCGAGATGTGTTTATCTTCTCATACATTAGTGCCTTTCCATAATATCTGGATGTGGCATGGGTGTGCAGTCATTTATTGTATTTGGTTATGTATCGGGAAAAATAAAATTTATTGAACAATTAAAATAATGTAACATGCCATGGATCTAATGCTCTCTGTTTTTGTCTCTCTCTTTTGTGTATTTCTTAAAAGTTTTCTGTTTGCATGCCTTGCTGCTGAAAACAAAATGACCAACAGTAAAAAGAGCAAGACTGGCCACAGTGGCATGGCTCACCGTACCTCCACAGGTAGTCACACAGACATGCTGCACTTCAGGGTTGCAACCTGTCAGTGTTGCCTTCATCCCCCTCCCTAACTGCTCCACCTGTGTCAGGTAGCTCTGCCTTGGCTGCTGGTGCAGTGATACCCTCCAGGTGCAGTACTAGTGGAGATGGCTACCTGACAAGACTGGCAGATGACATTATGGAGAGGGTCCTCAGTGCCATTAGACGGTAGGGCTTCAATGGTTCTGTGTCACATTACTAAATAAATGCCACATCCAGAACTGACCTAGACAACAGACACAGGAGACAGTGATAACAGTTCTGAGGGTTAGGACTAGATTTTCACTAGTTTCAAGCTGAACAGTGATGTGCCCCTGATGTCCCCCACCTATCCCCAATTATGGTGTTCCCCTACGTTTTGTCTCTATCATCATCCCTATATGTCTTGTATGTTCTGTATGCCTGTGCCTGTTTTCTAACCTACACTATCAGCCTGACCCTGTCATTCCTAACCCCCTTTCTTAAATTCTTCTTTGTTTAGAAAAATACAGAAAGTGAGCACCTGTCCTACAAAAAAAATGCTCCAAACATATCTCTCTACTTCATCTATGTGTCTCCTTGACAGACTTGATTTCATTCAATTGGCTATGCAACATTATTCTGTTGTTGTCACCCATCTCTGGTGTGGTGACTCTCCAACATCATAAAATTATTTGTACAATTCTACATTTATGTTCTGAAGAGGTGGATAGCTGTGGTGATCTCTCACCATCCTCCTGCATATTCCTGTATTCTTTCCCCTGCATACCTCACAACTGTACAGATTTTTTTAGATTATCCAAATTATGACCTCATATTTTTTATTCTTTTTTTCATAAAATTGAGGTTTTCTGGCAAATTAGTAGCAAACCATTAAATACTGAAGTTAGAAACTAATGACAGACATTTGATTTTCAGGCTTCATATCCTTCAGAAAATTCATGCTAATGCAACACCTGTTATTCTATCAATTTTCTAAGTTTGCAAAAGCAATATTTAAAAGTTGTCCCTATTTTTAAGCATTTGATTTGACCCACTTTTATTTATGACTTTGTCCAGATTTCTTGCTTTAAGAGGTTGAGAGGAATGTTCCCTGTGTCCTACCCTCTGCTTGCCCCCATTTTCACAACTGTCCTTTCAGCCCTTTTTCACTTATTTAATCTAGTCAAAAACTAGAACCACACACAGCACACTTTTTGTCCATAGCATTTGTGTAGAGGTTGGCATAGCACACCAATGCTGAGTGACGGTGAACGCTGTTTAACTTCCTATGGCAAAAGCTGAAGATTCTAATTTCAGCCGCAGTAGTCCTGATACTTTTGTGCAAATGTGCTTAAATCCACTGCACTATGGGAATACAGAGTAAATGCAGGGAATACAGAGTAAATGCAGACTAAAGGCAGTACAGTGAAACAGTTATTGTAACAGTTCTTAGGCTGCTGCATGCAGCAAGCGGGAAATTCCTACATGGTGTGTTGAGATGATTCTCCCGTTTATAGACTGATTTTTTTGCATAGTGTCATAGGTTTGATTACAACTATAGGTCAAATTACTATTTTATGACATTTCATATTCCTATCATATAATTAACTGCAAATAATTTACTATCAAAATGCAGAACAGCACTTATGTGAAACTTGGATGGCCAAAAGTATGGTTCCAAGTTTCTGTAACACCGATCTGTAAATGTTAAAATTCACTGTAGTGAATGCTAGTGTGCATTCACTCATATGAGGTCGATGTTCTGATTGGAGATTGCAGTATAGTGGGGAACAGGAAATTTACCCTTTTCTTCACTGTATTGTGGTCTTGGAGTTTGTATATATAATATGCAGGGGGTGTAGGGGTACAAAACGTTAATAGGAAATCACCAGAAGTCAAGGTAATCTGGGTAATGTCGATAATATTAAAGTCTGAATTATCAACATTACCACTGTCATTATTTTGATTAAATAACTTTTTTTATTTCTGACATTTATTTTCAACAAAGTAATTACTCGCAGAACTGTGATTTGTGACTTTTTTAGTAAATCACTGCAAACATCTGTATTTCTCTCCATTTGCAACACTTTTTTAAATACCATTTGAATAGTGCAGCAAGAAATAATTTGTAAACACATTGCAGCCCCAAAAGGGAAACTTAGCAAGCCACCTTATCCTGCTTTTGTCTTAATGCTGGTTGTACTCCCCTACCCCTTGTAGCTCCCTATAGCAAGTACTTTCTTGTACAGAGCATGACGGATTAATAATGAGGTAAGAAGTAAAAGTAACACACCATACAGATGGTCCTACATGCCCCTCAAAAAATAAGGTTGCTATTCCTCTCTTGATCTAACTCCATGTCTCTCAGTTCACTACCTGCCTCAGTAAGTTGTCACTGTCCTTAAACTGTGTTATTTAAATTCTGGGAAATATATATTCCTTTGTGGTATGATGAGATAATGCTCAGATGCATAGATGTTTTTGCTTACTTTCAAGGTTTCTTACCCAGGCATTGACTATGTATTGCTGGCTGTTTATAATACTCTATTTAAGTGTAGTTGTTGCTTACATATTGTTATAAGCCAACACTATTCTGTTTCTGTCATAAACTAAATGGTCCCACCTCCCTCTCCCCCTGCCTAAGTATCTTCTCCCTTCTATGTCATTAGTTTTGTACTTCTGCAGTCGTGCAATGTCTGGTGTCAAGCTCCAACTGCAACTGAAGCTAAATGAAAGTGCATAGCTTATGGCAACATTTTTTGAGTATTTGCTTTTAGCTGCATTACTCTGGTACCCTTTATGCTGCTCTGTTTAGCTAACTACCTCAAAATCAATCCACTTGCTCTTCTAGGCAAACCCAAACATCTTTGGCAGGAAGCAAATATTTTCATAGGCCATACATCCACTGATCCCACCACTTCTCCTATTACCAACCATACCTCTCAAGGCCAGCTCTCAACCTCTTACTTTCTCAAAGAATTCATCCACCTCCCTAGTACCACAACCTCTATTTATTTTTATTTATTTATTTGCATTTGTTTACTTGGAGGTATACTGGGCCAGGGTGAACCCATTTTCAGTAGAAGCCTGGGGAGAAAACTCCAAAAACAAACAACACGATAAAGCTGCAGAGTCAAAATAAAGAAATCAAGCAACAATGGTACAGAACACATTACAGAATAGGTAATACAATAAAGTAGATCAAATCTAACAACTATGCAACTAGTATTAAGTATGCAAGCCAAACAAGAATACAGTCGATGACATGAGATAATAGCGAATGTGTGAACAATACAGTATAGCAGTTTTGTAGTTTTGACAGGGAAAGGTGGAGACCAGCAGATTAAAGATCCTGAAAGTCAGGTATAGCCTTAGAGCTATTACTGCATAGGAATCAAGAATGAATAGACAATATTGTAGGTAACTGATATAGTAGATTGTGTGTGTCTGGGTAGCACATGTTGGACTTAGTAACTTGGAAGCACTTAGTAACTTGGAAGGCTAGGAATATTGCTTTTTTTATTTGTAGTCAGTGCTGGTACAAGTACATAGCCAATAGGAGAGCAAGTGTTGTTTCAGTTAAGCCTTAAAGCATTCAGGGTTGGTAGTACACCTAGTTGAAGGAGGGAGAGCATTCCATAGTTTTGCTATAGCATATAGGTAATGCATTTGACCGATGGCAAGATTAGGTTTTGTTACATTAAGGAGCCTCTGATTGACTGATCACAGAGGTCTGTTTCGGTGATACATGTTTACATGGTGAACAGAGAGGAGAGGGCAGGACAGAAGGCTTATAAATTAGTTTATGAGCTGTGGTTAGTTGCAGGTATGTTGGATGTTGGGGAAGTTCTAGCCAGTTTAGATGTTGGAGTGATATGCAGTGGTGGGAGGAGTGTTTGGCCCTGGTTACACATTTTGTGATTTTATTGTATCATGATTAATAATGAGGTAAGAAGTAAAAGTAACACACCAGTTTGGATTTAAAAGAGGATTGTATATTGGTAAGAAGAGGTGCACCATACAGCAAGGATGGACGTAGAAAGGAAGAGGCAAGGGATAGGCTTGCTGCATAGGTGAGGAGGTGTTTGTGCCTGTACAGGATGCCTAGTTTCTGATTTTTTTATGCTTGTGTTAATATCCTGGTCAAAAGTTAGGTATTCATCTATGATGACCCCTAGAAGTTTGGTATATGGGACTGCTTTAAGGCAAGTGTTGTTGAGTGATTTGATGGTAAATTCATTTTTTTGTTAGAGGTATTGCTTTTTGGGAGTGAACAACATAAGTCTGGTTTTGTTAGCATTTAGGGCTGAATGGTTATTATACATCCAGGTTTTAGTGGAGGTGAAGGCATTTTGGGTGATTGTAAGTAGTTCTGAAGTAAACTTGGCAAGCAGATGTTGGTGGAGTCATCTGCATATTGGATGACATTAAAATGGGGTATACTGGTATGGAAATCATTAATGAAAATGCTGAGGAAGAGTGGACCTAGTATGGACCCTTGTGGTACTCCAGTATTGATATTGAAGAAAGCACAGAGGGATTGGTGCCATCTGGTTGCTTGCTGTCTATCTGGAAGGTAGTTAGAAAACCAGGCTAGGGTAGATGGAGATATGCCCAAATTGGACAGTTTGTTCAGAAGAAGCGGGTGGGAGACAGTATTTAATGCCTTGGATAGGTCAAGAAATAGTGAGGGGACATGCTATCCTGAGTCTCAAGCATGGTTAACTGTGTCCAAAAAAGATATAAGAGATCAGACACAGCCTTTAAAAAGAACTCATCCACTCTACAGTCCATTGAAAACAAAATCTGCAGATTCATTTCCAATTCCTCACCTCAAGAATACCACTGCATCACCCTTTCCAAGGTCAAATTGCTACCAGTTTCCTAAAAAGGTGAGCTACTCCTCGAGTCTCTTGTTTTCAAACTGCTTCAACCAGGTGCCTTTCCCCTCTTGCAGCCAAATACCATAATATAACTACTCCTACAACCTCTAAAACATCTCCCAATTGACTCTCTCACTCCAGATACCCAAAACTAAACTTTACTGCACTGGCCATTCCTTCTCCATTCTTGCACCTAAACTCTGGCAATCCCTCCACCTACAACTTAAAGAAGTCTCCTCTTCCCCCATGTTCATAGTTTGACTCAAAAGACACCTTCATAAAAATCTGATTGCAACTGCTTTTCCACTGGACACATAACCTAACTCCCTCCTCACCCACATCACTTCTGCTTTAACCTTCTGTTCTCAGCTGCTTCTTCATTTTCATATTTACTACTACAATTAATTCACATTTGATTTTTCTCTCTCTGCTAATATGAGTCTGGGGTGGTGTAGAGTGACAGATAAATAATGCTTTAGTGTTGAATGTACTGCATCCACTTCCACAAATGTGAATACATTTAACTTTGCACACAGATCTCTCTGCACATTATACCACATTTAACAGAAACACACTATCTGCAACAAAGTGATGAGGTCATCCTGTCAAAGGTGCACATGTTCCCCTTAAAATTAAGACTTATCCTATGGCACTTCTGATTAATGCTGTGTTCACCAGATTATGTAACTTGATAGATGGGAGGGTTGGTTCTCACCATGGAAAATGTGTGAATGAGATCAGGGGTGTATAACGCTAGTTGATCATCTCCTCAACCACAGCTGTGCTCAATTAGCTTCCACTCTGGAGAAACACTTTAAAGGGCTAGATGACTCCTCCATTTCCTTATTCCACCTTTCACAGCAATATCTGCACACCAATACTGCACTCTCTCACTATGGAAGTGAAACTTCTTCTATACAGATTGCACTTGATACAGTGATCTCTAGTATGTATAATTAGATAAGTAGGTGGTTTGAGTCCATCATTGAATAAATAGCATGACTGATTATTATCATATACAGTTGGCTACCTCACAACCACCGTTATGTACACTTCTATTTAGGAGATGTATTTTCAGCGAACTGAGCATTAAACTAGCAAATTCTACCACCCTCAGGGAAAAGACATTTTTGAAAACACAATGATTACATAATGCTCACATAACTGCAGCATCTCACAATAGTAGTACGACTTCTGTGCTGCATGACTTGGATGCTGTGCTTTCTGGATTGTGTACCTACATATATAGGAGGTTTGAGTCCATCTGTGAGTGTGCCTTTCACTCCAATTCTGTGTATACTACTCTTTGCCTACATGAATTCTATGTAGCTTTACAGTGTTTTTGTGTTCTTCAACTCCTTTTTAGCATAAACATCCAACTAATAAACTATGGTGATGTCATCCATTTTACTGTGCACTGTGAGTGCTGTACAGCAACATGCCATGTGGTGCTTGCGACTCAGGCACTAATCTCTATCTTGTGATTTAAGGAAGTTAGTTCAAATCAAGCCATTGTTGCTCAGACTACATTGTGTCAGTCTTATTGTGACTGTATGTATAGCTAACACTGTTGTCAAACACATCCGCTGGGTACATGTACAGATGTTGATTCCTCTGACAAAAAGGCTATGATAATTTCTCACATAACAATGCTTTTATTCAAAGCAATGATGACATGTGATTACATTCTTCTTACATAGCATTTGTAAGTATTCTCCTCATGAGGAAATGATAAAATATTTCATATGTTGTTGCCTTATTATGGCAAATAGAGGCACATATAACCCTGGCACCAATAACATGCTGTAATGCCTTGAAATACTAACATATTTCACAGTTGCAGTGATACTTCTGCCATGATGAATTCATTCTCTACAATATCATGTATGTTTTTTGCATTCAAATGGTCAGGTGTTCAAAAGTCACAATCAATGACTGTTAGAATTCGGTGGCCTTATACTATAATGCATGAATGGCGTACACCACAGATTTAATATGTACATTTACAGTGAGAGAGGCCTCTTCCATTTTTTTTATGTCAAAGAGATTGTTTGCATTACAACCATTTGATGTAATGACATATTATAGGTAGCATAACACACTTGTGTTAATACTTCCACTGTGGCACTAGTGGTTCATCCACATGTTATAAGTCAGTAGACTTTCATAGCTTGCTGTTCAGTACCAGAAAAGGGCAACATTATATAAATTTACTGACATTACAAAAATACAATCTATCTAGTTATTTGTATCCATTTTTACATTGGACAATGAGATAAAATCACATATTTTGATTGCATGGCAGTGAAATGGTTATTTGGGGTGTTATGCTGTGAGTACTCCTGTGACACATGCATTGGGTATTGGCTTGTATAGCATACCTACACAGATAGGATATGGCTACATTTTAGGGCAGTATGTGTAATATAAAATGGGAACAGCTTCCTTGTCAAAGAAGCCTTGATGTTGTACTGCTCACTGTTGTGTGGACAGTCACATGCATAGCTCCTTTTCAGCTTCCTGAGTAAATCACATTGTTGAAATTATATTCATATTGCCTTTCGTACACATTGATGTCAGTTACTTATGACAACCTCATTTGCTATCTCCTGTGGCATACACAGTCAATACTGAGATCTGAAGTGACTCTAGTATCATAAGCAAGGGGTTGAGTCTGGTAATGTTTCTGTCAAATAACTATGTCAGACAGCAGTGACTTACACACTAAAAATAGTTATGGCACAGTCAGAGGACCACGTTTTTCAAGCCTCATCCTATAAGGTAGGCAACCATACCCCTTATGATGGGAAAGTGCTGTAAACTCTTCAAGGGCGTTCTTCATGACACAACTAATATGCATATTGATGTGGCATCCATGATTGATATGCATCCTCTGATATCTGTCCTGGTATGCTTTTTTTAAATGACAAGATGCAAATGTTATTATGTCATTCATTGCTCACAGGAATTACATTTTAAGTGATTATGCTATATATTGCATGTCTTCATTCAAATATTATGTTATTACTGCATTTCTTTTCTTCACACTGTACAGCTTTCTGGCTTTACTGTATGGCACCCTGCCAGCTCATCAAAAAAATTGACTGGGCCTTTGTTATAACAGCATTTCTTGTGTGTTGGGGCTGTTGAATTGCTATTATGTTACTGTTTCCTGTAATTTTGTTGTGAGCATTCCCCATATAAAGATGTATAAAATGTCTGTCATTTATAAATGGAAAAACTGAAATCATAAAATGTCATCAGATCTGTGTTGTTATTTCTCCCTTATGAATGTTGTGTTTTGTTATATTACCATTTAGCATTTACATGACTGTGCAACACATTGGGCCAAATTCAGGAAGCCTCCGTGTAAGAGTTATAACTCTTACACGGAGGCTGCAGTTAAACAGTGTGATGTCAGCATGTCATGCATATGCATGAGGTGCATGAGGCATGCTGAATCACACTGTAACTCTTACACGGTCCGTGTAAGACAGTAGGGGGCATGTCCGTAGGCTAAGCCCTGCAAGTGGACACGCCCCCGGAAGTCTAGAATGGCAGAAAATAAACAGCCACGAGAGAGGCCATGGAAATGTGAATAAACACACTACACAACACATGCCCCCACAGACCAGCAATGTAAAAAGTGAACAGTGAACATTATAAAATGAAAATGAAAACTGTTTTTTTTTTTAAACCCCGTAAATGTTTGCTACTGCATGCGCTCGTGTGCGCGGGTGTGCTACTAGTGCAACTGCAGTTAGCAATCAGTGGGGAAAAGGATATAAGAACTAAATATGCAAACTAAGCCAAGAAGTAATAGCATAGTGGTAGAGTTGTCGTCTTAAGAGCAGGCAGGCAAGGTTCGAGCCCACACAACAACCTTTTTTTTTTTGTAAATAAGCACTTAAAGGCCCCTGACAGTATTGTACAAATGTAAAAGTATTTCCTTTTCTAAAATGGAATGAAATGGAGCATATATTTTCAAGTAATACAATGATAAAAATATTTAGAAATGTACTGGTAGCTAAGCTGCTGTGAGACAGAGTGCCTGTAGCTGAGTAGTGTTTGAAAGGCTGCAAATTGCTTGCCGTAGCTAAGCACGGGTTTAACAGGCTCAAACTGTGTGCAACTAGCTGTGCTTAGCTTAACATGCATGTTACTAGCCAATTAAGGTTTAACCCAGTGCACACCGTTTGCGCGGAGGTGCGCGCCGCGCCCATAAGCTAACCGGTCTTGCAAGCGTTAGCTCCGCGCAAACGAGCGCAGACCTGGTTTTAAGTGCTTAAAAGTGCCTTTGGCATGTTTGATTGACAGGTCCTGAACTCATTTCTAGACAGTCATAAAAATTTAAAATCAGTGGTCAGATTCGAACACAGGATACCATGCACTAGAGTCAAGGTACTAAACCACTTAGCCATGACAGCAGTACATAGAAGTGCAGAAATAGCATATATATAGGATGTAATCCAAAATGGAGCATGATAAAGCAGTTTCTGTGAAGTAGATACAATTCCAAAATGGCCAATCATAGAAATGTGCGGGAAAATCGGCATATATAAGCCCCATAGGTGGGAATACACAGCAGAAACGATTGTAGAATAGACCTGCAGGCAGAATGAGTGGAGTAGGGGAGGGACGTTGCTTTCGAGCACAGCGGTGGGGCATTGAGGAGTCCAGATACATGGTCTGGCTCCTAGTTCACCATCATGAGGCCCAACTCATGCAGGGCCAGGTCTCATGGGGAGCATACAGGGCGGAAGCATGGGACCAGTTGGCTCATGATCTCACTAGTGCTACTGGGATTCCACGTACTGGTGAACAGGTCCGTCACCACCATGCGGACCTGAAGCGACGTAAAGAAGACCAGTTGACCCAATGGATCCAGGAGGCCCGGGATATGCCCAACGCCCCACTACTGAGTAAGTTACATTTTACTTATGTATGTAAGGAATTCAACCAGCTGATACCATGGAGATGTGTATTCCAATATTACTTGTTTTGTATTACAGCTGCAGGTGTCCACTCTGCGAATCGCAGGGCACATGACCGCAGGCTGGTGCGGCTGTGCCACCATGCAGGTTAGTAACCCCACCTAGTACTTGTAAATAAATATTATAGTGTAGCACGTAGCAGAACACTGCAGTGTATTGATTAAAAGTAATAGAATGTGCAAGCAACAAGTGAAAGTCTGCAGGTATGGCTGCAACAAGTTCATCAGTATGCAAGTGAAACTGGAAATATAATTGATAGAAATAAATAGTTCTGTAATACAGATGTCCCACCATTAATTAAATGTAGTATAACCTGCAGTAGTCTCAAGAGTACAGCTTCAGAAGCTGAGTTAATCACATGTGAGATATATCCCCTGTTGAAATGCTGAATCATGACAGAAGTAAGGCTGCTGGAAAGTGTTTGAATCACCACAGGTCTAATATGTGAACAAAGCCTAGAAGTACCAACCTGAACTGTGAAATAGCAGGATGTGTGAGAGTGACAGAAAGGGTCATGTATCAATAAATAAAGTAGTAATAACTCCTGAATATATAAGCCTCAGTGTGGTTCTACAGAACTAAATGCATGTGGGAATTAAAAATTAACATCCCAAACTGATGTCAGTGTGTCTGAATCTTGAATGTTTAAGCCAAAATCTGTATATGGTGATGACAGTCAACAATATTCGGATAGAATGAATGATTGTCTGACATACTAAACATCCATAGTTGTCCCCTGCCCTGTCATCAAAGTGTAGCAGGATGATGTATCTGATCAAATTCAAAATAACTAGGATAGTGATGTATCTGTAACCGGTCTAGCATGACAGTCAATTAAAAATCATTTGGAAACTATCACCCACAAGTTAATTGTGTTTCTATTACAAATGTATATTAATGTATAATTTATGAATGTGTCATCATTTTCTTTCTCCACCCCACCCTATAACTGCAAATTAAAAAACTCACTAAATATTGGTATGTGAACATTTCATTAACCATGGACATTTGTCCTGTCATTTCAAAAATATATGCATGTCCGTTGTTGCATGTGCCCTGTTCATACCTGCAAACCTGATGGCCTGTTGCCATTAATCAACCCTGCATGTTGTTTGATTGTGTATTTCTGTTCAATTAATGCATGTGATATTGATATGCCTGTTGTTCAATGGAGTTAATATCTGGGTGTTTGTTTAACGGGAATACCAATGCATGCTGTTACAGCTAATTTGAATGGAATAATATGCTACTCACCCAAACTAACATAACATACTCACAGACCTAGAACACTTGGGAAAGCGGGTCCCAGTGGACCCACCTCTCCCACCTCATCTGGCGACTGCATCTGGCACTAGTGCCCAGGCCGGACCCTCCACCGGTGGCCCTGTGCCACCTTCGGGTGGAAGCGCTGCAGGGGGTGGGGCCTGTCCCCCCTCTGCAAGCGTGGCCGGAGGAGCCCGTCCACTCACCCTCCAAGGTGTCCGGTCTGTGGTGTGAAGGGAGATCCAAGACTCTGTTCTTGGGCCCCTATGCCAGCTTGAGGCCCGGGTGGCACAGCTTACGGGCATGCCCATTGTCCCGCCTGCACAGCCCCCAGCACAGCCCTGTTCTGGGCTGTGAAGGAACAGTGGCAACTGCCTATGGGTGGGAATATCAGTTCCACTGTTGCCATCTGTGGGCTCATGTGCCCTGGATATCCCAATCTCCGTCCCCATCAATTGTGTAACCCCCCCCCACATGTGTCATACACCGCCCCTGTATGCGTCTTGCCTGTCTTGTCTGTTAACCTACCAAGCCTACCTCCCCAGCTATACCGACTACCTTCACCTGACATACCACTCTCACCTGAAAAAAAAAAAAGGGCACTCTGTACCCACAAAAAAATTACGCCCCATACATAGCTGCCCATGTTGCACACATGTCCGCTGGACATTGAAACTGTTAATTACAATTGGCTGTACAACAGGTATTAATGTTGTCCTGACACCTCTCTCAGGGGTGGAAGGTTTCAAATGTCACACCAAATTACATACAAATGCATAGCTGTTGCTGAGAAAGACATGGGCAGCTATGGGCCTCACCTACATCCTTCCTGCAAATCCCAAGCTTGTTTCCCTATTGTCTTACCCTCTTTGTGACCCCTTTTTCACCACTTTCCTGTCACCCCTTTTTCTTTTCTTTCAAAGAAAATAGCGCGGGTGTGCGCTTGTGTGTGCGGAGCTAACCGCCAGTGCGCATGCGTGAGCTCCGCGCAAATGAGCGCAGACCTGGTTTTAAGTGCTTAAAAGTGCCTTTGGCACTTTTGATTGACAGGTCCTGTATTCATTTCGAAAGAAAAATAAATTCCCACTGCCAGTCTCGAACCCAGGAGCTTGGTAACACTAGTCTATATGACCTACCACTAAGCCATGACTCTCATACCAGAGCATAGTGCTAAAATAAATATAACATGTAATAGTAGGAATCAATATAAAGGCAATATAGGATGTGTACTACCCAAAGCATGTCAGGTAGATTTTTAATGCCCGAATTACTGGATTCCCATACTAGTTTAGTGTTCACAGAAACAGCCCTGCTAATTGTTAGCTTGTACATAATAATGTAAGGTAATGTACATATATGAAAGTATGTATATGTACACATACATATGTATATATATATATATATATATATATATATATATATATATATATATATATATTAATACATATGAAAGATAGTGGTAGGTGTCAGTATTCATACACACTCACTACAGGAAACAGTGAAGATAAATGCAGCAACCAGAATCTGCAGCACAGCCTGACTCCTGTGAGACTTACTAACCCTTTAACTGCTTAAAGGTGCCTTCAGCACTCTGATTAACAGGCCCTGTACTCAATTTGAAAGCAAAATAAAAGCATACTATTAGGCCCTACCACAAGACCATTGTAACACTAGTCTGTATGACCTAACACTAAGCCATGACTCTCATACAGGAATATAGTGCTAAAATAAGTATAACATGTAATAGTAGGAATGAAGATAAAGGCAATATAGGATGTGTACTATCCAAAGCATGTCAGGTAGACTTTTACTGTCCTAATTACTGGTTTCCCATACTAGTTTAGTGTTAACAGAAACAGCCCTGCTAATTGTTAGCTTGTACTTAATAATGTAAGCTAATGTGCATATATGAAAGTATGTATATGTACAGACACACACATATATATATATATATATATATATATATATTAATACATATGGAAATATAGTTGTAGGTGTCAGTATGCATACACACTCACTACAGGGAACAGGTGAGAGAAATGCAGCAACCTGAATTTACAACAGAGCATGAATCATGAGAGACTTACTAACCTTCACACTCGCAGAACACTGTCGACAGCATACCAGCATGGTCCACGCCCTTACAATCTGAAAGGGCAACGCCTATCTCACATACCCTTTTATAGCACTGTCCTGAAATCACAGTGAGACATGCAATCAGTACACAACTGGCTGCATGCAATTAGCAAATGCTGCCTTACAATTGGTGCAGAGGCCATCACATGGACGTATGCAGATACCTACAAAAGCAGCCAGTACTAACACTCCACACATGCAATACATTCATTGCACCAAACTGACGGAGAGAGAGAGAGAGAGAGAGAGAGAGAGAGAGAGAGAGAGAAAAATAAATAAATAAATAAATAAATAAAGTAATAAAGGCAGTGATAAAAAAAATAAAACTGCACCATCACAGCAACAAAACCAGCAGCAGCAGCAGCAAACAGCAATTAGCACCAGTGACACAGGAACAGCTGACACAAACACAGGTAATGCAAAGTAGCAGGCTAATACTGTGTTTACTGTGAAACCTCCAAATGTATCATAGTTCACTATCTATAGGTATGTCCATGAGATAGGTTGTGTGTACATAGTCCTGATATATATACATATGCAATATTGCTGTACATGTCTTCCATACTTAAAACTTCCATAGCTTAGAACACAAGGCCAGTTATGCATATGATGCAGTAGTTCCCAGGGTCAGTAGAGGTTCCTCCTCATTGGTGTGGGACCACTGTGTATGTATGGCACTGTTCAGGTACATATCCTGTAGTATGGCCAGGGTTTAATATTAGTCTGTAATGTGGTGCTATGTCCTCTAGGGGTGAACGTATCACACATCCAGGGATACCATTTTGTAACAGTGATGCTGTGTGTTCTGCAATGTTGAGGGTGGCCCTCACCTGGACATGTGAGATGATAGGGAGGTTACATTCATCTGTGATAACTAATTCCACTTGTGTAGGAGAATGGGGGGGGATACCTGCACCTAAACTGTCCGCAACAATGTTGCCAATATCTGTGCATTTGGTGAATGTGAAGCATCTTACCGCTGCTGACCACAGATGCCTTGCCTTCATGTGAATCTGCTCTGTGCTGCAGTAGCCTCCTGCTATTGTTATACAATGTGCCTGTATCTGTAGTCCACTGGACTGGATAAAAAAGTGGTGTGCATACGGTCTGGGTTAGATATGTGTGTGCACATTACATGCACTATGTGGGATGTCTGTGGTAAGCTTTTGCAAAGGGGCCAGCAGTGTGTGTTGTGGCTTCCACTGGCCCAGTGGGCTGCATGGATAGCATCACAGTCCTAACTAGTGAATAACTGTGTAATTACATACATACACAGCAAGGTAGTGTACTGTGCTTGTGGTGTTGTTGGGATATGTATATCCAGGCTGAGTAATGTGTGTCCACATCACAGTGTTGGATGGCAACACACATACAGTATGTTGGGATGAACACCCAGAGTGTTCCAGAAGTGTTGCCTGTGCAGAAATATCTGGCCATTACCTGCGCATCCCCCACAACACACATGCATGCAACATATGGCAGAAGCAGTATAGCAGTACACATAGGTTCATAGGTTCATACTAGGCTATTTGCCCTAGGGCATTGATAAGCCTAGCCAGAATGTGTTTGTCTTTTGCCACCCAATTAAAATTTATTTTGCTATGCCCTTTTCCGAGGTTAGTATACTGTGCCTCTGTCTAACAGTGACATAGAAGTGATACCCAGGGTACAACTATGATCCCCCATCCACTCATCCAGATTCCTATGGAAGAGAGTCAATGAGGGACTCTGCCTAACCTGTACTGTGAGTTCATTACAGAGTGAAGGGAGCCTCTGGGTTATGAATCTGTCCCTCCAGCATGTCCTATTTATTTCAGTGCTAAGGTTCAGGTCTCTTGAGCGTGTGGCCGTATGGGATTCTGATTTCTTGAGGAGCAGCATGTCCATTACTTCTGGGTTGGACATGGCTGTATACGTCAGGCACGTACTGCCTCTGAACAGGCAGTATGCCACTGAGTCCAGCTGGACTTTCTTTAACCGGGCAGCATATGGCATCTGTTTGAGCCCTTTGATCCTCTTGATGAGGTACTGTTGGGGTTTTTCCAGTTGCTGTAGGTGTCTGGTTACGCAGACAGTCGCCCATGGGTTCTCATGGGGGCATCTGTGGCTGTACTGCCTCTGGCCGACGTGCCCAAGGAGGTATGTCAACCTCCACTATGTTTCGGACTGTTATGCAGGTACAGGTGCGTATGGAAAGGTACACCAGACAGGGTCTGAGGGAGCTGACAGCATGTTGCACAGCCATGACAGATGGCATGCGTGACACTGCGAATGCTATTCGTAATTTCACAGATGTCGTTGACAGACGTTGTGGGGACATACAACAGCTGCTCCACAACCAGATGTCCATGGGCCAGGGCGATGGTGTGCGGTTGCGGCGTCGACTTGGCTGTATGCCGGCAACAGCACCAGCTGGCAGTCGCCGCCACCGACAACAGGCCCACTCACGCACCTCAAGTGCCAGCAGCAGCCCCAGCAATGCTGGGTTAGTGCTGTCATCAGGACGCCCCAGGAGACCACGTGCACGTGGCTCTGGACAGTCCCAACAGGGAACTGTGTCCAGTCAACACACACCCGCTTCCGATGACAGTACCCAGTCTGGGTTAATACCGGATATGGTCCATTGCACCCCTGCCAGGCACAGGTACCGTGTCCGTGCCCACAGACACTGTTCTGGATGACCTGACAGGTGCAGTCTGTGGCTGGCCACAAAACCTTGTACATGGAAGCCATTATGTGGGACTGTGTGCGTGCTTACACACATGCAGAAATTTAACACCTAGGGCAAACACATACACACACACACTGCACCAACACTGGTCCACCCTGTACTGCTGCCCCTCACAAACACACATACACACACATGTCAATTGGCGGTAGCAGTGGCTGGCTTGGGCATACCTAACCCACACCCTGTGCATATGATGACACTGTGCCACCTCCTGCATACTACAACATCAGTGCAGGAAAAGGTAAACACGTTGCTGATGCACAGGGTGACTACATAGATGTGTATAAGTAGTAACATGTTGGTAACTGTTCACTGTTCCACTATGATTGTGTGTATATCCCAGCATTCCTGCTGCAGTAACTGTATGAATGTCCTGAATTGTTATCTGCACCCATACTACTTACCAAAGTGTACCAGCTGCACACCGTCACATGCTACCATTGACTATGGGAATGTGCATCATGTGCTGTATTGTAGATTCAGCTATATGTATCTGTTCTGTCACACATGCATTTACACACACCCTGCTACCCCCAGACATGCACACGCTCACCTGCCATTTCCATTATTTATTACCCTACATGAGTAGCTGTCGACACATGACAGGTACACATTTGAAAAGTGCACTGTTTGGATTACTACCGATTTCCTCCTCTCTACCTGTACTCACAGGGTGCAGGCAACCTCATTAGTTTAAAAGTGTAATGTGCATCAGGTACTGTGGTTCCCTGATTGCCACATGCAACATGTTTTCCATACGGAAATGCACACGCAGAAACATCCCACATCCACACACTTGCCACATTCAGGTTTCAAAACACTATCTATGTATGTTCTGGCACATGTGCGTGTTACAGTAGCATGTAGCACTATACTGAGTATTGCCAGTTGTCTGTTGTCATGTTGTTTGTATAGGGTGATGTCAACATCACTGTTTGTTAAGGGAAATGTGCACCCTGCAGTGCGTAGCCCTATTTGGCAAAAGCCACATCCCACCCCCAGCATTGTGCACACACACTAACCCCACTCACACTAAAACACATACTTTCCATTTGCAAGATTCAAACCCCTACCTAACTGTGTTATGACACTAGAGACAGACACATTAGCAGAGTGCGCTATTTGCATTAGTGGGAGAAATCCTTTCTAATGCTGTACTTAGAGGGTGCTGACATCATCTGTGTTTAGGAAGAGGGATGTGCACCCTGTAGTGTGTTCTCCCAGTTGGCAAAAGGCACTTTTCCCTCACAGCATTATGCACACACACAAATCCTAATCGCATTAACTCACATACATTCCCTTTGCAGGATTCAAACACCTATCTAACAATGTTATGACACTAGAAACAGACACATTACCAGAGCGCGCTACACAAATTACTGGGGAGTTTTAATTCAGGTAATATAGTTATAGAGTGCTGACATCATCAGTGTTTCAAAAAGGGAATCTGCATCCTGTAGTGTACTGTCACAGTTGCTAATAGGGGCATTTCCCACACACACATAGATGTGTTTGAGGTTTGCATATGTGGGGGATCCAGTACTCCAGTGTGATTAGTATATGGTTCGATTGCAACAATGAGGGATATACTTCAAGTGGTGAGCATTTTGTACTCATGTTTGTGATGATCAGGTCTAGTATATTTTCCCCTCTTGTGGGAATGTTGACTACTTGTTCCATAGTTAAAGAGTTTCTGAACTATGGGAACCCTTGAGCTTGGGTATTGTGGCTTGAGTAATGCTCACAGTCTATGTTTGGGTAGTTGAAGTCACCCAGTATGATGGTGTTTGCAGAAAAATCTATACTCTCCTGTGTTGTCATGCAGGCTGTGTGGGATTCTTGAGTTTGAGAGGGTGATGTAAGAGCTCCTCTGTGTCTCTTTCCATGTGGTCCAGGGAGGTACGTCTCAGGTTGTTCACACCAGCATGGACAATGACTGCCTCATACTTGTACTTGCTGTGGAGTGACCTGAGTGCTTGTGTTATGTGGCACATTCTATCACCTGACAGGTAGCTAAATGTGACCCTCACCTTGCTCAGTCTGGAGAGCGGGACGTCAGTGTGTCTGACTATGGCATCACCTATTATAGGTGTGTCACACATTGTGTTTGGCCTTATGGGCTGTGCCTGGTAAGAACACTGACTTTGTGAGGTCTGTGCTGCTTGAGATATCTGTTCATGTGGGATGCAGCGTGTCTGGCCATGTCATTTCTGTCTGTGGTCTGGTAAGTATCACCTTTGGTGACATAGGTATTCATATGTCAGCTGGTGAACATTTGCAGTGTTACCTACTGAAAGTGGTACAGCTTGTTTGTTGTACAATGGACTACATGCAGCCCTGCTTACAGTAGCTATGTTTGCATGCATGTTTCCTTGCAGTTACCCTGGAATACTGATCCGACCTGTCATGCAGAGTTACACAGCTTCTGTGGACTCCTAGTGACATCTGCATAGCTTACTATATGTATGTTCATGTCTCACTTGACAGAATGTCACTGTTTCTCCTGTGCACATGTATGTTGCCTGTGACACTTTGCATATGACTTACCTGGCATCTGTCCACGTGAGCAGTCATATGTGCCACTGCAGGACTCTAAACCTGATGATGCACACACTCGAAACATTCCTCAGCATGGAGAACATCGCTATCTGTGCAGTAACAGATACCGGATTCAGGGCTACCAACAGCACCCCAGCACTACCAAGTTATACCTCATACCATGCTTTTCAGGCCCAAAACTTGCAGAAAACCACAAAAGGAGGGGTGTATTGATATTCATCCAAGATACCCACACCTCCAGGTTGGTGGCAAAGCACCAAACATCAGAGACTATCCATATGCAAGTAACAATGGGTAAAACTGCCTTCCAGGTTATAGCCTGCTACATACCACCCTCACAAACACAAGAACCGCACTTGGCCTTCCTGAAAACAGTTGGAAATATGTAGGTCTGTCCATACACCATTATATTGGGTGAGTTAAACTACCCAAACATAGACTGGGAGCATGACTGTAGCTCCAACACCCTAGCCCAAAGATTACTGGAATTTATATACCAAAATGCTATGGAACAACTTGTTACCACTCACACAAGAGGGGAAAACATACTGAACCTGATCATCACCAACATGGGGACTCTATGCTCCAGACCAGAAGTGTATCCCTCACTGGTAAGATCAGGCCATAAACTAATCTCACTGGATATCCACATCCCAAGGCCACCCCCTGCACAGAAGAATACAGTCAACAACTCATGTAAAGCATGTTCACACTCCTCATAAATGATGTGGAAACCTTCAAAGCCCCCAGGCCTGTTGAAAATATGGACCAGACTGCAGATACCTGTATAAAGGCATTCTATGGACACCTTCAGGAATGCATGGATCATGCAATCCCAAATAAAAGCAAGACCCAATCCTCCAAAGGCAGGCGTCCTGTGTGGTGGACACCAGCCATAAACAAACTATACAATAGAAGGATGAAGCTACTAAATGATACAACAAACTCCCAAAATGTGAAGGCATCAGTGATGAGTATTAGAAGAAAACTACAGGCACTCATAAGATTGTCTAAGGCCATCTTTGAGAGAAGATTCCACAAGACACTGAGGATAATCACAAGGCTTTCTTTAGTTATGTTAGGAACCTGGGTGGTAATTCCCAGATATGCTCAGAGGTAGTCCAAGATGTCAAAAGAAACACCAAACACACAGACATTGCCAACATCCTAGTGGACAGGTTCACTGCTAACTTCTCCCCCCCTCCAAACCAAAAGGCAAATATTTCTCCCAGCAGAGTGCTGCCCCCCCCTGACATTTCAGATGCTCAGGTAAGAGCTGCCCTCTCCAAAGCAATAAACACTGCATCAATGGGACCAGACAGTGTCCCAGGCTGTGTCCTACATGAACTCCAAGAAGAGCTACACCCAGACATAACACTACTGTTCAATCCCAGCCTTACTACACGATATGTGGCCAAAGAGTGGCGTACAGCAACAGTGGTCCCTCTACATTTAGGTGGTGCCTTAACGGATCCAGGACACTATCGCCCCATAAGTCTGAATAGCTTGGTCTGCAAAGCTATGGCAAGGATCATCATGAACCTCATAAATATAGATATTGGGGACCTACAGACACTGCATCATACACAGTTTGGCTTTGTCAATGGCAGATCCTGCCTCTCAAACCTGTTTGATTTCTTTGAAACAGTCACCAAGGCCACTGTCAAGGGGAAGGTGGTCTACACAGCCTACCTGGACCTAGCATAAGCCCTTGATACAATACCCCACTTGTGCATTCTAGGGAAGCTCACCAGTTTACATATTAACCCCTATGTCACTACATATATTGCACAGTGGCTCAAGGGCAGAACACACATGGTTAGAATTGCTGGAGCCATGTCAGCCTCAAAACCAGTTACAGGTGGTGTCCCACAAGGCTCAGCCCTGGGATCTGTCTTGTTCAGTATATATTTATCAGAGGTACAGGCCAACATGGAAGGACTGTGGCTGAGCAAGTCGCAGATGACTGCAAACTGGACGCCATAATCAACTCTCCAGCCAACACACGCATCCTCCAAAAGGGCCTCTTAGAAACAGACGACTTGTGTCACAGCCATGGCCTCAAGCTGAATGCCAAAAAGTGTATAGTCATCCCCTTTAGCAAAAACAAAGTGACCACAAAGTACCACATATGTGTTAATCCATTAAGTACAGAAGAAGTAATTATGGACCTTGTGGCACATAAGTTGATACCATTCTCTCATTTGACAACCACATGGCCAAAGTGGTTAGAAAAACAGTTTATATAGGCCACCTCATCATGGAGGGATTCACATGTAGATCAGGGGCGAACATTGTACCTCTTTACTCATCCCTCATCATGCCCATGATTGACTACAATGCCCCTGTCAGCATGCTCCTTACCAGACACCTGCAGTAACTGGAAAGACCACAAAAGTACCTCAACAAGAGGATCAAAGGGATCAAACATATGCCACATACTGACTGGTTAAAGAAACAGCAGCTCTACTCAGTGGCATACTGCCTCTTCATAGGCAATCAGTGCCTGACATGTAAAGCCATGTCAAACCCTGACGTAATGGTCATGCTGCACCTCAGAATATCCAAATCCCATCAAGCTACACTCTGGACAGACTTGAACCTCAGGAGTGATATACATAGAACATGCTGGAGGGACACATTCATAACTCAGAGGCTCCCTTCACTCTGGAATAGTATCGCAATACAGGTTAGGCAGAGTCACTCAGTGACTGTCTTCAAGAGGAATATTAATGACTGGATGGGACATTGTAGGTTTACCCTGGGTATCACTTATGTGTCACTGTTAGACAGAGGCACAGTATACTAACCTTGGAAAAGGGCATAGCAAGATAGATTTACAATGCATGGTGAAAGCCACACACATTCTGGCTAGGTTTATAAATGCCCTAGGGCAGATAGCCTAGTATGAACCTATGAACCTATGTATCTTGATCACCATTGGCCCTATGTGCTGTTAATCACCAATGCAATCTCAATACTATGGCAGCATGTGCAGAGGTCAGTTGTCAGTCACCTCTATGGTACAGTTGTGGAATATGTGAGTCATGTAGTAATGTCACCGCTGCCACATGTACACAGTCAACCCTATCCCCTACCCATGGATGTACAACATATGTATGAGATGGAAACACATAGCCAAACTGTGGACTAAGCACTCTGAACCCAGTACTGGCATAACCTGTCAGGTGGCATGAAATACTACAGTGACTGCAATACCAGTCTGATGTAGACCTACACTGACAGCAATACAAGCACGGGAACACACCGGGCTATTCGTGGAGCCTAAGAATGGCATCCTGCCTGAGTGGCAGACACCTCTGCTGCTGGCACACAGGCATACGTTAGGCCTGAACACAGCACACATAACACATAGCACACAAATCCTGTGTGCCAAACAAGCACAATCTGTACAGCTATACAACACTCCTGCTGCAGTTGTGTTAGGTACTTTTATTGTTCGGTACAGTGAGGTCATGCTCACCAGGCTGGACAAGGTGAAGGTCGCAGTGATATGCTCATGGGGCACTATGGTCCACCACATAACACAAGCATACTGGTCAGTCAGATGCATGGACACATATGACTCAGTCATTGTCCATGCCACTACAGCTGACGTGTGATGTCCCTCACTAGAATACATGATAGGGAACAAGGAAGGGCTCACTGAGCAAGTGGCACAGGCTGGTAGAACCCTGACCTTGGTTGGCATCATACCCTCACCAGGAATGCTGACATATTACTGAATGCTAATGAATTACTGTAGCTACAACACCCTAGCTGAAAGGTTCTTAGCATGCTGTCACTGCATTGCTATGGAACAACTTCTTACCACTCCCACAACAGGTGAAAACATGCAGCCCCTGTTCATCAACAACATGTAGACTATATGCCCCAGACCAGGTGTATATCCCTCACTACTAGGTTGATAGCATCTACATCTCACACTGTATATACACATCCCACATGCAGCACCTGCACAGAAGACCACAGTCATAATGTTACCCATTGCAAATACCATGTATTCACATGTGGCAGGCATCACACATGGTAACTATTGAAGGTCACAGGTACATCTGTGTATTTGGCACACACATACATCATGTGTGCATTGCCATAACTGGTTTAATCGATGTCATGCATTATCGTGAGAAACAAACCGCACACATGGGCATTCTGTGTGAGCAAAACACACGTGAGATGTCTGGAATCAAAAGCCATATATAATTGTGCTATTGTTTAGAAAGGGGTATGTGCATCCTGTAGTGTGTTTTCCCAGTTGCCAAAAGGGATGTTCCTTTTATACAAACTTACAAACACACTAACCCCCCTTCACACACACTTGCTAGATTCAAACCCCTACCTAACTATGTTATAACACTAGAGATGGACGCATTAGCAAAGCGCGCTATTCACATTACTGGGAGATTTCTTTTCTCCTGATATACTTATAGGGTGCTGACATCATCGGTGTTTAGAAAGGGGAATAGGCATCCTGTGGTGTGTTTTCACAGTTGCCAAAAGGGATGTTGATTTCATACAAACTTACACACACACTAACCCCCCCTTCACACACACTTGCTGGATTCAACCCCCTACCTAACTAAGTTATGATACTAGAGACGGACACATTAGCAGAACACGCTATTCGGATTACTGAGAGATTCCCTTTCTCCTGATATACTTATAGGGTGCTCACATCATCAGTGTTTAGAAAGGGGAATGAGCATCCTGTGGTGTGTTTTCCCAGTTGCTAAAAGGAACATTTCACACAGACTTGCACACAGACCAACCACAATCACCCACACACACACACACACTCTGGATAAGCTGTCATTCCCTAGGGCAAACAGCCTAGTGTTGGCCTCTACACCCATATGTTTAACTGTCAGATGCACATTATTTGGTGCTGATAGCAGTGTTTGCAGGTCTTTATTGCCATAACATTTCCTGTTTGTATGAACAACTTGTGTATCTGTGGAAGATGTTTGCATATGGGGGAAATCCACTATATCATGCATGTCTCTGTAATCATTTAAGTGTGAGCACTGTTCAGATTGCTATAATGTTGTTGGTTACTGGAATAACACGTACATATACCAGATATATGTGGCAATATGCTAAACTGATATTTGGAGTAAGTGTGTGAGCATGTCCAGTTCAGCCTTCCCATGGCATGTTGTGTAAAAGATGTCTCATTTATCAAAGTGTGTGAGCATGCCCAGTGTGAGCTTTCCATATGTTGAACTCTGCAGCCCATCACATTTGTGGATGAGTGTGAACTTCAACAAATATCTCCTGTTTATGGTTGTGTGTTCTGGGTCATGTTGTGTAGTTACTGTCCAAACGCTTTTTGTGTGAACACAATAGAGATTATACTGTGCCTGCAGGGTTTGCATGGGATACTTTGCATACAATTGTCAACATCCGTTCATACTGACCTAACACGGTAGTACTGTATAGTGTAGTGGTTCAGTACTTTCACTGTGGTGGACAGTGTCCTGGGCTTTAGTCCTATCACTGCTTTACATTTCCATAGTGAGCACAACAGCCTGGTTAGGGTCCAGTTGTGCACATCTGACCATGTTGCATTATGTTCAGATATTAACTACTTACAACAGCCTCGTCCAACATCAGTAGTGTATTCCACAACATAGGTGTACATTGGCAAACACTACCGATGTGCCCTAGGCCATTTCTAATGCTAGTCAGAGAGTGTGTTTGTCCTTCAACACATTGTAAGTGTAGCTTGTCATGACATATGTCATGTTTAGTATACTGTGCCTCTGTCTACCCGTGACATAACAGTGATACCCAGGGTAGACCTACCATCTCCCATCCACTCATTAAGATTCCTGTTGCGGAGAATCAACGAGTGACTCTATGGATAACCTGTACTGGTAGTTTACTCATGCGTGGGGGTGGCTTCTGTGTTATGGATAATGCAGTACAGCTTGTTCTATGTATGTCAGCGCTGGGGTTCAGGTCCCTCATGTGCATAGCTCACTGCCATTCAGATTGTACAAGGTGCAGCATGTTCCTTGATTCCAGCTTGGACATGGCTTTCTACATCAGGCACAGCTTGCGTCTGGGTGGCCAGCATGGCAGTGTGTGGAGTTGCACTCTTGTTTAATCAGGCAACACATTACATCTGTTCAAGCTCTGTGATACTCCTGGTGGAGTACTGTTGTGGACTTTACAGTTGATGGAGGTGTCTGCTGAGGTACACCCCACAGGGGCTGTTGTAGTCAATTGTAACGCTGATGAAGGATAACTGCAGAACCACAATGACCTCCACTTATCTAGATGTCATAACCTTCATGATTAGGTTGGTATATGGATTGTTTCTGTTAACACTACAGCCACATGTTTGTCCAATGCAGGATATCTATCACCTTGTGTACCCAGGTCTGTCATTACATGTTAAGTATGTAATGAGTTAACACCTATGTGGTAATTGGTGGTCACTTACTGTATATCCACAGAGGCTGACTATACAGTTTTCTCCATTTAACTTGCTGACATGGCTATGGCACCAGTTGTCTGTTTCTATGTGGCCCTTTTGTGGGATGCTTGTGTCAGCTGGAGTGTGAGATATGTTGGGCAGTTTGTAGTCCTCTGCAAACATGTTCAGGCACAGTCCTTACATGTTGGCCTGTACCTATGGGGCATATATACCAGACGGGGAAGGTCCCAGGACCAAGCTTTGTGGGATACCTGTTATATGTGGTTTGTAGTCTGACATGGCTGCAGCATGTCTGACCATGTCAGTTCTGTCGTTGTTCTGGTTTGCAACCCCTCTAGTGACATAGGGGTGTATATATAAGCTGGTGAGCATATCTATATTGAACACATAGGGTATTGTATGGAAGGCTTTGCAAGGTCCAGCTATGCAATGTGGACCACATTGCCCTCATCAGTGACCTCAATTACTGTTTCAACTGAGTCACACATGTTTAGGGGCCGGGTCTGCACTTAATAAACCCACACTGGGTAGGGTCGGGTGTCAATAGATCCCCAATATCTTTATGTCTGCGGTACATGCTGATCCTTTCCATAGCTGTGCAGACCAAGCTTCTCAGGATTCTGTGGTGGTTGTTTTTAGTATCCATTCAGGCGACACCTTTCTTGAGAATGACCACTGTTGTTGTACACTGCTCTTTGGGTACATATCCTGTGGTAAGGCTGACATAATGTCAGGGAGGCAGCAGTCTGCTGGGAAAGATATTTTGCATTATGGGGGGGGTTTGCACTGCACCTGTCAGGATGTATGTTGCCAATACGTTTGTGTGTTTGGTATGTTGTTTGTAATATTTGTGTGATCCAGAGCATATCTGGGAATTCACAACACGCTTCCGACCATCAGTTGCAGCAGCCTTGGGATTATCCTTAGTGTCCTGTACAATTTGTATCATAATAGGTTCATAGGTTCATACTAGGCTATCCACCCTAGGGCATTTGTAAGCCTAGCCACAGTGTGTGTGGCTTTTGCCACCCCTTGCTATGTGAATATTGTGGCCATTTATGATTTACTTAGCTGTGCTTCTGTCTGGACATGACACAGTAAAGACCCCCAGTGCACATCTACAATCTACAATCATCCATCCATTTTGCCAACATCCTGTTGAAGAGTGTCAGTGAGGGGCTCTGCCTAACATGTAGTGGTATTCTGTTCCAGGGTGTGGAGAGCCTCAGGGTTAGGTATCTTTCCCTCCAGCACATCCGATTTGATTATGTGTTGAGGTTGACATCTCTGACTCACACAGCTCCGATGGCTTTGAGTTTTCTGGGGTGGAGCATGTCCATTACTTCTGTGTTGGACATGGACTTGTACAACAGACATACAATGCCTCTGTGTAGGCAGTATGTGACTGCATTCAGCTGTGGTGTCTACAGCCAGGCAGCATATGACATATATTTGAGACCCTTTCTAACTCCTGGTGAGGTACCTTTGAGGTCTTTCTAACTGCTGCAGGTGCCAGGTAATGTACATTCCAAATGAGGCATTGTACTACATTATGGGTCTGATAAGGGAACAGTATAGGGGCACAGTGACCTTTGTTGATGTAGATGTGAATCCTTTCATGATACAGTGTCCAATATAGACAGTCTTCCTAGCCAAATTGGCAATGTGACTGTCACATAACAGGTTACTGTCCACTTGTGTCACTAGGTCCCTGATTACTCCTTCCATACATAATGGTTTACTACCTATGTGGTAATTTGTGTGTACCTTGTTTTGTATTTGGTGGTACATTCATACTGCCCACTGTCTTCAGGTCAGCGGGGTGGGGTTCCTGTGTGTGAGAGTGTGGTCTGTAGCATGCTACAGACTGTACAGCAGTCTTGCCTATGGTTAGTTGCACATGGGTGGACTGCAATGACGTAAGCATTGTCAGTTAACTGGACATATAGGTGCCTGTGCTGAATATGGATACTCACCCTCCTTTTATGTTTTGTTCCAGGTTTTGTGGCCATAACACATGATATGTGGTATTACCTGGTAGTGCTGGTGTGCTGTCACGAGGCTTGCAGCAGGTTTCTATCACTGGACAGACATAGATGTTCTCCATACTAGGAAGGGCCTCAGGAGCATGCATATTGAGGTTTACACGTCTGGCATTGATCAGCATTACCCTTCTGTTTCTTTCCAGTTTTGTTTTCTATGGTGGTGGGTTAGTCTTTATGGCCTTGCCTACAAAAGGATCTCTGTAGGTTGCAAAAGCCTTGGGCAATATCCAGACGCCCATGGGTAACAGGTGCAAGCCATCCCTGGAACAGCAGCATGTCTCACTATGGAGTCACCTATTACAACTGTATCAGGCATGTTGTTTCTCCTTCTGTCCTGTGACTGTTTCGCACACCAGCTTTGTGTACTATGTGTTACATGTGCTATGTATGGAGGTTATTTTATTGGGTGTCTGCTTTGGAGGCTTGTGTTGGTGTTGTGTGTTTGTAATTAGGGCCTCTGGGAATGTTTTTGTGTTTATGTGTTTGGTTTACAGTCGCTGTAGGTCTATGTGGGACTGGGTTTGTGGTGTATGTGGTTACCTTGTCCTCCTGACTAGTTTTGACAGTACTGATTTGGGGGTGCTCAGGCTCCGGTTTGGCTACCTGGTTGCGTCTATCACATATATTTGTATTTATTGGGGTGAGTTGTTGTTGTGTGTGTACTTGGGACAGGTGTCACATTGCCTCTGGATTCATAGATTCTACTTGTTTTGCCTGGCCTTAGTGGATTGTATGTGTGGACACATTTTATTGCCATACTAGTGATCACTGATTACTTCACTTTTTATGTTTGATCTATCATGTGGTAGCTTCCTCATTCTCTTCAATGGTTTAGTAATTGCTGGAGTCCAGCATGCCAGATGCCTGGGTGTATTGTATCTTGTTGTTATTTGTGATTGCAGACTCCAAGCAATCTTGGCTGTGCTCATGGTATGCCTGTATAACATGTTCTGCAGTGTGTCCCATATTCTGGACTTGCACAGGGCCTTTCATGGATTCCACATTGGTTTGTAGGGGTGCAAGCTATGCTTTATACATATGTTTCACTGTGGTATTCTGGCCAGGGACTGGGGTCGGGATGTGTAACTACAGTGTGATTACTCTATGGTCTGGTCTTACCAGTGAGTGATACACTTCTCATCTTGACATCCAGTACACATATTTCTGATTATCACATCCAGCATGCTTACCCCTCTTGTGGAAGTGTTACATTTTGCATGTCCATTTTGTTTGATGGATTCTGGGAAATTGTCTACAAATGTGTCGGTGCTAGTATAATACAAAGAGTATAGTGACAAACGTCTCAAAAGCTGACTTCACATGTCTTCAGACTGAGATGGTATCCTTTAAGCCCACTGGGCCAGTGGAAACCACAACACACAATGGTGACTCCTTCACAGACGCTTTCTACGGACATCTCCAAGAAAGCATGGACCATGCAATCACATATAAAACCAAGACCCTCTCCACCAAGGGAAAGTGGCCTGTCTGGTGGACCCCAGCCATAAACAAACTGTATAACAAATGAAGGATACTAATGCAAGACAGAAGCTAAATCTCCTAAAGGGAAGGCAGCTGTGAGCAGCACTAGTAAAAAGCTACATTCTCTCATAAAGACATCCAAGGTCAACTTTGAGACAAAAATCACCAAAGACAATAAAGATAACCACAATGCCTTC
The DNA here is from genome assembly GCF_019279795.1 of Protopterus annectens. Lineage (NCBI taxonomy): Eukaryota > Metazoa > Chordata > Ceratodontiformes > Protopteridae > Protopterus > Protopterus annectens. The sequence goes on along the minus strand of NC_056736.1, from coordinate 788,284,363 downwards.
TTCAGTTATGTCAGAAACCTGGGTGGGAACCCTCAGATATGCTCAGAGTTGGTACACAACAACATAAATTTCAGTGACCTGACAGATATTGGCAACATTCTGGCAGACAGGTTCAGTGCAATCTTATCCCTCACCCCCAAAAGAAGATAGTTATCACAGCTGAATGTAACCTCACTGTCATCTCAGATGTCCATGTGAGAGCCGCACTCAGCAAAGACAAAAACACAGCATCAATGGGACCTGATGGTATCCCCAGTTGCGTGCTACGTGAACTCCAGAAGGAGCTAAACCCGTATATACAAATGCTATTTAACCTTAGCCTTGCTACAGGATATGTACCTGAACACTGGTGTACAGCAACAGTGGTCCCACTCCACAAAGGAGATGCCTCCACAGACCCTGGGAACTACCATCACACAAGCTTAACCAGCCTTGTCTGCAAAGCTATGGAAAGAGTCATTATGGAGCTCTTAAACAGAGACATTGGTGACCTACAGACCCTTGATCCCACCCAGTTCAGCTTTGTACAGGGCAGATCCTGCCTTTTGCACCTAGTTGACTATTTTGAAACTGTCAGTAGGGCCATTGATGAGGGCTAAGCGGTCCACACAGCCTACCTGCACTTGGCTAAGGCCTTTGACACAATACCCCACTCAGGCATCATAGACAATCTCAACAGCTGAAATATAAAACCATATGTCACAGGATAGGTTGCAAAATGGCTAAGAAACAGAACCCATAAAGTCGACATTGCAGGTGCCTTGTCAGATTCAAAGCCAGTCACAAGTGGTGTCCCACAAGGATCTGTCCTGGGACCCCTCTTATTTGGCATTTACTTTTCAGATATGAAAGCAAACATAGGAGGGTTGTGGCTGACAAAGTTTGCAGATGACTGCAACCTAGGCACCATAGTGAATACATCAGCCGGCACACACATCCTAAAGAATGCCCTCACAAAAACAGATAGCTGGTGCCGGAATCATGGCCTGAAACTGAATGCAACTGATGTGTAGTCATCCCCTTTGGGAGGAACAAAGTACCCACAAATTAACACATAGACAGCAACCCACTGAGCACAGAAAACAAATCAGACACCTGGGGACCCATGTAGATAGTGACCTCTCGTTTGACACCCATGTTGCCAAAGTGGTTAGAAAGACTTTCTATCTTGCCCACCTTATCATGAAGGGTTTTCCATCCAGATCAAAGGAGGTCATTGTACCCCTATACTTCTCCCTTATCAGGCCCATGATTGAATACAAAGCCCCATTTGGTATGTACCTCACACAGCACTTGCAACAGCTGGAGAGACCCCAAATGTACCTTACCAAGAGGATCAAGGGTCTACAAGACATGTCATATGCTTCCAGACTAAAGAAAATCCAGCTTTATTCAGTAGCATACCGCCTATTTACAGGTGACCTATGCCTGACATACAAGACCGTGTCCAATCAGGATTTGGTGGACATGCTCCACTGCAAGCAATCCAAATCCACCAGAACCATGAGAGCTAAAGATTTGAACCTCAGCACATACATGTATAGGACATGCTGGAGGGACAGTCATAACTCAGAGGCTTCTCACACTCTAGCACAGAATCCCAGTTCATGTTAGACAGAGTCCCTCACTGACTCTCTTCAAGAGAAATCTGGACTAGTGGATGTGAGATCGTAGGTTTACCCCAGGGGTCCTCCCTGTATCACTACAAGACAGAGGGAAAGTCAACTTATTCAATTAAGTAAGGGGGTCATAATGTGTCACTACTAAGTCAGAGGCACAATATTCGGAATCTATTCTGTACACTTATTACCACTATAAGGGGTGGCAATAGCCACATCACTTTGGCTAGGCTTATGAATGCACTAGGGCAGATAGCCTAGTAGTAAACTATGAAACTATGAAACTATGGTGTATGTGTAGGTATTTTCAGTCAAGCAATATAATGTGGTTTGGGGGACTTGATATCTTCATGTATTCCAACGTAGGCCTGGTGCAGTTCCTGCTATTAGGACAGTGGTCTGCAGCAAGCTATATAGTAGTAGGCAGTTTTAGCCATTGATATTTGACCATGGCTAATCCATGCTGCTTCTTGTTGTGGTACCAGCATGGGGGGTGTGGTTATCCATGACAGTTATTGCTAGTCACCCTCGTTTTGTAGCTTGTTCCATGTTTTGCAGCTGTACATCACTGTATGAGGTGTGACCTGGTAGTATTAGGGTGCTGATGTGGGCTTTGACCCGGTTTTCTATTACAGCACTGATATCTACATTCTCTATACTGTGTGCATTTACACTGCACACATCTTGCTGTTCATACTTCTGGCATTGGGTAGCATTACATCTAGGTTCCTATCCCTTGTGGTACCTATGAAGGTGGGTTTGTGTTTTTGTGGTTCATGATTGGTGAGGGTGGATGTTAGTCAGGGTCCTCAGGTGTGCATATGGTACATGGTGTTACATTACTTAACACATGGCATTCATGCCTCAGGTGGTGCTGCAGGGCTGCCTCTGTCGGATGCACATACTACACTCCCTGTACATGTTTGGAAGCAGGTTGTGTCATGTTAGGCGTCCCTGTTACTATATGAGTGAGTCAGAGGGGTATCAGTCCCAGTGTTCCTACTGAGCCAGTGTATGTGCTATGCGTTGCCTCTTTGCCAAGGCCAGGGCATACTGGGCACGCCTCCTTCTGCCTACTGGGGCAAGGTCAGGTTGTTCCTCCTCCAAGTCACCCTCTGCCTGTGGTGGCCTTGGCAATGGTGGGGTATGTTTGGCCCAGCCCTATGCTGGTCCTGCTGCAGCTGTTTCCGCAGGATCATATTATGTAGCATAACACATATCATGATCATTTGGGTACATGTAGTTGGTGTGTACTGCAAGGCTCCACCAGATGTGTCCAGACACCGGAACCGTGACTTGAGCAGCCCAAACACACGCTCTATGACATTACGTGTTTGTGCGTGTGCCTCATTATGGCATTCCTGTTCAGGTGTGTGTGCATTTCTGATGGGTGTCATCAGCCACGGCTCAAGTGCATAACCTGCATCCCCCACTAGGTGTCCGTGTGGGAAGTCCCCACTGGCAAATGATTGGTACAGCTGTGTCAGATGCCAGATGTGGGAATCGTGGTAGCTCCCAGGGCAGCCAGCACACATGTTCATTATTATGCCCTGGGCATCACACACAACCTGGCAGTTGATGGAGGGGAATCCCTTGCGGTTAATATAGGCTCTACCCCGCTCACCGGCTGGTGCTTTGATGCGTATGTGCGTGCAGTCTATTGCACCCAGTACCTCAGGGTATCCCGCTATTTGCTGGAAGAGACACATATTGCTGGCCACAACCTCACGGGCATTGGGGAAATATACATGATCACCGACATGTGCTGACATGGCATCCAGGAACTGGTGCAGTACCCTGGAGGCTGATGCCTGTGATATCCCCATCATATCACCAGTCGATCTCTGGAAGGTACCTGTTGCTAGTATTCTTAGGCCAACACATACCTTGGTTTCCACTGGGATGGGTTCCCCTCTGTTGGTTCTGTGTGTGAGACGTGGCCTGCACAGCTCAACAATTTGCTGCAGAAGGTCTCTGTCCACTCTGTAGAGCTCTACTATCTCCAGCTCATGTAACCCATGGTAGGTGACCCTGGGCCTGTATACTCTTCTCCTTCTCCTCACTCTGGGTTGTCTGTCAGCATCTGCATTGTCACCACCCTCAGCAATTCGCCTATGCCTGATTATAACAGCTATGCAGCCCCTAGCATTTCTGCTCTGAGTTCAGCTTTTTCAGTTTTCAATTCTGATAGCTTACTCCTTTCTTGCAGTATCTCTTGAGAGAAACACCCTGCACTGCTGTTTGCAGTGTTTTAAGTGCTGGGTTGGGCTTCTAGTCTGCCTGTATAATTGCCTGCTTCTAATTGTTATCACCAATTAACTCCAGCAGTATCCTCTGGCAGCTTCCTTGTAATCTGGTTGTTTCTTTTTTCCTCTCTGTTTCCTCAAGGAGAGAACTGTGCACACCAGTATAAGCACGCTCACAGTGACTTAAATGCGCGCACACATCCTTACACGGTTTGAACTGGGCTGATTCATGGTAAAACACACGCACATTGCCTTACACACGTGCACGCCCGCGCAAACCGTTGTAAATGGTTTGCAACACGCTCCCACATGTTGAACCTGCCTTACACGCGCGCACACGCGCACATGCACGTATATCAAGAAAGTTTGAGTGTAGGGATAGTGTGCGCCCTCTATTTCTTGACTTTCCTAGTGTTCTGTTGGGACACACCTCTCTATCTGATGTCTGTCTGTCATCTATGTCACATTACACTGCCCTCCAATGTGATACATTTATTTCTATCATTCCCCCCGTGATGTCACCTACCTCTTACTCTATTCCTCCCCCTTCTGTAACTCTTACACTACTCAGAAAGTGCTCATTACCTATGTGGCAGTGTGATTCAGTATTGAAACCCTCATTTACATAGGATTGCCTAGTAATGTTTAGTTACATCTCTTACACTGAGCTTCCCCCCCTTGGCAACCACTACACGGTGGCCATATTGTTTTTGGTCTGCTAGTCCCTGCATTGTCATTCCATGTAATACATAAAACCCACAATTGTGAGCTTATAAGCTTCGGTTTTTACTTTTGAGCAGCGCACCCCATTTGCACGGGTGTGCGCTGCAGTTAAACATAAAAATCCCCCGAAAAAAAAAGTTATTTTAAATAATTTTGCATCACTTTTTAATGCCAATGGCCACATATTTGGCCATTGGCATGCTAGATGACACATATGCACCCTTTATTTGGAGCTGACATAGCTCCGTTTTCAATTTTGCAGAAATGTACTCAGTTGTCAGCTGAGTACATTTCTGCAGCTAAAACGTCCGTTACACGGACTGCTTTGGGCTTCCTGGATCACTCAAATACCTCATTTGCATATCTTTGAGCTGCAAATGAGGTATTGAGCATTTCCACGCCCAGTCCGTGTAAGAGACGTTTTAGCTGTCTCTTACACGGAGGTTTGGGCTGTTCCTGGATCGGGAGGCTTACACGGAGGCTTACACTACTCTTAAACTCCGTGTAAGCCTTCGTGAATCCGGCCCATTGTCTATTACACATTTATAGGTGATAAACTCATTTCCTATGGGTGCAAATAACAGTTATTGGCAATGCCTGACACAACAGCTGTAAGGTTCTTTTCTTCTTCTGTATACATGCTGAGGTGGGGAATATATCAGTTCTATGGGATAGCATACATACATTCCCTGTATGTATATATCTCACATGCAATAACTATGGTCTATGTATTTATCCCACGTGGTAGCTACTGTCCTTGCTAGCTGTTATCTCAACTCAGCATTTTAATAACATGTACTGTATATCACATTAACTTCACTTTATTACACTGCAGATTTATGTCCCTCTCACATCCTTTGATAGCATGTCAATTTCTATTTATGTGCACATGCCAAGTGTGATGCCCATGCACTGGCCCAGCAATCAAGGAGCCTCAACCCTCACCACTAAAACCAGTGAGGAGTGTCCACATAGGGGAGGATAACAAATACCCATGCCTCCAAGGAGATTGGAGGCGTGGGTATTTGTTATCCTCTCCTATGAGGATGCCCCTCACTGGTGTTAGTGGTGAGGACTGAGGCTCTTTGATCGCTGGGCCCATACACAGGCAACACATATTAATGGTTTGGCAGTGTTGGGATAGCCACACCACATATTAATTGGTTGACAAATACTAATTGGCTTGTAGTGGTGTGGATAGTGAATTCCTGTAGCTTGTGTACAATGATCACTGAAGGTGTTTTGTACTCTAAATCAGCCACACAGTGAATACTCAGAGTTAAGATCATAATTGTTTTATTTCTTTTCTTAGCTTAGTTAGTCAGAGAGAGCAGGCAAGCATGTCAGCAGAGGAGTACGGAAAGCTGACAAGGAGCCAGCTGGCTGAGATGTGCCAGGCTAGGGGAATGGAGCATGGAAACCTGACTAATTCAAAACAGTGCAAGAAACTTCCCTGTGTGGAAGATTTTCAGTCCATATATCTCTCGTTAATCACTGTATATTAATCAGATCAGACAATAGTAGCAGAAGTAGCAAACTTAAACTTGTCTTAAGTCAAAAGAAAAAAATATATATATAATTGTACAGAATTACTAAGTATTCGAAAGTAATCCAAGCAAAGCGGGCAGTCTGTTTCCAGTCGAAAATCCTTTATTAAGTACAGACAAGAGATCCAAGTAAAACAAACATAGAGTAATAGTTTCCTCACAAGCTTTCTAGATATATGTATATATATATATATATATATATATATATATATATATATATATATATATATATATATATATATATATACTTTTTACCAGGCAAGGGAGTGGTTTATTGTACTGGAAAACAAAGTGTTATTGGTACACATGTTAAATTCACATCCCTTCCCCCATCAGTGTGACATTCAAGCTGGTCCTGCCCTACTTTGTAGCTGTCATAATAATATAACTCTTATGTACTTTAAATAGAATTTATAATGATGTGGTACCTCTTATTTAACCAGATTATTAAGTCTGTGATTTTATCCAAGACAATATAATACATGGCTGGAAATATATCAACCTTAGTCCATTTGCCAATCCAAAAATATATATAAATATATGCATATACACTTTGCATATAAAAATCAATTGTAAAAATCATATTCTATTTTCAAACCTGACTAATTCAGACACGATTGCAGCTTTGGTCAAAGCTGCATCAGAAAACAGCAATCAGACTGGCCATGGAAATGTACAACACTCAGGGAATAGACAGCTCAACCTTTGTGCAGAGGACTTAAAAATCCATCTGGAGCTAAAGAGACTTGAGTTAGAGGCCAGGCAGTTAGAAATGGAAGCTGTGGAAAAGGACTGGCAGAGGCAGCATGAAAAGTAGATGCTGACTCTTCACCTGAGTCATGGAGGTAATGGGGAAGGGAGTAACCAGACCCCAGAAGCAAAAAAGGTCAGTAAATTTCTTCCACAGTTTACAGAGGGGGATAATTTTGATAATTTTATTCATGTGTTTGAGATGCTATGTAAACAGTATGATGTTGACCAAATGCTCTGGGTACGGTTCCTGACCCCATTACTCCATGGTAAAGCTGTAACTGTGCTGTCCAAAATGTCTGACATTAAATGTTTTGATTATACTGCTGTTAAGAATTGCTTGTTAGAATTTTTTAAGCTAACACCTGAAACTTATAGGAAAAAGTTTTGTGAACATAGACACAAGGCAGATGAAAGTGTGTGTCAATATGTTGCTGAACTGAGCAGTTATTTCATAGGTGGGTGAGTGGATATCAGTAGCAGGGGAAGCCACCAGTCCAGGTACATGTCCAGGACCTAGGGTTAAATGTTTTGAATGCCACCAGTGTGGCCATGTGGCCTACAGATGTCCATAGAGGTAAGGTGGTGGGCCAAAGGTGAGAGAGCCAGTAAGTCGGAAAGACAAAATGCTAATAGTAGGTTGCCTTGAGACAACAGGGTACTGAACTACCATCCTGGAGATGCCCTGGTAGGGAATGATTTTGATGCAGCAGTACTAGGTGTTAATGCAGTTATATGCAGTCAGGCTTCGAGACAAGCATGTGAGTCTGGTAGCCTGGGGAGACCCAGACTGACCACATACTTGCAGCCGGGACTGCTGAGGTTGTTACTTCAGGGAGGAAGCTATGCTGTAGCAGTGAGACTGAGGGTGAGCCACAGCTGTGTGTGGGTACTGATGTTCCCTTGGACAGAGTGACTGCAAAGGTAGAGGTGAGTAGTAGTACCCAGGCTGACAGTGAGGCACCGCTGTCAGAGGATGCCAGACTTCCTGTGGAAGGGGAGCTGGGAAGGGTTACAAGGAGAGAGTTGAGACAGGCACAGCTGTCAGACCCTACATTGCAAGGCCTGAGGCAGGTAGCTAGAGAGGCACCTGATTCTCAAGGGAAGGGGGAATCTGTATACTGGAACAAAGGGTTACTGTATACACAGTGGAATCCTGAGGGAGGGCTAGAAGATGAGAGGGTACAGCACTTGGAAGTGCCTAGAGCCTACCATCTGGCACTTCTAGCCATAGCCCATGATATTCCTTTTGCAGGTCTTATGGGCATAAAATGTACAAAAAGACATATCATGCAGAACTTCTATTGACCTAGAATTTCTGGAGATGTAACAGGGTACTACAGGACCTGTGAGCAGTGTCAAAAGGTAGACAAGGTGAGAGACAAGGTGAGAGCTCTTTTGATGCCTTTGCCTGTGATTGAGGAGCCATTTCAGAGGGTAGCTATGGATATTGTCAGGCCTCTGAGTACCCCAAGTTCCACAGGGAAAAAGTATATTCTAGTGGTAGTAGATTATGCTACAAGATACCCTGAGGCAGTGGCTTTGTTCTCCATTAAGGCAGAAAAGGTGGCGAATACTTTGTTAGAGGTTTTCAGCAGGGTAGGTTTCCCAAACGAAATACTGACTGACAGAGGTGGCTATTTCATGTCAGATCTGCTGGCTTGTCTGTGGAAGTACTGTGGGGTAAAGCACACGAAGACCACCACCTACCATCCCCAGACTAATGGTCTGGTTAAGAGGTTAAACTCTACAATCAAGTCCATGCTATGGGCATTTGCAGACCAGTTTAAGAGGGAGTGGGACAAATATTTGCCCCATCTGTTGTTTTCTTACAGAGAGGTTTCCCAGGAATCCACAGGTTTTTCACCCTTTGAGTTGCTGTATGGGCATAGGGTGAGGGGACCTCTAAATTTATTCGTGATGAGTAGGAAGGTAAGTGCAAATCTCATGAGGAGTCTGTTGTGGCATATGTCCTAAACCTTAGGACAAGGCTCAGGGAAGTGATGGGGTTGGCCCAGGAGAAACTGGCAGAAGCCCAACAACAGAAAAAGGTATGGTATGACAGGAATGCTTGAGCTAGACAGTATGCTGTAGGGAAGCAGGTAATGGTTCTCACTCCTGTCAGACACAACAAGCTGCAAGCAGGTTGGGAGGGACACTACAAGGTGGTAAGAAAGGTAAGTGATGTTAAATACATGGTAGAACTGCTAGGCAGGAGGCAGGAGCACAGATTTTACCATGTTAACATCATGAAACCTTACCATGATAGGGAGGCCCATGTACTGAGTATTTGCAGTAACTTGCAGGAGGAGTCTGAGGGAGATCTGATGACTGATCTCCTCAGTGAGGCTCAGACAGACACCTCAGTGGAAGGCGTAGCAATGTCCCAGCAGCTATCGCCTACCCAAGTTCGAGAAATCCGAGCAGAGTTACAGGATTCTGGGGACATGTTCACTGGGAAACCAGGGTACACTAACCTGGTGCAGCACCAGGTAGATACAGGACCCCAAATGCCTATTAGGCAGGGCCCTTAGTCAAACAGACTCTGAGGGAGGAGATATAGGAAATGTTGGAACTACAGGTAATTCAAGAGTCCAACAGTACCTGGGCCTCCCCAGTTGTGCTGGTGCCAAAGAAGGATGGCAGCACCAAGTTCTGTGTGGACTACAGGAAATTAAATAGTCACACAGAGTCAGAATCTTACCCCATGCCTATCACAGATGAGGCCCTAGAGCAGATCGGTGGGTATCTTACAACCATTGATCTTACCAAGGGTTAGTGGCAGGTGCCCTTGACTCCCAGTACTAGAGAGATGAGTTCACAAAGATGCCTTTTGGGATGAAAAATATCCCACAACTTTCCAGAGGCTGGTAGATCATATCCTAGCAGGAGTAGGAGGGTTTGCCCTTGCTTACCTAGATGATATTGCCATCTACAGCATTCCTGGCAAGAGCACCTTCAACATGTCAGGGAGATGCTGCGCAGACTACAGAGGGCAGAGTTGACCATTAAGCCCAGCAAATGTCAGGTGGATATGGCAGAGGTCTCCTACCTGGGACATAGAGTGAGGACTGGTAAGATCAGGCCAGAACCTGCCAAAGTAGAAGCCATTCAGGCATGGCCTGCACCTGTTACCAAAAAGCAGGTGAGGGTATTCTTAGGAACAGCAGGGTACTATAAAAAGTTCATCCCCAGTTACCATACCATAGCTGATCCACTCACAGACCTGACAAAGAAGAACAGGCCAGATAAGGTAATGTGGACCAAAACATGTCAGCAGACATTCCAGAAGCTTAAAAAAGCTTTGGGAGGACTCCCTGTGTTAGCCAGTCCAGATTATAGCAAATAATTTGTTTGCAGGTGGATGCTTCGAACAATGGGGTGGTGGCTGTAGTTAGCCAGATTTCTTCAGAGGGAGAAGAGCACCGAGTAGTTTATCTCCATTGTAGGCTCCAACCCAGGGAGGAATGCTATGCAGCTGCAGAAAAGTAATGTCTACCCATAGTGGTGACATTGCAGAAATATCACCCTTATCTGCATGGAAGAAAATTCACTGTAGTGACAGATCACAATCCCCTAACATGGTTACACATACCCAGCCAGCAAAATACCAATTTGCTAAGGTGGAGCCTAGGGTCGCAAGCATATGATATGTCAGTGCAGCACTACAGTGGGATTAACAATGCCAGCGCAGATGGACTCTCAAGACAGGGAATGGGATAAGGTATACTAAGATAGACCTAACCCTTTCAAGCATTTCTCAAGGGTCACTTGAAAAGCTAGCTTGAGTTCTCCCCAGAGGAAGATATGTGAAGATAGGTGAAGGCTGCCAGCCTAGCCAGATAGAATTTTGTAAATAATTCTGTCATTTGTAAATATTAATATAGGCCACGGGCTTGTTCTCTTAAATGGAAGAAAATGGTGTTAAATGTGGAACTGCAAAAATGCAACAACAGTGCACTCTGCTGTAGGAAAGCTGATAAGTCAAGGATTGTATAATTGTTTCATCACAAAACCCAGACCTGAGATGTCTGGATGTAGGAATTCTTGCTTTTGTTTTGAGACTACAGTTAATTGCTAGAATTTGCATGTATAATGCATTTTATTGCTGTAGCTTCCTGACCAGGTACAAGATCAAAAGGGCTGTTACACTCTGAACTTCTGTTAGCCTGGGAAACAGAAAATAATGATCCAATCTGAAATGAGTCAGTGGTACTGTGTTATCAATTTAAGGACAGAGAGACTCACAGCATTTTGCATTTGTCTTGAGAACATCCAACATCACCAGCACTCTGCCTATGATCTATATGTGAGTTTATTTTCAAACTGTGTTTTCTCTTAGATATAGCTAGGGAATAGGACGTTTAGATTAGTTTTTTTTCTGTATTGATGTCAGAACTTTTCTACTGTATTATTTTAAGTATTTCTCCATGATCTCTGAACTCTTGACTAGCAATGTGTAGTAAGAAGTATTGTCTTGTGTTTTTATTATTTATTATTAAATATTTTTAAAGCTTTCAACTGTGGCTGTTTTGTGTAGAGATAATTTAAGTCTAGAGTACACTGCATGTATATAGTGATACTGTCCAAGTCACTCAAAGCTTTGCTGTTCAGTCACACTTACCACTTGGATAATAATATTGCACCCTTTAGTAAGGGCCTTTTTAGTAGCTGATAAATATTAGTGGGTGTTGACAGATTGTACTACCTTTTAGACTGGGCAGAAAGGGGGAACAGCTGGAGAATCTGTGCCAGCCTTCCACAGGAGTGTCTGTGTGTTTGTATATAACTCATATCTCAAAGTGTGTGTGTGTCAGCTACTTGGGCAGAGACACGAAGCACTGGTTGGACAGAGAGGTTGCTGGAGGTTTTAGCTTGCGCACTATGCTGAGATCTGGACCCTTTAGCTGTGCCAGTGGGGAGTCTTATTGGGGATCTGGAGAGAAAGGGAGAAACCAGGCCCAGACTGACTGTGATCTCTGTGTGCTCTTAAGGGAAATTGTACTTTACTGTGTGGGTATTTGTTATCCTCCCCTATGTGCTGTTCATTGATTTTGGTTCCGCCTTTAACACTTTCATCTCCCAGAATCTGATATCAAAGCTGATCCAGCTGGGCATCAACACCCCCCTATGTAACTGGATATTGGACTTTTTCATCAACAGACCCCAAAAAGTATGAGTGGAAAATAAAAGTTCAGTCAATATTACATTGAGCATGGGTGTCCCTTAGGGCTGCATCCTGAGTCCTCTGCTGTTCACCTTGTTGACACATGACTGCATGGCCAAGCATGAATCCAACAAAATCATCAAGTTCTTGGATGATACCACTGTCATAGGTCTTGTCAGAAATGGTAAGGAAACAGCCTACAGGGATGAAGTGGAGCATCTGATAGGTTGGTGCAATAGTCTGGCCTTAAATGTAAACAAGACCAAATTAATAGAGGATTTATGGAGGACTCAGAAGATACAGCAACTACTGGAAATTAAGGGGGTGGCAGTGGAAAGAGTCAAAAACACCAAGTTCCTCAGATGAGCTATCCTGATTAACTCATATTAGCCACAGAGTGAAGAAGGCACAACAATGTCTGCACTTCCTACAGAAACTGAGGAAGGTAAACCTATCTCAGTCTATCCTCAAAGCCTTCTTCAGGGGGACCATCAAGAGCATCCTCTCAAATGACATCATAGTTTGGTATGGGAAATGCAAAGCTTCTGACCACAAGGCTCTCCCGAGTGTAGTGAGGACAGTGGAAAAAGTCATTGGTTACTAGCTCCCATCTATAGATAATCTGCATCAGATTCAGTGCGTGGGAAGGGCTAGGGAGATAATCAATGATCCCACTCACCCTGCCCATGCACCTTTCTTCAGACAGGTGGTATCGCAGCTTACACTGCAAAACATCTAGACTGAACAGGAGCTTCTTCCCTCTATCCATAAAGCTGCTGAACATGAATGCCAGGCATGACAATGAATAATTATACCAATATGTCACTTGCTATGAAGTATCAGCTATATTAATCACTCTGGCAAATTGTTTCAGTAACTGCTACAGTTAGCCTGATTTCTTTTGCTATCACTTCCTAAATGTACAATAGTCATGAGTGAGTCACCACACCATACATGTGCAATATGAATATCAGAATATATCATACTACAACTGATGAAGTGCAATATTCTAAGAAATCACAATATGAAGTCATAGTCTTGCAATACCTACTGGTATAATATTGTCTAATGCCTTCCTGTCCAACTGTGATAATTTATTGTGTTGTTAATATTTTAATTATTACTGTTAAGTGCATTAATGCCGCAGTGGTACGGCGGTAGCATTGTTACCTCACAGCAAGAGGTTCTCCCGTTCGATTCTCAGCTTGGCTTGGGAGTGCCTTCTGTGTTCAGTCTGCATGTCCTCCCTGCGTTTGGGTAGCGTTCGAAAGACATGCGTGCGTAAATGGGCATGCCTTCATTGAAGGTTGGGCTTCGAGCTGGCACCTCAGTGTTTCATAAAAATCCACTGCCAATCATTAGCGGACCGGAGTTCCGCTGTGGTGATCCCTTACCTGGAAAAAGTTGAAAGACTGACTGACTGTTAAGTGCATTAGTCTTACTGTCACTCAAGCTATGTGTTTCATTGTTATGTTTTGCATGGGGACCAAAGCAACATAATTTCATACAGCTTGCACTGCTGTGCATATTTGATTGTCAATGAAGTTTACTTTGACTTGACTTTGACTATTTAGAAGGTAGGTACTAAAAATATGCATTTAGAGAAATACATTTTTTGAAATAAAAGCATTGTGAAACATAGGAAATCCTTGCTTTAAAACATTAAAATAATATGAACGTATAGATTCCTAGGTAGTTATTAAAAATGCAGTCTAGGAGACCATTGAGAGCATATCCCAATTTTCCAAAGCACTGTCTGATAAGTGGCTTGTTCAGGGTCACAAACTAAGCAAAGGTAGGTTAAGGAAGTCAAACCCTAGACCACAGGAATCAGCTTGTTTACAGCTCATAGCCTTAAATTGCTCTGCTAACTGTCAGACAAAACCTCTCCTCTTCTAGAAATAGTCTGGCTTAAAAAGCAGGTATATCCAGGCCTAGGTGCTAATAAACCAGGAACTTAAAACTAAAATATTAGTCAAGACATCTGTGCTTCTTGCAGTTGGCTTAAGGATTATCCCCCACCACTGAAGATCACTGTGTTCTCTGGTCATATTGAAGTCCAGGATGTCTCACTGCCAAAGCAGTGGGTTATAGGAGCAGATTACTGCAGCTGTTATGAACCAACTTAAAATGGCACCTGCCAATACAAACTTTTCACTGCAAACTACAATTTCTTACACAATGGATGTTGGTTTCATTTAACTGATGTAGGAACTCTGACTGCTAATTTGTATAAATATCTCCCAGATAGTTCCTCTTTTTCATCCTCATCATCACAGAATGAAATTTCTGCTTTGTTGAATGGGACATTTAAGGCCTAGATGTTTATATTCAGTTGCCCATTACCAAATTACCATTTTTTGTTAAGATGTGAAATCCTCTGAATTTTTTTCTTTACTGCCTAAGGTCTACACTTCTAAAATGCAGGTGATGGCCCATCAGATGTCCGCATGTGCCTTGTGACAGATCCATAGTAGGACAACACAGGGACTGAGTTGGCATTTTGTTTCCTAAAAATGCTTTGTCAGGAATGGCATATTTTAATGTATGACATTAGATGAGAGGTAATATTTTAATAAAGCTATGGCCATGAATTGCTTTTTGGCATGCACAGCAAATTTAGCATAGTCCTGCATTTGGCTTGTGAGTCAGTGACCCCTAATCATAAATCAGTCTACTACCAGGACAATTGCCTCATAACAAAGAAGGTAAGTAAGCTGCACTGGAAGGGATGTCCTCATCTCAAATGTCATGCAACATGGTGTGGAGGCTATCACTAGTGAGAAATACATCAGAGGGCTGGAATAAGAATCTGACTGTTTTTGGCATACCTTTTCAGTGTTCTAGGCTTCCTTTGGGCTAACTGCTTAAACTGAAGAAAAAGATTGAAGATTTGATGTCTAGGAAGAAGACCATAGTGGGAGATATGTTGTCCGTGTTATGCTTATTGAATGTCATTTGTAAGGCAGTGGTATCAGGTAGAGCTTTACAAGATAGGAAGCTGACCTGCTGTCATCCTGGCCAAGGTAGCAGCACAGGGTTAGAATAACTCAGGAAATCAGAGCAATTAAACACTGTGACATTTCTCATAAACCATGTTGGGGATTCGTTTTGAAAGGATTGCAGGGTAAGCAATGGAGAACTACCACTTTACACTGTTGTGCTGGGGACAACTAGAATAGGAGTTTCTTTCAAGGCAGGAGTTTTGTTGACTCACTGGGCCCTTAGATGGATTAAATTAGACTTACTGAGTAGTACCGCATTTGAGCTAATACCCATCTCTCTTGTTGATAATGACATTCTAAGCCAAAAAGCTGCATATTATAAAGATACATTTTCTTTCAGAGTACTGAGCAATGTTTTTTACTTTGCTATGAAAACTGCTAAATCAGTTAGAGTTCAAGCTGTGTTGAGACAGTTGGTATTACAATGTTTAAAATAAACCTTTTTTATAGCATTTATTTTCTTGGTGAGGTCATCACAGTGGCTGATAGCTCACAATAATTACAGCTCAACAGTTCTTTATGCCTTGGCATTGGTGGATGCACTATGCAAATTTTGATACCCCAGGAAATATAATTATTTAGAAAGTGAACTTCTCAAATAAGAAACATCGTAGAGGAGAATTAATGCACAGAGAGGCTCCAATGAAAAAAAATAAACACATCTACAGATGGCAAGAAATCAGTATGCCAAAATAAGGAAAATAATTCTGGCACTTTTTTCTTTAACTTGCTAACTCATTGGGATAAACTGTTTTCATAATATAAAAAGGTCATGTCAATGCAGCTCAAGTGGAGAGATTTTTTTCCTTTTAGTGTTCTTTCTGCAAGCAATAAAATGGCCTACAGATCTTTGAAATATATTTGCTTGCATACTATCTGCCTTGAGCATGAAGCATTTAATTTTCCACGGTTTCCACAATTTAATACTGTAAAACAAAATAATACTTATTTTAGACAAACCATTTCAAAACACAAAATATGACCATGGCATCATGTGTGTGTGTGTGTGTGTGTGTGTGTGTGTGTGTGTGTGTGTGTGTGTGTCTTTCATGTTTGTATGAGCATATGTGTGTGTGTGTGTGGGGGGGGCTGTGTGACTCTATATGTGTGTGTCTCTGTTGTGAGATTATACAAGTTTGCATCATTGTGCATCTTTGTGTATGATTGTGATAGTTTTACGGTGTGCCTCTGTGTGTTTCTGTGTGTCTATGTATATGTTAGGTACGTGTGTGTGTGTGTGTGTGTGTGTGTGTGTGTGTGTGTGTGTGTGTGTGTGTGTGTGTGTGTGTGTGTGTGTGTCTTGTGTAGTTGTTTATGCATGTGTGAATGTGGGTGTATAAGTCTGTTTGAAACAAGTAATTGTAAGAAGGAATGGTATTACATGGGCAACTAAAACCTCACAATTTTCTGTCTACCAAAATATAAATTACAGAGAGTTAAAGGATTTTAGCAGAGGAACTGTTTTGCATCAATATCATATGCATCATATTTACTTTTTAAATGTAAGCTATGAAGATATGTCAAAAAATACCCAAAGGTAGCCCATTTCCTAAACATAGCAATGGCCACCAAAGAGGGTTTTGGGTTATGATGGGCCTCTCAAAAGCTTTGGGAATTCAGTTTTGAGAATTATTTCAATAAAAACATTTTTTGCATGATTTTATAGTATTCCCCTAATATTCTCCCATTCCTTATTGCTTAGTTATACTAAATGCTTTTTTATTGCAATCCATTAATCTGTCAACTACTAACATACCACCTTCTCACTTTGACAAGTGCAGACCATTGTACAAGTATTATACAAGGAGTCATTGTAATGCCCCTTACTAGTGAAATTAAACAGCTGAATTATTCACTTCTTGAACATTGTCATAGGCAGCACCTTATCTTTGTACCTGATGAGTCCAGACAGTGCCTGAGTTAGTGTTGCAGTATGCACTGTTTAACATGGCCACCCTCTCACTTTACAAAGTCCTCTTGCACTGAACTGACCCCATTCCCGTCTAGATCATTTGACTGAAGCTGCTGGTCCTATGGTTGCCTAAGTAAATCAAAGTGAGAGAGAGCGCTCTATATAGATTTTTATAATGGTAGTCAGGCCATTATATCATAGGCATATAAGAGAAATGTGTCACCAAAAAGAAATAACAGGTCTTAGAAGTCTAGCGCTCTTTGCATTGCTGTGGACGATTTCAGGCTTAAGTGAGAAGTGAAAAGGTCTGCTTTTAGTTTCTAGGCTTTATTTTACATTATCATCCAGTTATATATGGAGTGTTTGTCAGTATATGGTACATGCAGGCTCAAATTATCTCTATCTCAATCTATATCTATATAGCTATAGTTATACAAATCTAAGATCTATGCATATATTGTTATATAGGATACACTTGACTATAAACTGTAAAATGTCCAGTTCTTATTTTCAGATCTTCTAAATAACTTGATGTTTACACAAATGATACAAGAAGAGAAAATTACAATTTATTTTCTGTCTAAAAGTGATATTTAGAAGTTATTATTCATAAAACAACACTTGTGTTATGCTTAGTTTGCAAAGTGCAGCAGAAAACTTCTTCAATGCAGTAACCAGGTGGATAAATATGACTAAATGACTTGGCAAACTGGGATATATTTCTTGATGCTACAAGCCAAACAAAATCTGGAAAGTGCTCTGTAGTCATCTTATTTGATTAGAGAAATTAATCTTTTACTGTGAGCACTGAGGAATTATTCTTGTCATTGCCTTTGGGGCAGCTTAGTGATGTATGACAGGTGGTGTTAGGAATCAGAATTACAGTTCATATTCTATTAGAATTTTATAATTCTAGGACATCCTTTGTTGCTGTTAGTGGAACTGGCATACGTGCATGATTTGTAATAAATATATAAAGTGAACTGCAGTCTCTGAAGTGTATCAACCACCTGAGTAAATGAAATTCATTGCCTTAGCAGCAGGGATGTATTACTTCTTACTGCAGGCTGCAGAAACACTGTTCAAGTAAGTAAGCAGATGTATCTTAAGTGCTGTGGCCTCACACTGTGCTTCATTTGAACCTTGCATAACCAGAAATGTCTGTTGTGTCAATCATCAAGTAATAAAATTATGAAATAAGGTGTTTATCAATAAACATACCAAGCATTTAAGACTAGCATTATGTTAAGTGTGAATTTCCAAAAATAGCAGGGGAAAGGGAAGTTTGCTACAGACAAATCTTTTAACCTATTACTGCAGGAATGAGGAACAAAGTCAAAAATAATGGGGGGGGGTAATGACAGTTTTTTAATATTATTATTATCAAGTTAGAAAGTTGTTAGAATAAGAGTTCTTTAATCAGCATGCAGTTTCTGAAGGATATGGATTCTGAAAGTCAAATTCTTGCTTTTATATACTGATTGCATTTCTTAGTGATCTGTCATAAAAATCACAAATTATATGAGGAATACACAAACATTTGAGGTAAAGTCAAGGACATTCTGCAAAATCAGGGACAGCTGAGAAGTATGGCTTCAGAAGACAAGAATCTGTTTCATTCAGACCACTAAACAATTTCTTTATTTATTTATATTTATTTATTTATTTCAGTTTGATAGGCTGCGGTGATGCAGAGGTTAGCGTTGTCACCTCACAGCAAGAGGTTCTCCCGTTTGATTCTCGGCTGGAGCACCTTCTGTGTGGAGTCTGCGTGTCCTCCCCGAGGATGAGTGACACTAAAGACATGCAGGGAGGTGCAAGCGTGAATGGGCATGCCTTCTTTGAAGGTTGGGTGCCGGGCTGGCAACTCAGCACTGTAAAAATCCACTGCCAATTATGAGTGGACCGGAGTTCCGCTGTGGCGACCCCTAACTGGGAAAAGCCGAAATACTTAAATAAGTTTCAGTTTGATGACCAGATAAGTCCACTGGGCCTAAAAAGAGCCCATTTTCAGTGATGGCCCAGGGAGAAAAGCTCCAGTAACAATGACAAACATATAAGCTTATGCACATACAAAGCAAAGAAGTCATACAGCTTTAAGCAGCATTCTACAGTAAAAAAATTATACACTCTACAATAATAATAAAAATCTATCAACTGTACAGTCTAAGAGTCATTAACAGTGAATTGCAATTGAAATGTTACATTCCACAATAATAGGAGTAAAAAATCTAGCAACAGAACAGTCTAAGGGTCATTAACAATGAATTACAATTGAGGATGAGAAATTTTTGGAAATAAACTATTAACAAAATTTGGAGGCTAAGGAGGAGTAGGAGGGCAAATGATGTGAGTGCAGAGATGATGCATAGAGTTAGAAAGTGGGTTTTGATATAGGAGGGTCCTATGTGGGGAAGGTGCAAGGGCATTCTCACTTTGAGGATAGATAGGAATAGAGGAGGTATTTAAAGTTAGAGTGGTTATGAGTATTTCTAAGGGAGGGAGGAAGAGAGTTCCATAGTTTAGCTAAGGAGCAGGATAGAAGAGAGTGTCCAGATGGCTGTGAAGGTTTGTAGATTTTGAGCAGGTTCTGACTTTCTGACCTAAGTGAGTGATTAGGAATATAGGTAGTTAAGGAGGTGGCGAGAGGGGGACAGGAGGTGGATAGAGAGGGGCAGGAGGATGGGTTATATATGAGCTTATGGGCAGTGGTGAGTTTAAGGAGGTTCAGATAGTTGTTAGCTCAAGCCACTGCAGTGATTGGAGGGAGATGCAGTGATGGGATGAGTTCCTAGAGTTGGTGGCAAATTTTCAGATTTTATTGTAGCAGGTTTCTAATTTAGTTTGAAGGTAGAGCTGAAGATTCAAACAGAGGAGTGCCATACATTAGGGAGGGAAGAAGATATGTGGAGGTGAGGGTCTTTCTCATGGATGTGGTGAGATAATGGTTATGCCTATATAGGAGTCTTAATTTTTGGTGTTTTTTTATGTTAGTTTGGATGTGAATATCGACTTTTAGATGTTTTTAAATAATGATGCTAAGCAATTTTGTGTGAGTGACAAGTTCAATGGGGTGTTATTCTGGTTTATGATCCTGAAGGATTTTTTATCAATGGGGAGTGTTTAGATGGGGAATAAAATCATTACTTTGATTTTATTGGCGTTAAGGGCTAGGTAGTTGTTTTGCATCCAGGTTTCAGTATTTGAGAAAGCTGACTGGGTTATCTGCAGGAGGTCGGAAAGGGTGTCAGCTGAGCAGATGATTGTTAAATCATCTGCATACTGGTTTAGTGTAGAATTGGAGATGGAGTGGTGAAAGTTGTTGACAAATGTATTGAAAAGTAAGGGACAAAGGACAGAACCTTAGGGTACCCAAGTAGGGGTGTAGAGAAAGGAAGAGGTGGAATGTTTCCATTTAACAGCTTGTTGCCTTTTGGGGAAGTAGCTGGCGAACCAAGCTATGGTGGAAGGGGGCTAGGGGTGAGATTGAGGGAGGAGAGTTGTGATAGGAGTGTAGGGTGGGAGATGGTATCAAAGGCATGGAAAGGTCTAGGAATAGGGTTGTTATGATTTTGCCAGAGTCACGAGCATGGTTAATGGACTCAAGGAAGGACAGGAATTCAGTGATGGTACTGTGGCCAGGAAAGAATCCATGTTGTGTTGAGGCTACGATGTTGTTTTGTGTTAAATAAGGCATCAGATGTGAGTAAATACATTTTTCCAGGACTTTTGAGAGTGGGGAAAGTAGGTCAATAGGGCAGAAATTAGTGGTGTCAGTGTTTCTGCAGTCTGGCATGGTTTCAGTTGGAGGAGGATTTTTTTTTTTTATTATGTGTGTGGGCACAGGATTGAGGGTGAAGGAAAGGGTATGTGTTTTGAGATCAGAGGGGAAGGTTTGGGTGGATATTGGAGGGGAACTGGGGAAGTTGGCAGTAAGTTTGGCTATACATTCCAGAAAGAAGATGATAAATAGAGAGGCTGTTTCTTGGTCAGAGCAGTTAGGGTTCGGGTATGGGATGTCTTTGCTGCCATGGTGAAGGAGGGAGGGGATAGTATTCCAGAAATTTCTAGGGTTGTTAGTATGTTCAGATTGAAGCTTAGAGTAATATGTTTTGTGGTCTCTGGTTATTATTTGTTTACGGAGTTGCAGAGTTGTTTAAATTATAGTAGAGTATTAAGTTGCTTATTTCTTTGGTATTGTTTCCACTTTTGTCTCTTAGGAGCATGATCTGTTTAGTTTCCTTAGAGAGCCATGGAGAAGTTATAGCTTTAACTCTTTTGGTCCAGAGAGGAGCAAGGTTATTGAGTAGGTACAGAAAAGTTTCATTAAAATAGTTGATGGCATTGTCAAGGGGCAGAGTTCTTAAAGGTGTCCAGTCAGTTAGTTTTAGGTAGTCTAAAAATGTTTGTGGGTTGAAGTTAGGCAAGTTTCAGGTTTGAATGTAATGATGTTGTTTATGAAGGGGGGAGGGGGTACCGGTCAGCAAAGGCTGGTAGATGGTCACTGAGGGGGCCAGGAAGGATTCCTGAATTTAAGATTAGACTTGGATGAGACAGTAAGATCCAGTCAATGATGGAGGTGGAGGTTCCATCTTTCGCCTGATAGGGGAGTTTATTAGCTGGGTGAAGTTAAAGAGGTTGATTGTTTGGGTAGGGGATTGAGAGTTAATGGAGGCCCAGTTAATGTTTATGTCACCTAGGATGAAGGTTTTGTTTTTAATGTTAGAGGAGAACCAGGAAAGAATGTATTCTAGTACTAGGATGTTATTACCTGGAGGGATGTAAGGAGCAGCCCTATACATATATAACTATATATATATATATATATATATATATATATATATATATATATATATATATATATATATATATATATATATATATATATATATATATATATATATATATATATATATATATATATATGGACTTGTGTTTGGTCTGCTTTAAGAGAGCTATGACTAATTCAGAGTTGGCAAATTTTGGAGTGGGAGTATTGTATGGGGTAACTGAGTAGGTGGAAGAGTAGATTATGGCTACACCACCTCCTTTTTTGTTAGGCCTGTCGTAACAAATCATATGGTAGCCAGTAGGCAGGATTTCATTCTCTCTTATGTGTGGTTTTAGCCAAGGTTCTGAGATGGTGACTATGTCTGGTTGGTTGTGGCTAAGTCAGGCATGTAGGTTAGGAATTTTATTACGGAGACTTTGGGTGTTATTGTGGTAATGCAAATACTCTTTGTGGTGTGAGGGGATGATGGAGAGGGAGAAGAGATAGAAGGGGGGTTGGTGGGCTCAGGATTGGGCTAAATGCACCAGAAAGAGAGAGGAAGATATGATCTAGTATGAGGCAATAAAGTCTAATGTGGAGAGGGAGTTTGGGAGGAGTTAGGTATTGTATTTGTTAGGGAGTGGAGGGAATGGTAAGTTAGAAGAGGGTATGATAGGTAGTACTTTATGTTTATATAAGAGGGTTTGATGGGTCGAGTATAGAAGAGAAGGAGGATGATGTAGTGTATTGGTAGTTAAAAGTATAGTGCAGTGGAAGGGTGTAAGAGGCTTAAGGGTGTTCTGTAAGGTGATTAAGGGTGCTAAGGAGTGCAATGGGCAGCATTAAGCTAAGGAAATGTGTTGGTGATAGACATTGCATTGATTGAGTTAATCACTTTAAGTTATGTCTGTGAGTGTGTGTGAGAGGTGGTGCATGACTGGATGAAAGATGGAGTGGGAGGTGGAGTAAGTGATAAATAAATGTGGAAGTAATGGGGGCAGTTGGGAATTGGGGGCAGGGTAGGGGAGTGGATTGAGCCCGAAGGGTGAATGGAGCAGACAGAGACAATCTATGCCGAACTGCAGAAAAACAATCAGTGGAGCCCTATGGGGTAAGTAACCAATAGAATAATTAAAAAAGCTTAACAGAAGTTAAAATTAGAGGGATTTTGGACAGTCTGCACTCTCAAGTATGGGAAGGGGAACAAACTGAGCCCACTATGTACTCACAATGTATAGGCACTAAAGGAAAATAGATAAGGAAGAAATTAAAGTAAAGGAGTAGGACAACCTCAGTGAAACAAACCTAATATCAATGTCATTCAGGTTGAATAGCAAACACTAGGCAGCAGAATTACTTTGCAATATTATTCTAATAATAGTTCAGTTATACCTCAGCTACAATCAGTAGACAGATTGCAGATACACAGGCAACTAATAATTCCAGTTTGTACAAAAGCAGCTAAAATATATAAACTGAATTCAGAATAAAAATAGAAGCACTAACTGTAAAATCACGTGCAGCCAAGCAATTCGGTTCATACATATATAGCCCTGGTCTTACCAGATACAGAAAACAAATGCAATATAAGAACAGAATGCACGGATTCAGTTTAAAAACTCATGTGCATCTCCTGATACAGTGTCAGACCTTGGAGGTTGAACTAAATGCCAGCAGAAAATTAACAATATATATGACAAAGATAATATGCACTTAAGTAAAGCAGTAGTAGTAGGTGAAACAATAGCATGTAGTACACAGTAAACAAACAGTTCCAGCCAGAAAATGCCAGAAAAAAATTAACAATATCTATGACAAGGATAATACGCACTTAAGTAAAGCAGTAGTAGTTAGGGTTGCCACCCTTCCGTTTTTTTTCTGGACTATCCGGAAATCAAATTGATTCTCCGGTAGTCCGGCAAACACTATACAAACTCCGGTATTCTGTTTCAAAAAATGAAACAGACTATTGGAGTTTGTAAATCGGCTGATTTACTATGCTTTTTTACAGAAAAGCATAGTAAATCAGCTGAAAGCAGGCACTAGGAGTGGAAAAAGAGGGCATTCCCCACGTGGTGATGTCACAGTGACATCAGAAAATGGGTGGAGTGTGGATGGGAGAAAGGGTGGGGATGGGCGGGGTTACTGGTGATACGAAGTGTGTGGCTTTACTCTGGTTTTAGCCACAATGAAATGTGGCAACCCTAGTACTAGTAGTATGTGAAACAATTACATGCAGTACACAGAAAACAAACACAGCTCCAGCCACTATCACTATAACATAATAGTCAGTTTGATAAATGTTTACACTGTCAAATATAGCAATAAAAAAAGCTAAAATAAAGGTTTACATTGTCAAAAAAATAACAATTAAAAGAAAGCAATAATTTGAGTGCTTACATCGGAGCTCACAACACCAGGGACTGCAGCTGCTTAGATAAATTTAAAGATGGCTCCCAGGGTTTAAAAACCCTCTTACAGGTTAGAGGGGGAGGGTCAATAACATAGTCAGGTGGGGAGGGAATTGTCAAATAATACAATGTAATCAGACCTAGACCAGGAAATGTATGCAAAGCAATAAAACATTCTACAAAAGCAATCAGAGACCTGGGAACAGGAGGAGAGGTAAGTAAAGTATGAGTGAGTCCTACAGTCAAAAGAAACAAGCAGGAATTAGGAGAAATACAAAAGTCAAAATAAGCAGGCAGAAATTAGGAGAATGTAGACTAGGGAAATACTCTACTAGCTAAACATTTACCAAGGAAGGAAGAATGTAACTAACAATATGGAGATAATAAAATTTTTTCTCCTACCTATTACCCCTTACCTACTTCTGCTTCATCACGTATTACATTCTCTCTCCTCTCTTACCTGTTATCTTCCTCAAATGCATCTTCCAAGGTTAGTGCCAGTTAAAATTCTCTTTCAACAGCTACAATCCCTATAAATGAAATAAGAACAGACCCACCCCACAGAATACAACTTTAACCTAACTGTTCAAACTAAGAAGTGAGAAATAGTTTAATGGGTGTTAGTCCTAGCAAACATGCTTGGCTCAGTAGTCAGAGTCTACCTAAAGCACCATCATTCCATGACCCTGGTTCAGGATACTCTCAGTTTTATACCCAGTCCTGAATCCTTAGTGGTCTTCATAATGTATTTGGTTTGTGGCATTAACAATCCTTCTAGATTCTTAGAGGTTTTCAAACTACCTTAGTTTATTGGCAAACCAATATAGTGACCATTTCCTGGACTTAAGCTGTGAGTTAAACACAACCCTGCACACATGCTATAATACTGGAAGGTTTGTACTTTCCTCATCCACATTACTTTCTTAATAACACTTACATGGTATGTTGACAGATGTGCACAACAAATCTCTCTTAATGAAAGGACTACTATTAAGTACAACTACAACTATTGTTCTACATGTTGAGATGTTCTTGCAAGTCCTACCTTGTTACCAGTGGTTGCAGACATCACAAATTCCCCTTCACTAGACATCACAAATTCCCCTTCACTTGCTCCTACTTGCAACATGGTAAGACATGCACCATTGCTCTGCATAATGGTGTTTACTATTTGGAAACATCAAAACAAACCCTGGGCCATTTTTCAGCTGTAACACCTCCAACAGCTTCAGCACCTTGAAGGCTATCATTTGTCAAAAGTCAGAGGATAGGTATTGTCATACTAAGTACAGGATGTATATAAAACAAGTCAGTTGACACCTTTTCATTCTTCAAATCACATACGCCACACTTTATGGCATTCACAGAATGTGCCACTAGTCCTAATGAAAAGACAAAATTTTATTATAGCAACAGGCCAGGTGTAATAAAGCTCATCTCACTATGAGAGAGACTATACCTATTAGTATTCTGTATTCCTTCCCACTAACTATTGATTCATATCTTCCTTGATCGTTAACTGAAATAACCATTGTGCACTAATATAATGTCTATCCCTCATCTTCTTGTTTCTCTGTCTTTTCTGCTCCTAGGAGGGGACAGTCCTCTACAAGATATTTATTTATTTATTTTATTTACTTATTTTACATTTGTTGACCGGGATAGTCTGACTGGATGCATGTCCATTTTCAGCGGAGGCCTGGGGAGAAAAGCTCCAAGGGTAAGCAGATACAGCATTACATAATACCAGCATTACATATTACAAACAGACTATTTACAGAGATTACATAAGTAAGCAAGTTAAACAAGTTCCACAGGTTACAGTTAATCCTGAGCACAAGTCAGGATTAAATTAAATTACAAAGTAAACTGGTTAACAGATTTTTACACATTCTAGAGAGAGATAGCCAGGCTTGATACATTGGCATAGCCAGTTAAGTGACAAATGTTGTTTGAGTCTAGTTTTAAATTGACCTAAGGTGGAAAGTAAGGTAATATCAGCTGGAAGAGAGTTCCAGGTTTTACTTACAGAGTTTGCAAAGAGAGAATCACTGGCTGTGTTATTAATTTTGCTAGTCTGAATTAGTAGTTTGTTAGAGGATCGAAGCAGTCTAGGATTGTTATAGGGGGTGATAATATTTTTAAGTGCAGGAGTATTGTCCGGATTATAGAGGATTTTATAGGCCATAATCAGTTGGTTATACTGGATTAGGCCGGGTAGTTCAAGCCACCCAAGCTGATTTAGATTGATGCAATGATGTGTCCTAAAAGGCAGCCCAGTGGCAAACCTGGCAATGTGGTTGTAGCAAATTGAGAGTTTGTTAAGGACAGTCTTGTTTAAATTCGAGAGTGGAGGGGATGCATACAGAAGGGTTGAAAGAAGGTGAGAGCGAGCTATGGCAATTTTAGCTGGAGGGGTTAGGAAGGCTTTTATTCTGTAAAGTGACCCTAGTTTTTTATTGATGGTTTTGATAGTTTGGCTAAGCTGTAGGTCAAATTTTAGATTATTGTCTGTGATGACACCTAATAGTTTTATAGATGGGTCAGGGGAGATTATTGTGCCATCATTTGATTTTATGGTAAAGGTGAAAGCGGTAGACCTACGTGTTGGTGAAAATAACAGCATTTTAGTTTTTTTGGGATTTAGGATCAGATGATGTTCAGAAAGCCAGTTTTCTATTGTATTAAAGGTGGTCTGGGTAGCTGATCATAACTCTACTGGAGATGTGGCTGAGCAAATCAGAGTAGAGTCATCAGCATATTGGATACAGCTGACTTTTGGGATGACAGAATAAAGGTCGTTATTGAAGATGGAGAACAGCAAGGGCCCTAGTATAGAGCCTTGTGGTACTCCAAGGGTGTTAGGTAGAAGGTTAGAGAGTTTGTTCTGCCAGAGGACAGCCTGCTGTTTACCATTCAGGTAGGATTGAATCCATTGGAGGGCTCCAGTATCTAGACAGAATGTTTGCAGGGTGTGGATTAAAAGTTGGTGATCAACCATATCGAATGCCTTGGAAAGATCCAAAAAGAGGGCTGAGGATATATAATTATTGTTGTGATTATGGTTTATGGTGTTAGTAAAGGCTAGGAGGGCTGAAGTAGTGCTGTGATGAGGATGGAAGCCATGCTGAGTGTCTGCCATAAGGCGATTCTGGATTAGGTGGTGCATGAGTTGTCTATGAATACATTTTTCCATAATCTTTGCAAGTGGAGAGAGCATAGCTATTAGCCTATAATTGGAGATATATTTATAAATGTATCTAATAAGTGACATATTATTTTAAATAAAAAAACTTATTTAATGTTTACTAAAGACTACATTAATTGACCATTATATCATCTTTTCTAATCTTTTTTCATCATCATATTAAATTCTCCACATTTGTATCACCTATTAGACTTCTCATTTTAAAAGAGACGTTAACCAAAACACATGAAGGCAACAGCAAAGATCTGTATAATATGTTCACTGGCTTCAAACTAACGCAAAAGAATACTGAAATATTGAGTATGAGACTTTATAACAGATAATACTTCCATATTTATCTTCATACTGGCATACAGCTAAGACAGAGTAGGTTACATTTTATTATAACCACATAGACAAAAGAGTTAAACCTACAGCTTATATTCAGCAGCCACCATCTGAAAAGTGTCTGCAAAACTACTTTCTGCAGGAACTAAGGCACACATACTAGACTCTAATACTATGCCAGACGTAGCCATTGACACCTTAACTGCCATCTTCTAGTTCTTCTAAACACATTATATAAACTATAAATCCAAGCACGAGTGTACCAAACACCCAAACTTGTCCACAAAAAAGATTTATTATGAAGCGCTTTTCGTCACCATAATACAGTGACTTCATCAGATATATTTAAAAGCAATCGTTCCATTTTAAATAACATTTTAGAATCTGTCACATGATACAAAACTTCCAATCAACTCACTGTACTAGTTAAATCAAAACTACAAAACAATAAATACTATTGCAAATATGCTGTTAAGGAAAATTGAAACAACAAAAAAGTATGTATATATAACAATATATATAAACTGTCCTAATAAAATACTGGCCTATAAAATATTAACCTTGAAAACCTAGTTATCTATCTAAGCTTTTAAGCTTAAGTAGACAAGCTATATTACAAGCTTCATTCAACCCAGGGTTAAAAAAGGCATTTAGTCACAATTGCCAGATTAATTCCTGTTCTTCGAGAAAAAAGCTGTTGGTCCCCCTCTAATGTCAAGATGTATCTGGTCAATTATTTTAAACTTAAATCTATGTACCTCACTTAATATCACATGTTTGGCTAAAGAATTCACTGATTTTTCCTTTTCAATAGCATGAATGTGTTCGTACACTCTATCACGGAACTGACAGTCCGTCTTCCCAATGTAAAATGCTATGCATGTTGTGCACATAGCCAAATATACCACCAATTTAGAATTTCAGTTAAATTTGGAATTGAGAATAAACTTCCTTCCCCTAATTGTGCAATTCTTCCCAACATCCATAAATTTACAATACCTACAGGCACCAAAAGTGCTCATAACTGAATGCTTACCTAAATTCATTGAGCTTTTCCTTTCTAGTAAGTTCTTAAGATTAAAACCCCTTCTAAAAACCAAGTTTGGGAAGGTACCTAATTTCTCAGTGAGAAAAACATCATTGCTGATGAACTCCCAGTTTTTGTATAAAATAAATCTAATCTTAAAACTATCCTTACCGTATGTTGTTATAAAGCTACAGTTATAATTCAAACTTAAGTTGTCAACTCTCACGTCAGGACTCTGATCAAAACTCTGTGGTGCCTGACTACAGGAGATGTTCTGTATGTTAATCAATGTACTTGTCCCCCTGAGTATAGGTCTAATAACACTGTTGATTCTTTTAGTCTTCATCTCATCGACTAATACAGTAATCAACTCAATGGGGCACCCTCGATGTTGAACATCTCCATAAGTAACTGACATTCATCAGTAAAATCATTGTCGAGTGATGCCATCATGGCAGCTCTAATTAACTGCCCCTTACCAATAGAGCGCTTTTGTGCAAAATGGTGGCTACTTGTAAAGTGTAGAAAAGAATTACAGAAAGTGTTTTTTTTTTTATTTGTTAGAGACTAATCTACCATTCACTGTGTCCTTAGTCAACTTAATGTCGAGGTAGTGAATGGATTCGCTGCTAAACTTAAACGTAAATTCAAGAAAATTTGTTGTATGGTTCAAATAATGAACACATTCTTCAGCTTATTGTGCATTTCCTCTGAAGATGATAAAGATATCATCTAGAAAACAAGTGTAATATGTAAGATACGTCATCTGCTGGTAGTTTGTGAAAATAAATTCCTTTTCCCAATGGACCATAACTAAATTTGCGAAACTGGCCCCGCATGGCGAACCTATAGCAACCCCTATTTTTTGAAGGTAGAACTCTTTATCAAAAGTAAAGAAATTGTTAGTAAGATATCTAAAATCACTGCAACTAATTCTATATCATGGGTTGTCACCCCTTTACGTCTAAGAATAGAGCTCACCCATTCAACACCTTCAAGATGTGGAATGCATGTGTAAAGATCTTTTACATCGATGGTTAAAAATTGTCACCCATGTTGAATTGTAAATCATTAATATTTTGCAGAAACATCCATGAGTCTTTACAAACCTGGTCCTCAATTTTTAAATATTTATGCAAAATAGAAACCACTACCTTTGCACAAGGATATGTGATTGAACCCCTACTGTTAATAAGAGGTCTCATAGGTGGATAAACAATGTTCTTGTGCACCTTCGGGATGCCAAACATGATTGGAATTTTTGGGCATCCCATTGACATGTAGTTATACATATCCATGTCAATTTTAGCTTCAATGAATAAATCATTAAAATATCCCCTGATCCGACTATACGCTATGTGTATTTTGTTCAATGACACTTTAACATAGGCGACACTGTCAAGTAAAATACGCATTTTAGCATTATAATCAACCAGGTCGAAAATGGCCAAACCTCCCCCTTTATCTGGCGTGACCACTCGAACATGTAAAGACCTCAAATACTGTAATGCTGGCATTTCTTCATGCAAAACATTATCATTTTTAATATTTATACTGTTAATGGCACCGTGTGAGTCAAATGTGTGTCTCAAATCAAGCTCACATATATTTTCAAATAAATTGAGCACAGGGTGAAGTGGAGGGTTGTATACACTAGGGACCCTAAAAGGGTGGTCAGAGTAGTTGGAATTACCCAACAAGATCTTTAAATTACATTTCCTGACAAAGAGTTTCAAATCTAATATAGTCTGTGCCGCATTCAAATGTCTGTTAGGGACAAATGTATTACCCTTAGCTAGGAGGTCTATAAGGACTGGATCAATGCTGATCGTTGAATAGTTGTAAATATTATAGTCTCCCACTAGGTTTTTAATAATGTTCACATTGGGAGAAGCACTTTGTACATGTCAATGGGATGCCCAAAAATTCCAAGCATGTTTGGCATCTCGAAGGTGCATTCCACATCTTGAAGGTGTTGAATGGGTGAGATCTATTCTTAGACATAAAGGGGCGACAACCCACAAGATAGAATAAGTTGAAGTGATTTTAGATATCTTACTAACAATTTCTTTACTTTTGATAAAGAATTCTACCTTCAAAAAATAGGGGTTGCTATGAGTTCGCCATGCGGGGCCAGTTTCGCAAATTTAGTTATGGTCCATTGGGAAAAGGAATTTATTTTCACCAACTCCCAGCAGATGATGTATCTTACATATTACACTAATTTCCTAGATGATATCTTTATCATCTTCAGAGGAAACACACAACAAGCTGCAGAATTTAATTATTTAAACCATACAACAAAGTTTCTTGAATTTGCTTTTAAGTTTAGCAGCAAATCCATTGACTACTTCGACATTAAGTTGACTAAAGACACAGTGAATGGCAGATTAGTCTCTAACATACTTAGAAAATATACTTTCTGTAATTCTTTTCTACACTTTACAAGTAATCACCCTTTTGCACAAAAGTGCTCTATTGTTAAGGGGCAGTTAATTAGAGCTGCCAAGATGGTCTCACTCGACAATGATTTTACTGATGAATGTCAGTTACTTATGGAGATGTTCCAACATCGAGGGTGCCCCATTGAGTTGATTACTGTATTAGTCGATGAGGTGAAGACTAAAAGAATCAACGGTGTTATTAGACCTATACTCAGGGGGACGAGTACATTGATTAACACACAGAACATCTCATGTAGTCAAGCATCACAAATTTTTGATCAGAGTCCTGACGTGAGAGTTGACAACTTAAGTTCTAATTATAACTGTAGCTTTATAACAAAATACAGTAAGGATAGTTTTAAGATTAAATTTATTTTATACAAAAACTTGGAGTTCATCAGCAATGATGTTTTTCTCATTGAGAAATGAGGTACCTTCCCAAACTTGGTTTTTAGAAGGGGATTTAATCTTAAGAACTTACTAGAAAGGAAAAGCTCAATGAATTTAGGTAGGCATTCAGGTATGAGCACTTTTGGTGCCTGTAGGTTTTGTAAATTTATGGATGTTGGGAAGACTTTCACAATTAGAGGAAGGAAGTTTAGTCTCAATTCAAAATTTAACTGTAATTCTAAATCAGTGGTATATTTGGCTATGTGCAACATGCACAGCATTTTACATTGGGAAGATGGACCGTCAGTTCCGTGACAGAGTGTACGAGCACATTCATGCTATTGAAAAGGAAAAATCAGTGAATTATTTAGCCAAACATGTGATATTATATGAGGGACATAGATTTAAGTTTAAAATTATTGACCAGATACATCCTGACCTTAGAGGGGGACCGACAGCTCTTTTACTCGAAGAACGGGAATTAATCTGTCAATTGTGACTAAATGCCCTTTTTAACCCCGGGCAGAATGAAGCTTATAATATAGCTTGTCTACTTAAGCTTAAAAGCTTAGATAGATAACTTGGTTTTCAAGATTAATATTTTATAGGCCAGTATTTTATTAGAACAGTTTATTTATATTGTTTTATATACATATATATATATATATATATATATATATATATATATATATATATATATACATACACACACACACACATACACACACACACTTTTTGTTGTTTTAATTTTCCTTAGCAGCATATTTGCAATAGTATTTATTGTTTTATAGTTTTGACTTAACTAGCACAGTGAGTTGATTGGAAGTTTTGCATCATGTGACAGATTTTAAAATGTTATTTAAAACGAAACAATTGCTTTTAAATATATTTGATGAAGTCACTGTGTTACGGTGATGAAAAGCGCTTCATAATAAATCTTTTTTGTGGACAAGTTTGGGTGTTTGGTACACTCATGTTTGGATTTACTGTTTCTTCGTTATATCCAGTTTGTTGAATGTTTTGGTCACATTATATAAGCTAGTTGAGAGTTATTGTATATGATGCCCAGGCATTCCATAGGGAGCTGGCTGCTTTGGTTAGGATGATATCCCAATCAGTTCATAACATTAACCCTAAACAAGTAGGACCAAATAGGAAGAATTTGGATACCCTTAAAAACAGGGTAAAGTTCTGGAGTCTGAAGTCCTCCTGCAAAATTAGAGTTCTACACTTTAAAGTAGAAGAGTACTCAAACTGCAGCAATCACTTAGGATTCTGATAGGAAGTAAGGACTCTTTTGGTTTAAAACCACAGACCAACTTCATTGCTCTAGTAAAATTGTCACTATTCCTGGATATGTTACAATCATTGTTACCACCATATTCATTCTATCTTTACAGGCGATCAGCAAATAAATTCCATAATACAGCCAGCCTTGGTTTTATCCTTTCACTTCAAAATCACTATCAACTCAAGAAGCTCTTTCATGTTAGGTGCTTTCATGACACTCCAGAAATAAGTAATATTATTGAATGTTTCCTAAATGGCTCCTAATTGTATTAGCATGTTCCACAGCTACTTTCCCTTACCACTTTATAGCCTACCACCTATAGGTGTCATCTTCTCAGCCATCTGAAAAATGGTGATGTTTACACCTTGATTCATATGGTTTTAACCAGAGCATCACAGATCCATATGCATTTTGCCATTTTGGGCACATCTTCAAGAAAGCAGTAGCCAATCATATTTATGAATTTCTTAACATGTAGCTTTTACCTAGTGACTCATAGAATCAAAAAAGAATGGAACATTACAACTGCATATTTCATGCTGTCAAATGAATGTGCCAAACACAAATACATGATTTATGCTATAAAGCATCAGCTTAAATATTCATAAAAATTTACTTGAGAGATGGAATAACAATGAAGTTTCTATGCCAGTTATATTAAACCCCCTTTTTTGAAGAAATTATTATAGTATCCCAAGTGAATCTTGCAGTGCCTCTCCTCCAAATAAACTCAAACCAAATGTATCTGATTTTACCAAACCATATATATATCAATGGAGACAAAAATCTTCAAGGAAAAAATATCAAACTGAAAGAGTTTTAATTATGGAACTTGGTCCTGCCAGCAAATATCATTTTATGCAATGACATTTATTAGCAATCTGTTGCATTTACACAATTGTCATCTTGATATACAGAGCTGATAAATGAATTACATCTGTGGAATAATGTCATCCCAAATATATAAGCATCTTAGTTACCAAAAGAATAATAGAAATGAGACTGTGACTTGAAAAATAAAACCTTAGACATAAAAAGATTAATTGTATAGCCCATTATTTTGTAAAACAAGTTTGCTATGCAAAAGACTTCAATGAAATAAAAGTTTAAATCACATACAATTGGTCTATAATTGCTATTAAAAACAATTGCCTTTGTCTGCTTTCTAATAAAAATAATTTTAGTGAGTGAGAACTAAGGTCTACTTCTAAGCAAGCTTGTCAAGTGAACAGAGATTCCAAATACAGAGACATACGTGAACATCTTACTTATAAAAATGAACAGAGAAGGTATGGGGTGCAGGAACTTTCTTAATAGGTAAAGACATAGTAGTATATTTAAGTATCTTAACTGTGATTTTGAAATAACAGATATTATAAAGCACTGGGCAAATGAAAACATTGACCAATATATTTCCAAACAATAACAATAAAAGATGTCAAAATTTCACCAGGAGAGGCTATGAAAGTTAACTTTGAAAATGCACCATATAATGCAGCATTATAGTGTTTATTTTTTATTCATGATGAATTAAGCTACATTATGTAAGTTCTTAACATATTATTAAACAAGTACTGAGTTAGTGATTTATGACGGGCATAAATGTCATAGATGACCAGCATAAATGACAAATGGTCTAAAAGTTTCTCCAAGTTTAGTTTCTTTTGTACTTTTACACTACAAGATCACTGATTCAAAATTCCTACTGTATTGGATTTAAAAGCAGTCCAAAGTTCTGAAAAGGCTTATCGTGATGTATATTATTAAATCTGACTTCTTGAATGGCTTTAGTAATCTTTTGTTTGTAGAAAGCAATTAGAGGAAAATTAAGGTAAATTATCTACCTGTTATTTCCTTTACAACTGTGTTACAAGGCTAGAATTATAGGGAGATAATCAGATAATCATCTTAAAACTGTCATCTTATCTAACTATTATAGGAGAGAAATAAATCCCCAACATGACAGAGAGTAAATTAGACTGACTACATGTAAAAAGGCCACTAATTTGCATTCATTGTCTTTTAAAGTTTCTTAATTAAATGAACATCCAACATAAAATAATATAATTGGAATTAAGCCAGCATATGCCCTCCAGTAGAAGATTCACCATATCTAAAAAAGGAATATGAATTAAATCTAGCATGACAATTAATTTTTATGTTGCCTTTTGCAAGCATGATTCTATACTCTACATTAAAAAAATATCCAGAATACAGAAAAAATGAGAGATTATTGCACACCTAATGAATTATTATATGATGATTAATGATTAAGTGGCCAAAAGCTTCTCATTTAGTTAAACCACAAACTTTGCTTTCTGCCAGCTAAATTTCTTGCAAAGAGATAAGCGAAAATACATGTCAACAAATTAGAGTATTCCTTTTGTTATGGTTTCTAACACAATTTATATTAGTTGAAACAATATTTGCAGCACAATGTTAAAAATGTGCCTTGCTACAAGGAGACTCACAGATCCAAAACAAGAACAATCAACTATTGTATCTGAATGGAGAGTCCCTGCCAATTAATTACAGAAAGTTCTGTTTTAGCTCCCTTAAATGACAAAAAATTCAAAACCTTATATTTATAACTCATTGTGATATAGTGGGGGAAATGAACTGGTTTCAATCCATTTTTTTCCATATGGACATAGGACCTATGCATTTGACTAAATTGTTTTCTTTCTGAAGTGATCAGTGCAGGTAGACCCCAGTTAAATAAACTACAAGTTGATAAAACACTAACTTTGCCTTTTTTAGGAGTCTTTAAGAACCTATTTCCTGGTTACAAAATAATTATAGAGGGCTTTAATTACATGACTGAAAAAGGGATTGGAAAGCCTACTCTATGAGTGACTACAATAGTATACCAGAAACAAGTCATTTACATAAATTCTTTACCAAACTCCAACAAATGGTTTGCAATTGTGATGTTGACTAGGTATGATTTAGATGATCTCTAACCATCACTATCCAAAAACTAAATTTCTCGGCTCAACATTCTATGTCAAAGGATTTCTGTTACAGTGTGCAAATAGGATCCTTTTATTCTGAATTGTCATGAGCAGTCTGCTAAAACATTTCTGCAATAAGAGCAGTTCTCCTTCCAGATCTTTCTGTCAATCCAATTAGGCTGCTTCCTCTTTTGTTTGTTCTACAAAATATCATCTAAGTGTTTTGAATTTCCCACCACCTGATAAAGGTCAAGCTAGTGAGGTCAAATACTCTATTTAACTCATAATGGCAACCACCCATCCTAGCATCTCCATTTTGCCATGTTCCAAATTTGCAAATTCAAATAAAAGGATTCAGGTCAGCACAGCTGAAACACACACTTTTAATAAAACAAAAATAACTAACATAAGTAAAAAATAGGTAAGTGCTTCTGCGGAGACAAATTCCACTTCTTGATATCATTTACAGGATATACAGGGATATTATACATTTATATAAAAAGTTAAAAAAACCAGCTCCAATAGAAACAATGTAAAAATACTGAAGCACTACCCACTAAGGGTTCAAACAACCAATCCCAGAAATGAACCATTTAAAAATATGGCCCACTGTCGATTTACATAACCAATTCAAATGGACAAAACCGACACACATATTTCATTTTTTTAAAATATTCATGTCAGAAAAGTACATACCCCTAAATATGTATGAGAACTAATGAATATTAATGTTTAGGGGGTCAGGACTTCAAAACAAGCTTCAGAGACAAATATTCATTTAAACCAAGATACACATTTTCCTTCAGCAGCAATATCCATTTCAGTTCCTTCTCACTGCTACATTTGAAGTCACCACCCCTCATATTTTCAAATAATATCTCCAAAACAAGAAACTTAAAGCTGTGATCATTACCACTATCAAATATATGTTTTGCTAAGGCACTAGTACTCTTATGATTCTGTATATCACCTACATGCTCAAGTATTCTGTCCTTGAACATTCTATTGGTTTCCCCATTATAAAATGCAGTACAAACAGTACAACTGGCATAATATATCACATTTTTGGTTTTACAATTCACATGGAAGTCAAGACGAATGTCTTGCTTGGTATACAGATGTAGAAAAGAAGAAAAACTCCAGATGTATTGACATGCTGTACACTTTTGACAACAATATATATGGCATCACTTTGATAGCTCAAGAGGAATCTGTTCGAAGCTCGTATAGCATAATTTTCATTTGAGAGAGAAATTATTTCTAAGATAAAACATTGGTTTCTCATCTAATACTTTCCTAAGGTTCTAGGTTAGCCAAAAGAAGTGGCCAAGCCTTCTTAACAACATTACAAGTAACACTGATGTCATTGGAATAAGTTAATAACCAAGCCTCTCTCAGGCTATTGTCAACATCAGCAACACTGTAGCCCCATTCAAAGAATTCTTTCCTCATACAATCCAAAGTTAACCTTTAATGCACATCACCATTATGTATATGCATAGCTCTCAAAAATTGACCTCTAACAATAATCTTGCTCACATGTCTTGGATGCATGCTGGTCTTGTGTAACAAGGCATTCCTCCTACATGGTTTCTTACAGATGCTTGTATTAACTCTTTTACTATTATCAAGTCTAACATGCACATCTAAAAACTCTATTGCCTTATCTGACACACAATGAATAAACTTCAAAAATGTTGTGGTGCCAAGTAAATATTCTATAAAACTCATCAAACTATCCAAGCCACTACTTCAAATAAAAAACACATCATCAACAAATCTTCTATAAAAATGTAAATAACGTACAAAAAGATTACTCTCGTTAAAAATATAAAGACTCTCCCAGTGGGCCAAAACAAGGTTGGTGTAGCTGTTGGAACAAGCTATCCCCATCACAATGCCAATCTTTTGTAAGTAAAATCATTATTAAAAATAAATATATTCCCCAGGATGTAATCAAATCCATGTAGGCACTGTGTAAAGACTACATGGAATTTATCCATGTACACAGCCATGATTCTGCCTCTGCAGTGCCCCAGGCACATTAATGATGGTGTGTTGCCAAGGGAGACCATAGGAACAAGGATACTGAATCCATGTAGGGAAACATTTAGAGGCTACTTGTGGTTGCAGATGCCTGGTCAGATGTTATGTATAGGGCGAGACTCCCTGTAATGCTCCCCACTACTGTTGAAATGCTGAGAATTGTTTTGAATGTGCAATATTTTAATTTTATGAATGTTCTTTCCTCTCTGTATGTTTGCATGGTATGGCGTAAAGTGCAGCAATGCCAAGCTGTACTCACATATAGACAGCTGACACCTGCTACATATCTAAACATAGGAACTGGATGCAATTAATTATCATAATTACATTTTTTTAAATTGCCATTTGCATGGAGAGGCAACTATACATACAGTCATGTAAAAATAGAAAATGGATGTAATTAATTATTTATTTCTGGGTCTATTTATGTGTGTTTGCTTGGTGCTGTGTGGTGCTCAGCAACACTAACAGGTAGCCCAGCAGAATATGTGAAGGTATACTAGTTTTCATAATATCCAAGTAGCTAAATGGGTAGACTTACAGACTAATGCTTAGTAGGTCCTGGGTTCAAGTCCATAGCAGTCATATGATGTCTGTGATTTTGTACATATGCTTAATTTTAAAAACAAATTTGTGAACATGCTTAGGCTGCTACTATTTGGGCAGAGCTAACCTTTGCTAAAACCTGGATTGTGCAAGTTTTCATGCTGCGTAATTCTGCTTAGCTGGTTTGTGCACTGCTAAGCAATGCAGCACTTTTTTTAATGTTGCTCAATGACGTGTAAGTGTGGGAAAGCAGCCTATATTAGGAGCAATAGGCAGGAATTCTGCACCATTCCTTGGAGTCTGATTATCTATGGATATGCCAGGTGGTGTTGGAGAGGGTGCACTCTTTCAGGTGTTGAGATGGGGTGTGCAAGAGTCCTGGGTCTTTGTTGGGCTCCTGGTAAAGAATTATGAACCCAGGCTGATGCAGGGAAGTTTCCAGGGCTCAGAATATAAGGTGGAGGCATGAGACCGATTGGTCAGGGAACTTACCAGTACTACTGGTATGCCTCACACTCATGAGCAGTGTTATCACCATTATGATGACCTGAAGAGGAGAAAGAGGGGAACCTTGGATGGACACCTGGGTCCAAGAGGCAAGAGCTGGGCATGCTCCACAAATATGTATAGCATGTTTTCCACTGTTTTATCAAAATGCAAGCTGAATGTCTGCAAAACTGGTATGCATAATGGTGTGCTTCTCTCACAACAGCTGCAAGTGAGAGGACGTGCAACATTCAGTCTCATGCTGGTGGCCTGGCCAGGTCGCATGGTGAGTGTGGTAAGTATGGATGTATTACGCTAACTGTAGTGCAATAAGCAAGAAGGCGTAAAGCATTTACTACAATAAAGTAAACTCAATAAAAAACTATAGTGCAATAAATGGGCAATTAGAGCTGTACTGCAATAAATGGGCACTTAGAGCTGTACTGCAATAAATGAACAATAACAACTGTATTGCAATAAACAATAAACAATACCAATAACAGTAAGCAAAATGGTATACAGCAGGATTGTGTTGTCACTACCATTGCAGTAGAGCTGTATGCATTGCTTGTCTATAGTAAGGTTGCTGTAGTCAAGTGTAACACTGTCTCCAGGCCAATATCAGTCATATAATGCTCTCTGCTCCTCCTACTCCAGTAATGAAGGCATATGGGTGAGGTAGCCCACTCTATGGGCAGATATTGTGTGTGGACTTCACAGACATTTATCAACAATGCCAATAAAGTGTTAAGCAGCATTGCTGATTCTTAAAAAATCTGTCTTAATAAATGTAGTATGGCTGAATTCCATGCATATGTGTTTTACTTTCACTGTAGTCAAGTATAACACTGTAATAGTTTTAGAATGCAAAACAAATGTCCTATAACATGTATTGCTGAACTCATAGTAGGATCCAAAGTTGTCTCCAGGGCAATATCAGTCACATAAAGCTCTCATTTTTCCCACTCCAGGAAAAAAGGTATATGGTTGAGGTAGCCCAATTTATGAGCAGATATTGTGTTTAGATGTCACAAACACTTATCAGCAATATGAATAAAGTGTTAAGCAGCATTGCTGATTCCTAAATAAATCTGTTTAAATATTTCCAGTACAGCTGTATTCCTTGCATATCTGTAATAAACTGCTGCAGTCAATTGTTATATTATTTGCATATGCCCCCTGCAGTAACAGCTATTGGGTTCTATCCCCATGCCTGACAACTAAGGCATGATGGTTGTCTAGGTGATGCACCGTACACAAACATGTCTCTCAAGTGTCATGATTTCTTGTAATGTAATTAAAACTGTTTAATCTGTATGTCACAGGATTACCAGAAAAAATATTACCTGGAATGCAGTGTATTACTAAACCTGTTTACAGAACACCTTGATTGTTATTTAAGTCCACATTATGTGAAATTATTCTGTGTAGTTGTGCACCAGCATTTGTTATTGCTTGGCCCATACTGACCCTTGCTAACAGCTTGAGAGGTATGTATGTGCTCCATCAGCTATAGGAAAATTGTATTCACTGTACACTACACACCTGTAGAGTATTTATTATCAGTATTTTCAGGGATATAGTCTGCATTGTCAGTAATGCAATGTCTCTCCCCCCCCACCTCTTATCTTCATTCATTTATTATTGTTATTTATTATTATGATTTAATATTAACATATTTTGTTTAACTATATTTTGGTAAAATGTGATTTAATATTCTGGGACCCAGACCGGTGGTGCCCTCACTGCTGCCCCTGCACCCACTGCAGTGTCAGGTAGTACTGCCCCACAGGACGGGGATGGGCTCCCCCCTTTGGAAGTGGTGGTGGAGGGATGGATGTCACCTGGACTGAGCTACCAGTTTTGGTGCACAGGATAGTGTATTGTGGTTTTGACTGCCACCTGTGCCAGATTGAGGAAATGCTGGTCATCCTAGTGGGGCACCCAAACCCTGGTGCCCAACCTCCACCAATGCCACCCCAGAGGCAGTGACAGAGTAGTGCTGATAGTTCCATGGTTGACAATGTGAGTCATGCTGCTGCCTTGTGGTGGCACATGGGACTTAGATTCCATAACACCCTCCCTATCCAAGGTGTTCACTCCCTCATGTTTCACACACTGCCCCTGTCTGCTGTCTTGTTCGTCTTGTCTGTATGCAAATGCATCTTCACCTATCCAACTTATCTCCACCACACATAAATATGTCTGTTTGGCAACATTCCACTACTACATGAAAAAAAAATAGACACCGGTCACAAAAAAAAATCATCCCATACATAGTTCTCCATTTCGCACATGTGTCCACTGGACACACATAATATGATCCAATTGGCTTAACAATGCAGTTATGTTGTCCTCACCCCTCTCTCTGGGGTGAGAGTTCAAAGCCATGTACAAATTCTGTCAAAGTGCATAGTTGTTGCTATAGAAGAAATAGATAGCTATGGTTCTTTCCTACACATTTCCTGCACATCCCTACCTGCCTTTCACTATGTTTTTTTCCCCCTGCTTGAACCCCATTTCACCACTTTCTGTCTGTTAAACACCTTTCAAGCAGTATATTTTGCCACACACAGACCTGGGTTCAAATCCAATAGCAGTGGAATTATAGTATTGTGAAGCCAGCAAATAATGAATGAGTCATACACTCTTTACCCACACAATGAATATCAAATGAAATGTCTGCATTTCATTGATGGAAGTAACAGGTCTGCAGATAGAAACACAATTCACATATCCCTATAGTAAAAGTATAAGTGCATTCAGTGTCAGGTCATGCATTAATATACATTCACAGAAAAATTCACCTCAGATACTGCAAATAAGGGCCACTAATATCAGAGTGCATCAAAGGGCACCACAAAATCCTTTTAATTGATTAGCACAGCTGCACATTTAACATACATATTTAAAGCACCTGCTTGTAACAACGACTGCCCTTATACATGCTCCAAATTACTACCAGACTGTAACACTTGGCTTGACAGTCACCTAAATGGTGGACATATTGTTATATTTATTCCCCATGTTGCTGAAAGACACAACAGACATTTGGCTTAGTACTCTGTTATTGATACCGTTGTCTAACATACTTATCTTGAACACATGCCTTAATTGGAGTGGAAAGGGTAGCCTCATTCTGGCTCTGCCTCTACAACAAGGCTGTCAAAGCTCCCACAGTTACTCCTACAGTTTGTTGTCCTCCAAAGTGTTCACACCCTCTGCTTATGCCCATTAGCTGCAGCAACAACTGCAGCCTGTAACACACCCATCTCTATGTAAAAGTTGGTGCTGTAGACCTACCCTCTTCGAGGAAATAGTCTCCTCACCTCAGTAATGTCCAGCACAATGTATCAGAAAGGGCCTCTAATCTACATGAAGCCCTTATATATTGTACTGTGGTTGCATGTGATTGGCTGATGATAGTGTAAATCAGCTGTGCTGGCTGCAATTAGCATTTCAGAACCACAGATTAGTTAAGAAGCAATTACTTGCTGATGAGAAGCATCCTAAAAAGTCAAGTAGCTGGCTATGGGAAACCATTCTGTATGAGACTTTCCTCATACAGACCATGCTATCAACACATATCAGCAGAGAAGTACTGCACTCCATCAGGTATGTAACCATTTTGTTTACATCAGAATGCAGATGTCTGACTATACTTACAGGGAATATGGATTACAACATTACACCTTTCTAAGAACTGTGATAATCACATGTCAGTGATGTCCAGATTTGTTACATATACAGAGGACGTGCAAGACATCAAGGGTAGAATGTATATTGTCAATGTGCCACTCTCCCTTTACAGTTATTGTAATAGCACACTGCTATTTGTTTCACGCAGTTGGTTTGACATATTATCAGGAGGGTTGGCCCTTGGAGACACACTGCAATAGACTCCAGTGTTGGCTGTATGAACATACAGCAGTATCTGTCATGGCACACATGGGAATACCTGACTATCTCTAGTATCCTAGTTGCATCCACATTGTTAATGTTTGCACCCTGTGTAATATGACGTGTGATCAAGCAGTGGATATTGCCAGCCATTCTGTCCTTGCTGTATCTCTACATAGTGTACTTCCACATATGTGATCCTAACATGTGTTCCCATGTTGTTGTCTTTCAGGGAACATGTATGCAAGATGCTGTGTAGCTTTCTTGGATGCAGAGAATGAGTTAATACTGTAAGGGCTCCGTCAACACCATGAACTCCTACTGTCCAGGGGGAGGCACAACAGGGAACAGCAGGAGGCACTGTGGGATGACTCTGTCCACGATTTCAATACCACTGGTCATCAGAGCAGGACATATGAGCAGGTTTGACACCATGCAATGGACATGATCAATGCTGCTTGCAGAAGAGCAGCAGATGTAGCCAGGGATCGTGGTGCCACTGGTGGAGGGCCTGCAGTGAAACAACCTCTCTCCGCCACTGAGGAAGGAATTCCTGACAAATCTAGGCACACATGACAGCTCCCAGGCAGCCATCGCACCCTAAATCATGGATGTGGGTGCCACAGTGTCTACAGTAGAGGATTGTGTAGGTAAGCTTATTTTGATTATCATTTCAATACTGTAGCATTCAGTGTGTCAAGGTGTGCATAGTCTTACATGGGTGTCACATCTGTCTGCTTTTGGGGTGGTTCACTGCAGTTTGACTGTAATGCTCAGATTTTGACCAACATAACAATCAACACAGTAACTACTGTAAATGTGAGGTATATGGATGTATTACCTTGTGGTGATAGAACATGTGATGGTACTGACAATGAGCCATAACACGGTTAGCAAAACTGCCTCCACATGGTGACCCCATTGTGACACCTGTTTTCTGAAGGTAGAAAGAATTGTCAAAGAAAATAAAGTTGATCAAATTCATTTCTTCAGAATCTAGCCCTTTCTTAAATAAAAATGCTGTAGTCCAAGAAATACCTAATTCCTGGGGTATGACTGTGTATAAATCACACACGTCAATAGTAAGGAAATTATGTGTCAACAAATTCTAAATTATTAATAGCTTCCAAAAAGTTCCACGTATCAAAACATATTTGTGATTCCCCATTCAGATATTTCTTAAACTTGGAGTCTACAAGCTTAGCACAGGCATAGGTCAATGACCCCCTGTCATCCTCAATGGGTCAGAGGGATGGGTTACCTAGATCTTTATGAACTTTAGGGTTTTTTGTCAAAGGTGATGAGAGAATGGCAAATGATTTTGTCAATGAAATCACTTCATTAACAAACTGTTAGTTAGAGCTGCTAGAATGGTGACTTTGGATGATAATTATCATCAGGAATGTGAACTTTGAAGACAACATTGGTGGATGTCGCCATTAAGGAAGTCACCATAAAAATAGAACTAGGGCACTTTCTAGCAATATTAAATCAGGGCACTGTTACTGTTAAATGCCAAACACCAAGTGAGTCAGTACAGGATGTCACTATAGGATATAATATGTCCAATACTAGCTATAATCTAAGCTTCATTACCCCATTTTCAAATTATGCCAGGACACTCAGGAATATCTTGATTAAAATTTGGGCTTTAATAAATGAAGATATTGGTATCAATCAAAAACTGGGTGACACACCTTGAATTATTTTCAAACCTGGCTTGAATTTGTAAAAACTACTAGGGTCTAGAAGGAAATCTTACAAACCACATAGGGGTATGAA
This sequence comes from Protopterus annectens, assembly GCF_019279795.1. NCBI lineage: Eukaryota > Metazoa > Chordata > Ceratodontiformes > Protopteridae > Protopterus > Protopterus annectens. The sequence goes on along the minus strand of NC_056736.1, from coordinate 788,239,811 downwards.
AGAATGTGGGCACTGCCACTATTGTAAATATATAGACATTACTACAAAATTTAAAATAGGTGGCAAGATTTTATATCAATGAGAAATACACATGTGAAACAAAAGGTATGGTATATTTGGCTCAATGCCAATTATGCCCAAGTTTCTATATAGGGAAAAAGGAACGTTGTGAAACAACGTATCTATGAACATTAGTACAATATATCCAAAGCGAATCATAACAATGCCCTGGGTAGATATGTTATGGAGTACCCTGATCATGAATTTCAGTATATGGTTATTGATCAAGTGCAACAAGTCATTGGGGGATAATCTTGGCCATTAAGGTTAGAAGAGAGAGAATTATTGTGGCAACTAAGATTAAATGCCCAAGCTTCCCCATGTCTAAATGAATACAGTTCCCTGAAGTGTGTATTAAAGTTAAAATCACTAGACAGGAAGTGATGTCATGGTTACACATCCTATTTAAAGTTGTGTGAATGAGTGGTTGATGTCTGAAGAAGTTTACTGATTGTAGTACACAAAAGTGCTCACAATAAACGTGTTTGTTGGAATTATCACTGTCTTTTTTTGTTTTTGACGTTCATTTTAATATTTAGTTGGCTTTAGTTGTTTTAGTAAAGTCGAGGAAAGGAGTTCCAGCATCTGCATTGCTATTTTCGTAAAATGGATCCAGTGAACCCTTAAACAACAGTAATGGTTCTATTGCCAAGTTGACTGCTCTCATTCAACAACTGACAGGGGCAGTGGATGATTTAACAAAGAAATTACATACTGCAAACATCATGGAGCATTATGTTTCGACGGCCAATGTAAGGGCTGAACAGCTATGGCATGTGGATTTTTCTTATGCGTCTGTTTCTGCAGCTCCTCTCACCATGTCTTCCAGGTATTTTCCAGTCTTGAATGGGAGGCTTATGACTTCAAATACAGTGAAAATACACAAAAGTGAAATACTAGTGATGAACAAATGAGAATCAATGGTCAAATAAGTGCTGGAAATGGTAGTGACATAATATGTCCAATACCAGCTATAATCTGAACTTCATTACCCCATTTTCAAATGATGTCAGGACGCTCAGGAAATTCTTGATTAAAAATTGGGGTTTAATAAATGAAGATATTGGTATTAATCAGAAACTGTGTGACACACCTAGAATTATTTCAAATGTGGCTTGAATTTGAAAAACCTGCTAGGGTCTAGAACGAAATCTTACATACCACAGAGGGGTATGAAAAATGTGGGCATGCCACTATTGTAAATATATGGAAGTTACTACAAAATTTCAAATAGGTGGCAAGATTTTTAATATCAATGGGAAATATACATGTGAAACAAAAGGTATGGTATATGTGGCTCAATGCCAATTATGCCCAAGTTTCTATATACGAAAAACAGAATGTTGTGTAAAACAACATATGTTTGAGCATCAATATAATATATTCAAAGCCAATCATAACAATGCCCTGGCTAGACATGCTATGGAGTACACTGATCATGAATTTTGGTATATGGTTATTGATCAAGTACAACAAGACATTGGGTGGGCTTGGCCATTAAGGTTAGAGGAGAGAGAATTATTGTGGCAACTAAGATTAAAAACCCAAGCTTCCCTGAGTCTAAATGAATACAGTTCCCTGAAGTATGTATTAAAGTTAAAATCACTAGATAGATAATAACTGTGTTATGTGTGCATATATGTATATATATTTTTTATAATCACACTTAATAGTGAATTTTCAATTTGATATTTTCGATGCAATCATAACATTTGCAGTTACAAGTGAATTTTATGTGGAATGCAGCTTTAAGAATCTCAGGAAGTGATGTCATGGTTACACATCCTATTTAAACTTGTGTGAATGAACGGTTGATGTCTGAAGAAGTTTACTGATTGTAGTAGACAAAAGCGCTAACAATAAACGTGTTTGATGGAATTATCACCATCCTTTTTTGTTTTTGAGGGATGTATATATAAATGTAGCTATTTGTGTTTATGATATGTATAAGTGTTATGTAGATATACAGGTTGTGTCTATGTATAATTTTAGTATATAAAGCAATATACATATATATATATATATATATATATATATATATATATATATATATATATATATATATATATATTAGTATATATCTATTTGACACTACATAGAGAGAGACATACTATGTATTTGAGAGAGAGATAGTGACAGAAGGCTGTATATGTCTGTTTGTATAGACATCCCTATACATAACAGGTCATTTTGATGAAGGTGCAACAGAATTGTGCTCATTTTAACTGTGTATGGGCATGCTCAGTGGCATTGTCAGTACTTATAAAGTGATTCCAGGTCACACCTACCTGTACTCCAGTCCGGGATTTTGTGTGTTACAGGCAATGACATCTGTCCCTGTTTCTCCAGTACTGCACTTCACTCACAATGTCCATGGCATTCTCCAGCTGTCTGCTGTACTTAATATGCGATGGAGGTTCATAATGTTACACCACACACACAGACTGACAATCTGTGAAAACATCAAATAAATATACCTCACATGCAAAAGATGTGACTTCTTCCAGATTAGAACTATCAACACCATCGACCATGCTAACTTCCATAGTCCATTGAGCTACACATGAGTCATTCATCACACAAACAAAACCATAAATGTATACATTGTTATTTCGGCATTATGTTGACTTACAATGTGTGATCAAGTTCAATGTTACAGCACTGAAATTGTCTGGTCTGCTGATATACCATTGCTGGCTTACTGATAAAGCAGTTATATGGGAACACTGCTGTGTTGGGGGTTGGGAAAGAACAGCACATGATCTTCTGGGATAGACAGTATTCCAGACATCATGTGACCCTACTGTTTAACATCTTCCTTAACTGATAATGAATATTCCAAATATGGGGTCAACTGATTATTAGGGAACACATGCTATTGGACTGGGTATCTGTAGTACCATTGGGGATGGTACTTCTGTCCACATAGCCCACTATGTTTCCTTGCATAAATCCAGCAGATCCACACACATGATCCCATATTATAGTAATCCTTACAAGTAGAGTGTAGGTTAGAGTCTTACCTTGCAAATGCAGCAGTTGACAAGACTGTAGTTCAGGGCTGACTCTGTTTGATGCAAGCAGTACACAGCCAATACATGGATACATCCAAGTTGTGTGGATTGCCTGGCATCAACAATTTTAATATATGTATGTGAGTAGGAGTAAGGTGTCAGATCCTAGGGCCATAGCTTGTCATTGAATGTGCTATCCATTGTCTCTTTGTGAAAGCCAGGGCATACTGGGCATGCCTACTTCTACCTACAGGGACATCATCTGGGGGTGCCTCTTATGAGTCCTCCTGTGACTGTGGCCATGGTGATCTAGGCACTGGTGGGGAGCTGTGTATCCCTTCCCTTCACTGATCCTGCTGCAGCTGTTTCTGCAGGATCATATTGTGTAGCATGGCACATACTGTGAACATATGTGCATATGTGGCTGGAGGGTACTGCAGCGGTCTGCCAGAAATATCAAGGCATTGAGATCATCACTTCAGAAGCCCAAACACATGCTCTATGATGTTCCTAGTTTGTGTGTATGCCTCATTGTGGCATTCTTCCTTGGGTGTGTGTGCATTTCTGATGGGTGTCATCATCCACATTTCCAGTGCTCAGCCAGCATACTCCAGTAACTGGCCATGTGGGATGCCCCCCCCCCCCCAGCAAACATCTGGTACAGCTGCAATACATGCCAGATATGGGATTCATGATAACTGTCAGGCTGTGAGCACACACATTCATGATAATTCCCAGGGCATTGCACACAACCTGGCAATTGATGCAGTGGTACCCTTGCGGTTGACGTAAATTTTACCCTCATCATTGGGTGGTGACTTGATGTGTACATAAGTGCAATCTATGGCACCCAGTACCTCAGGGTAGTGTTCTACATTAGAAAAGTGTTGCATATTGCTGGACCTCACCTCAGGGGAGAGGGGAAAAGAAATGTGCTCACTGGTATGTGGTAGCATGTCATCCAGGAACTGGTGGTGTAAACTGGGTGCTGATGCTTATGATTCCCTGTCATGTCTCCAATTACTCTTTGGAAAGTACCTGTAGTTAGTGTCCTAAGGGTTACACATACTTTTGTTTCCACTGAGATGTGTTCCCCTCTGTTGGCTCTGGGTCTGAGTTGAGTGCAGCAGAGCTCAGTGAGTTCTTATAGTATGCCCCTGTCCACCCTGTAGTGCACTAAATCTCCAGCTTATGTAGCTCCTGGTAGGTTACCCTGGGCCTGAACACTCTTCTCCTTCTCTGTCTAGGCTTGTTGTCAGCAGCAGCAGCATTGACTTCTGCATCTAGCACATATGGATGTAACAGACCTGAAGCATCCCCTAGCATTCTCTCATTTAAAATTCCCAAATCTGTACTCCAATGGTGCAGAGTATGAGGAAAAATCAGATTGTAGGGTGTATGCATACTTTATAGTGCTCTGCTGTAGGTACTGACTGTGTTATTGGCTACCTATGATGCACTTCTCCTGCCTAGTATATCATTAACATCATTTAATGGCCTTAATTTAAGTTAAACAAGGTAAAAACTAATTAATATGTCATTTAGTTTTAGATACACTCAGCACTGTGGCACACCATGCAAACATGTGTCTTGTAGGTAACAAAGCTTGGCACTTAGTGTACATGCCCTCCCCAGACTTCCATGCTCAGCATAGCAGTGTACTATGCAAACAAATGGAAACACGCGCCCTTTAACTAAACGAAGCTTAGAAGTTGGTGCACACACCCCCCCCCAAAACGACACAGTCAGCACAGCGATGCACCACATAAACAGGTGCAGCTACACTGAAATAAGTTTATAAGTCATTGGACACACCCTCCCCTGATGTCAGCTAACTCCTCTATAAACATTAACATGGTTCTCTGCCTACGCAAAGGGGATATGTGGACACAATTACCTCTTTATACTATTCAGTAACTCTACCTCATTTGCATAGGGATCCATGCTCACAGCCTGGAAACTACACAATTCATAGCCCTACTCCATTAGCAACAGCACCAATGCACCATTGTAGATACTCCACGGAAGGTCCTGTAATAAATTTCTGTCACATAATATTATTTTTATTTCTATTTTTTTATAAAGCATGTTTGTGCACTGCACCACGCAATCATGCCCAGATTATTAAAAAAAATATTAATTTAACTTATTTCCATTAATTTTTTCAGACACACAAGAGTATAGTTTCACTCATATCTGTACGTGGTATGCCATTTCTGTCCATATATCTACATTTTACAGCCCTTCTTGTCTGTTTACATTCCTGTACACGGACTTTTTCTGTGTACACTACAGACACTGACATGGTGTCTGAAGAGCTGCCTATCTGCTTGCTGGATTGCTCTACCTGACTCATATTCATAAGATTCACCTGCTTATGAAGTAATTTGCATTCCATGGAACTTCCCATGTTGGCGTGTGCATGTGTGCTGCTCAGCAGTGTTTACTGAATCTAAAAACAGCTGCTTTCATGTAATCATCATAGCATGATGCCTACATGGTAAAAAACACTGTGTAGGCTCTATTAAATTCCCCCTCATTGTTCTCCAAAATTAGATCTATTAAAGTACGGATCAACCCTGTCTTCCCTACCATAAAATCAGTATTCAAATACAAATATGACCTAGCATTCTCTACCCCTATATTATTGGGAGTAACAGTGAATAATGACATTACATCCAGTGTTACCAGATGCAAATCCACATAATAAAATCATTCAATAAATGTGTTGTACCTTTAAACACACTCTTTACATTGTCTAATACCTTTCTTAATTTTTTGTCAACAAAAATAGAAAGGGGCTCTGTATCCCAGCCCCTACTGGAAACAATGGGATGCATCCGTGGCTTGTGAACATCTTTATGGACATTAGGGAGTGCATATAAAATAGAGGTCACATGATATTCAACTGAGAAGTACTCAAATAGCCCTTGATTAATAGAGCCATTCATTAACAAATTATGTACTAAAACATGCACTTTGTCAATAATACTGGTAACCTGTTTGTTATGTATGTTAGTAGTTTTTGTTTTATTAAAAGTGTGTGCTTCAGCTGTGGTGACTGGAATCCTTTTATTTGGAATTTTACTGTTTCTTTTGGCCTTCTAGTTTTCATCTGACAACTCAGTTTTGTTTTGCTGCTATTTTGTTTTGGTGGAGTGGCTAGGACATGGAAAAAGGCTTTGATTTAGAACTGGGATATAATCCTGGAGTCAATGTACAAGTTGGTATGGAATGTTTACAACAAATTTTATTGATTGACTCAATCCATTGTTGAATAATTTAACTGAGAATGGATTTACTGAAGAGTCAGCCACTGATAGTGTTTCTCAGGCTGCTTTCAGTGCTTGGTACAGAAAACTTGAAAATAAATTGTTCAGATGCAAACATTCACATGGGCAGGGACTGCATTTGGTAGCAGCTATACATCATAAGTCAGTTCCACGGGGTTTGCGTGTCTTAAAAATGCCTACTTATGGCATGCTATATCCCAATTTGCTGAAATAATGGCAGTCTCTTAATATTCAAGTGAGTATGGACTATATGCAGCTGTTGATAGATTTTTTCTACCCATTGACATAACTTTGTTGAAGGAAATTCGTGAGTTACAATCTAAGATTTTGAGGAGGCTCATTGCCAATGTTTTTAAAGTTAGGTTAGATGAACACTATGAATGGATGGTATGTATGAAAAAAGGCTGCAAGCCACCAAATTAAGAAATTATGAGACTTGCAAGATTAATTTAAGGATGGCCATAATTTTTCTTGGCCAAGGGATATTGCTGCTAAAGACAATAATGTTAACATTGATGTGCCTTTAACTCCAGTGGCTGATTCACAAAGTAGTAATATTATTAAAGAATTTACTTCAGTGGCTTTACCCAGTTTTAGTACAATGAATAATGCTGCTACCATCCCTTTTCCTCTCCCAGCCCCTTTACCGATAGAGAGGGATTACAAGTGAGGGAGATGGAAAAGGTGAGATGAGGGGGTGAGCATAATACGAACCTCCAGGCAGAATTATTGGGATGGTGACTCACAACATGTCACAGAGTTGAGTGCACTGTTTTTTAATATTTCTTTGTTTGAGTTGACAGAGATACATCTTTTTGTGTTGAACAAAAGTCAGAACTTTGTTCCTAGTAGGCCATCTCATTTAACAGACATATTGACAGACTTGAGGTTATTTGCATGAAAGGTGTCTCTTTCTCTACTGTATCCACAATCTGAAATGGATGACCCTGACTTTTTCAAGAAACCTAGCAGATTTAGTACTGTAATACACACACATAGACACACATAGAAGTTTTTGTCGAACTTTGTGAGAATGAGATTCGTGAGAACCTGATGCATGAACATAGATAATTATATCATAATTTAAGTTTAGAGTAATGGGAGGCTTTATATGAATTGTGAACAGCCCCACATCTTGTTATTCATCCTTGTGATAAAGGAGGTAGGATCAGTGTTATGGACAAGTAGTTCTATCTAAGTAGTATGTCTGAGCTGTCTGAGCTGCTGTCTGATGATGACGCATATATGCAGATTTCTAAGATTGTGGTTACCAGTATTAATGACAAAGTGAATGTTTTATATGAATTGTGAACAGCCCCACATCTTGTTATTCATCCTTGTGATAAAGGAGGTAGGATCAGTGTTATGGACAAGTAGTTCTATCTAAGTAGTATGTCTGAGCTGTCTGAGCTGCTGTCTGATGATGACGCATATATGCAGATTTCTAAGATTGTGGTTACCAGTATTAATGACAAAGTGAATGTTTAAGTACATTATTTGTTAATGAATGACTCTATTGATCAAGGGCAATTTGAATATTTTTTAGTTGAATATCCTGTGATCCCTATTTTATATGGACTCCCTAAAGTCCATAAAGATATTCACAAACCACAGATGTGTCCCATTGTTGACATTAGATGCTGGGTTACAGAACCACTTTCTATTTTTTTTTTTGTGAAAATTTTAACTAAGTTATTGGACAATGTTGACAGCGTCCTTAAAGGTACAAAAAAATTTCTTGAATGATTTTTAATGCTGATTTGCATCTAATGATACAGGAGTAGAGAATGTCAGGTCATATTTGTATGTGAATACTGATTTTTTGGGTTTATATCATAAGCTCGAAAGCTGATAACTCTGAAACACAAAACTCCGAACTTCAAACCTCGAAGTTCAAAAATGTCGAATCATAGAACGGAGATCACCATACAGTGTGGGAAGGGAAGATTTCCTTTACTACACTGTAGTCCGATCACGGAGTTGGCATATTTAAGTAGCAGGAGTGTGGGGGGTGCAGCCCCCACGTGGGAGGTGCAGGGAGGCTTGCGCCCCTGCATAGAGCATTTTGTTTTTTGTTTTGGGTAATTAGGGGGTTTTTTTGGTGGATTCTATGTTGTCAGCTTTTGAGGTTTGAAGTTCACGGTTTTCAGCTTCAGAGTTATCAGCTTTCGATTATGTGACATAGACCTGATTTTACAGCAGGGAAGACAAAGCTGATCTGTGTTTTAATAGGTCTAATTTTAGAGAGCAATGTATTTATTTTTAATAATGATTTTTACTTACAAAAGGTTGGCATAGCAATGAGCACACCTTGTACCAACAGCTATGCCAACCTTGTTTTGTCCCACTGGGAGAATCTTAATGTTTTTAATGACTAATCTTTTGTAAATTATTTACATTTTTATAGAAGATTTGTTGACAATGTGTTTTCTTATTTGGACTGTTGGCTTGGACAGTTTGATGAGTTTCATAGAGTATTTACAGGGCACTTTGAATCAGTCTCCAGAGCCATGGACAAAGGTAAGGTGGTCCACACAGCCTATCTAGACCTTGCCAAGGCATTTGACACCATCCCCTACTCTGGAATCATAGATAAACTTACTAAGTTGGGCATTAATCCCTATGTCACCCAATGGGTTGCTAAATGGCTTACTGATAGAACCCACACTGTAAAAGTAGCTGACTCCAAATACAGCAAATTAATTGAGTGTATAATAATAATAATGTGTTAATAAATAAGTATTATAAAATATATGAATGTATTAAAAACCTGAGTGTTTAAAAACTATGTATTTAAAAAAACAATATGTTAAAAGGCTAATAATGAAGTTGATGAGACTTGTATGTTACTTATCTAATCAACAATGGTTTGATGGCAATAGTGTCGTTTAATCCTGGTAATGTGGCAGCATCTGTGTATAGCTGCCACCAAATCTCTTTGTAGCTTAATACTTCCTTGATGTTACCCCCCTTAAAATCAGATTTAATGTGTTCAATAATAGCAAATTTAAATCTGTGTTGGTCACCATTGCTTTCAACATGCCTATACAAAGCATTGTTACGATCTTTCTTTCTAATGCAGTATGAATGATCATATATTCTTTTTTTGAAAGCCCTCTCAGTTTTCCCAACATAGTAGGCAGGAAACACATCACATTTGGCAATATAAACCACATTCATCGTGTTACAATTCCCCTTCACAAATCTGATTGCTGTCTTAATGCTGTTGCCTAAAACTATTTCTGTTTGACACATGATAAATCTACATTGATTACAATTGCCACATTTTTTATTATTTTTAAATCATATGAATTAACATGCACAGTGGCACTTTAAACACAAGTTCTGTCAGACCAGATTTGCGCCAAAAAGCTTATTTAAAATGGCGTATTAACTAACTGAATGAGTTCTGAAGAAGCCTATGACTTATAGGTGAAAGCGCTTAACTCATATGGTAACTTTGTATCAAGCAGTTATATGTATTATTGTTTTCAATAAACGTTCTAGTGGTCGTCCAATACTGTGTTTCCTCATCTGTTGGGAGAGAAGATAGCACAGTATTGTTACATTTTGAGTAGTTTTTTCCTCGCAACGCTTTTGTTCTGCAGGGATCTAAACCTTGTCATCACAATAAACAAAACATGCTGGAAGGATAGGTTCCTGACCCAGACACTCCCCAGACTCTGGAATACAATGCCCATACATGTCAAGCAGAGTGCCTCTTTGGACCTCTTCAAGAGGAACCTTGACGATTGGATGGGAGAAAGGAAACTCACCCCAGGGATCATGTCAGTCGCCCTGCTAGACAGGGGTCCAGGAAAGTAAATAATGTGGGAAGAAATAGCCAGGGAATTGTTATGGCTAGGCTTGTATAGGCCCTAGGGCTGATAGCCTAGTACCAACCTATGAACCTATGAGCCTATGAACCATTACATTTTGAAGTTTAGTCATTGTGTGTCAGATAAGGCAACATAGCTTTTCAATGTCTATGTTAGCCTCAATAATAGTAAGAGAGTTAATATAGGCAACCATACGTAACAATGTAGGAGGAATGCCTTGTTACATAAGATCAGCATGTATCTGAGACGTGAGCAAGAATAATCTTAGAGGCCAATTTTTGAGAGTTATGCATATATATAATTATGTGCAGTTAAGGTTATCTTTGGATTGTATGAGGAAAGAATTCTTGGAGTGGGACTGCAGTGTTGCTGATGTTGACAATAGCCTGAGAAAGGCATGGTCTGTTTGTGATACTGATGGGAGACCATTTTTTTCTGATCCATCTGTTAGTACAAATGTTGCCACTGCTAGGACCTATATTTGTCTGGGTTAAAAATAGATTGTTATTAACTTATTCTAGTGACATCAGTGTTACTTGTGATGTTGTTAAGAAGAATTGGCCACTTGGTTTGGCTAATCCTGACCTTAGGAATGTATTGGAAGTGAAAGCAATGTTTGCTTTTAGAAATAATTTATAATTTATCACTCAAATGACAGTTATGCTATAAGAGCTTTGAACATATTCCTCGTGAGCTATCAGAGAGATGTGGTAAATACTGTTGTTGAAAGTGCTGAGCATGTCAGTACATCTGGAGTTGTTATTCTTTCCTACATCTGTATACTAAGCAAGAGATTGATCTTGACTTTTATATGGATTGTAGAACCAAAATTTGATATATTATGTCAGTTTGTACTGTTTGTACTGCATTTTATATTGGCAAAACCAATAGAATGTTCAAGACAGAATACTGGAGCATGTAGGTGATATACAGAATCATAAGATTACTAGTGCCTTAGTGAAACATATATTAGATTGGTAATGATCATAGCTTTAAGTTTCTCATTTTGGAGTTGTTTTTTGAAAATAGGAGGGCTGGTGACTTCAAATGTAGCACTGAGAAGAAGGAAAGGAAATTGATATTGATATTGTTGTTGAAGGGAAATGTCTATCCTGGTTTAAATTAATATGTGTCTCTGAAGCTAGTTTTGAGGTCCCGGCCCCTTAAACATTAATATTCATTAATTCTCATATATATTTAGGGACATGTAGCTTTCTAACATGAATATTAAAAAAAAAATTAAATAGTTGTCTCGGTTTTGTTCCTTTGGATTGGATATTTAGATATGTTGTTAAATGGTTAATTTCTGGGATTGTTGTTTGAATCCTTAGTGGGTAGTGCTTCTGAATTGTTACATTGTTTCTATTGGAGCTGTTTTGTGGGTTTGTTTTGTTTTTTTCTTTCTTAACTTTTTATATAAATGCAAGTAACCTTGTATATTTTGTTAATGGCCTGAAGAAGTGGACTTTGTCTCCGTGAAAGTGCTTACCTTTTTGCTACATATGTTAGTTGTTGTTGTTTTATTAAAAGTGTGCGTGTATCAGCTGTGGTGACTGGAATCTTTTATTTGGAATTTTACTGTTTCTTTTGGCCTTCTGGTTTTCATCTGATCACTCAACTTTGTTTTTCTGATGTTCCAAAGTTGACCTGTATAATCACATTTTAACCAAAATAAATTAGTCATTGAGCCATTACAAAAAATGTTGCCTTTTCTTTATTATTATTATTATTATTAGTATTATGAATTGAAGCAGCTATATTACCTGTTAGACATGGAGACAATATGGTTTCAGAATGTAAAGTCATTTCAAACAGTTGATCCTGCTAATTGTGACTATACACTTTTACTTGCTGGAGTAATCTGTCAGTCTTCTTAAGCCAAAACAGATGGTTCCCATTGCCTCTATCTCCAGACACTTATATGTTCCATACCCTGACTCTCTCTCTGTGGATGTGATGGTTCTATTGCTGTTTGACAATACAAGTACTGCAAGATTTTTTTTTATGCATGGAGCAATAAATTGTGTGGAGGTAATTCAGGTTTGGGGTCTGAGTTATCTATCTACTCTTTGCTTCCATGTCTGGGATTTGCCATTATTTTTGGATCTTTTTCTTCATTCATATTAAAAGCAAAATAATTAAATATAAAAGGTCACATTTTCTAAAAAGAAAACAGTTCCAAATAGTATTCAGAAAATACTGTACAACTTATGTTTACAATATTCATTAACCATAATATAATGACTAGTATGTTAGCAGTTGTGGCAATCCACCCAACACCAATGTCAAATTGATGTGTCTGCAGCTTGATTAGTAATATGCCTGAATTTATTCTCCGTGTTAAATTCTCTCTTAAGTGCTGAGTGTCCTGCAGTTTTGTGTGCACTCATGGTACTGAGGAATTCCTGAGGACATATGGTAGTAATTCCTGAGGACATATGGTAGTAATGGGCGAATCAAAGCTTTATCTTCATTGATGTTATGAGTTAAGGATGTTCGATTCTGAGATTTTATTCTTTGTGCACTTGAAAACATGCCATTGATGTTTATTGACATGTACAGTGAGTGTTTTCTGTATTATTCAAATAATCTAGAATTTTAAGATACCTTCATGTATCAGTCTGTAATACCTTCTGGTGAAGGCTTTATCCGGTCATAGGCATTGATATTATCTTTGGCTAAAGACCTCCACAGATGGGACTTATGTCAGATCCGGTCAAAAATTGTGTGGTGGTTAGTACAGGATGGAACCCACCAATTACCATATCAGGAAGCAATATAATTTCTCACATGGGAAGTACTGTTTTTTTTTTCAAAGAATAGCTAGGGAAAATAGACAAATAATCTGTTTATAGTAAACAAAACTAATTTTTAAGGACATGTTCAAATTAAAGAATAATATATTTTAGAAAATTGCTCATAATGTTAAAAGGAGAGCAGGAAGAATGAGAGTGGCACTGCTGTTTGGAACTAATGTATTAATACACACAAAACAAGAAACAGAAACTGCATCAGGACATTGGTTAATCTGGAAAGGAACAATTAAGTCACAATGTTGGCAGGTAAAGAACATTTGTGGCCAAAAAAAAGGATGTCCATACTTTATCTATTTCATTTTAGCAGTTGGAACAGAAGAAAAGCATACATCCTCATCAGCCCTCTTCCCTTGTTTTCTACAAGGTGTCCAGGTGCAGGATCAACTGTTGCCATCTTTCCCTCTCAGTTCAGTAATACTCTCCTACCTTCTCCAGAAGTCATGCTTGACTGTCACAGGCCTTTTCTCAAATCTCAATTCAATGCCATTCACCTACCTTTTCCAAAAGTCATGCATGGTTGTCACAGGTCTTTTCTCAATCTCTCAATTCAGTGCCACTCACCTACCTTTTCTAACAGTCATGCCTGACTGTCACAGGTCTTCTCTCACATCTCATTTCAATGTCACTCTTCTACCTTCTCCAACAGTCATGCTTGACTGTCACAGGTCTTCTCTTACACAACCCATCCATATCTTTGCTGGATACCCTTGTTTCCACTTGTCTTCTTCCTGTCTGTCCCAAATCTTCCTTACCAGATTACCTTCTGCTTTCCTGCACATGTGCCTGTACCATTTTAAACTTCTCTCTTTGATAATTTCTAAATTTAGAACTAATTGGGCTTCTGCTCTGATGTCTTCATTTCTTCATCTGTCCCACAGTGTGCATCCTACCACCCATCTCAGGCACTTCGTCTCCATCACATCTAGCTTCCTCAACTGCTCTGCCTTTACTGCCCAGGTTTAGTACTGGTTGTACCACTGTTTTTTAAACATTACTTTTCAGCTTTTTTGACATTTGTTTGTCACGTATTATCCCTGACATTCTGTGTCAGTTGGCTGTAGCCCCTCTATTTCTAGCAATGATCTACTCATTCAGGAAGACATGTATATGACAATGATAATGGAGCACATCCACCTAAACATAGATGCTAGTAAAAAGTTTTTTTCAGGAAAAAATAACATAATAAAATAATATTTTAGTTTTGGAAAAGATAGAGAGAGAAAACTGGCTAGAGGTATTTTCATAAGGAAGCTTTCCAAGAAACCCTAAGACACTGCTAGTAGGACTAATTTGATGACAATACATGAATCACAGTTATCTACTTAAGAGATAGTCAGATAAATGAGAGCTCCATATATCTGACTATCTTCACACTACCTTTACTATAAATAAAAGGAGAATACGAGCTTATGAGATGCAGCAACAAATTAAATCCATAAATTGCAATGGGAAGAATAGGGAATAAATAGCACAACTCCAATATGTAAAAAATGCCAAATAATAATCTTCCAAGTATAATAGGGATACGATCACAATGATGAGATGGAAACAAATTTTCAATCAGGGTGGCTATCACAGCAGAGAATTTAACACAGGAAAAAGATTAACAATCTTATAACTGAAAATTAGGAGAAATTTTCTAAACTTCAGAAATAGTTATTTCACTGTTAGAAAAAGTCATTCAGTTAATAAGGAAAGGATAATTCCAAAAAGTGGAAGTGGAATTTATCCTTTCTCTCTATCTGTCTATCTCTCTCTCTCACTATCTCTCTCTCTTGCTTACTCAGGAGAAATGCACAACACATTAAAATAAGGGACTCTTTGTGGTTTTAAGAAGATGGAAACCCAGTTTGGCATGGAAATTTAAGGAGATGAGGCAGAGAAATTTTAATTTCAGTGATCAAAACTATGCAACACGAAACTCTATATGCCATGAAAATACAGGAGCAGTTTTTAAGCAGTAATTTGCAGAGTTATGCTTGGCACCTAAGACAATGAATACGCATGCAAAAAAAAGTGGGAAAAGGAAACCGATATCTAGTCTGGACAATAGGATTCAATGATTATTGAAAATGGATATAATAAAAGAATAAATAAGGGACATATTAAAAAGCGTATGCTTAAACTTAATAAAGCCAAAGGACTATTTGGATTTTCTGTGGTTTTATGAATGGGAAGAGTACATATGTATAAAGCAGGTTATTTTACAATTGCATAGAGAAGCATAAACAGCTCCCACAAAACATTAGTAAAATGTGAACTGGAGTAATACCAAATGGAAAGAGGGTTCTCCAGACCCATTAAATTAATACTTAATCTTTCTCCTCACAATTTACATTTTAAAATACTTGACAAAAATACACAGGAAATGATTGTACCAAAATATGTCACTAATAATAGATGCAGGAGATATGGGATTCATGCAAGGAAAACTGGGGAACTGACAAATAGTGGTCAATGGCATAGAATTAATGTTAAGGTGAGAAGTAAACCTGTTGATAATTGATTCAAGGAAAACTTTGGATTAATTTAAATGTGAATGTATGTTTTAAACCAAAAAATAAATAAAAATATGTAGGCCCAACATATATCATGGATGAAAACATCATGACGGAATTTAATAAAGCCTACACAGTGTTTTTTACTTTGTAGGCACATCCCATGCTGCTTACAAGAAAGTAAGCAGGTTTTAGATTCAATAAACACTGCTGAGTGGCACACATGCATGTGCCAACATGAAAAGTTCTGTGGCATGCAAACCACCTCATAAGCACATGAATCTCATGCAAATGAGTCAGGTAGAGCAATCCAGCAAACAGATAGGCAGCTCTTCAGACCCCATGTCAGTGTCTGTAGTGTACATGGAAAAATATCATGTACAGGAGTGTAGACAGACAAAAGGGTCTGTAAAAATGTAGATATATGGACAGAAATTGCATACCATATTCAGATACGAGTGAACCTATCCTCCTGTATGTCTGAAAAATTAAAGGAAATAAGTTAAATTAATTTTACTTTTTTTAATAATCTGGGCATATTTGCATGGCATGCAGCAGTGCATAAACATGCTTTATATACAAAAAATAAAGATTGAAAATAAAGAAAATTAATAATATGTGGCAGAAATGTATTACAGGACCTTCTGTGGACTATAAACAATGGTGCATTGGTTCTTTTGCTAACATGGTAGGACTATGAAGCATGTAGTTTCCAGGCTGTAAACATGGATCCCTATGCAAATGAGGTAGAATTACTGAATAGCATAAAGGGGTAATCATGTCCGCATATCCACATTGTGTAGGCTGAGAACCATGCTGGTGTTTATACAGGAAGTAGCTGATGTAAGAGGAGGGTGTGTCCAATGACTTCTAAGCTTGTTTCAGCTTAGCTGCACCTGTTTGCATGGTGTGGTGCTGTGCTGAGTTCATCCTTTCAAGGGGAGTGTGTGCACTAACTTCTAAGCTAACTATGCTAAGCGGGGAAGTCTGGGTGGCATGAACACATGAGTGTTTGAGCAAGAGTATGATATTTTCATACATGCTGTATTTTCTAATAAAGATGACAGTACAAAGACATTTATTCTGCTTAATTTAGCTGGGTCAGAAGTCATTGAAAGGGAATGCTCATTTGTACATGCACCTGCTATCTATGCTGGAGAGGGGGAAAACCATTATATTGTTGTCAAAGGTGAGTCAAAGGAGGACCCAGAGTGCTTGATACGTAAATTTAGAGAAAATGTGTAACCCCCAAACAAATGTTACTACGGAGAGACACTTATTTTACACAAGGGATCAAAATTCTGGTGAAACTTTTGCAGCATATATAACTGACCTGAGGAATAAGGCTAAAATGTGCAGATTTGGTGATTTAAGGGATGAGCTGAAAAGGATAGACTTGTGTGTGATATTAAAGATGATGCTGTGAGAAGGATTTTGCTTCATGACAGTGATTTAACTTTGAATAAGCCCACTGAGATTTCTGAGATATATGAACTCACAGAAAAGCGCACACATATGCTTACAAATGACAATAGCTCTAGAAAACACAATGATAAAGCTCATGTTGATATTATGCAGTACGCGATTAAAAGAAACAGGCTCAAGCACATGGCAACAACTGTAACTTCTGCAGCACTCACTGGTAAACCTCAAAACTTTCTAGCAAATTCCAGAGTTGACACAGTCTCAGTGAAGCATAAGAGTGAATCAGCAAACTCAAAGCATGGGCCCCAGCCTAGTTTCATTGCACTGCCATAACTGTAGTGGAAGTCATGAATCTAAAAGGGAGAAATATTTAGCTTTTGGTAAATAATGCCATAAATACAATAAATGGAATAATTTCAAAAGATTTTGTAAATCAAAAGGCCCACATTCTTTTATTAAAAGGGAACATATTTAGAAACTAGTTGATTAAGTAGAGAGCTTCAGCCTTACTCTTTATGTGGATGGTGTGTCAGTGGTTCATGAAACAGTTAATGCATTAGATTTAAGGGCAAGGAATGAAGTACTCTGTACTGGTCAGATAAATGGCAAACCCACAGAGCTCAAAGTTGATACATGTTCCAAGTGCAATGTTATGTCAGTAGAAACAGTTTCTACAGTGTATAAAGGTGAAAGGCTTGATTTGGCAAGGTGTCTGAACCTTGCTGCTTACGGAGGTGAATAAATTCAGACTGAAAGCTCAGTAGTGCTTTTATGTTACTCTGCTGGAAGAAGCTACAACTTGTTATGTTATGTGGTCAAGAGGCACCTCCAGTCATTATTAGGGCTCAGAGACAGTTTGAAAATGGGACTGCTTTCATTTAATAAGGAAGTCTGCCATGTTAGCTTAAAAGACCACTACTCTAATTTTGCCCAGTATATTTTTTCTACCTATGCTGATGATTTTTTCCACTGCAAACTAGGCAAGCTTCCAGTTGTGTACTCCATGACGTTAGACCCAGAGATCATTTCAGTTATCAGACAAGCACATAAAGTTCCAGTAGCCATGCAGGGCAGAGTCAAGACTGAGTAAGATAAAATGGTGCAACAAGGTGTGATTTGTCCAGCTGGAACTCCAACTGAATGGGTACCTTCCATGGTGGTAGCTCATAAGAAAAGCTCAGATGGCATCAGGATATGTACTGACCCACAAGATTTGAATAAAGCACTAAAAAGACCTCAACATCCAATGTGCACGGTTGAAGACGTAGCAGCCTTGATGCCAAATGCCACTATTTTTTCTTTCGTAGATGCAAAGAGTTCATTTTGGCAAATTCAGCTTGACAAAAAAATCATCATTGCTCACTACTTTCAGTAATCCATTTGGCATGTACAAATTTTTGAGAATGTTGTTTGGGATATGTTCTGCAAGTGAAGTCTTTCAGCGTACAATAGAGCAATTTTTTTCTGGGTATCCTTGTGCTATTATAGTATCCAACACACTAGTAGGAGGCTGTGATGAAGCAGAGCATGACAGAAACCTCAGAAAAGTTCTAGAAAAAGCATGTTCAGTGAACCTTGAGCTCAATCCACACAAATGCAAGTTCAGGCTACAAGAAGTTACTTATGTTGGTCATTTATTTATGAGTACAGGCCTATGACCAGACCCTTCAAAGCAAACAGCCATTCTCGACATGCCAGCTCCAGACAATGTTTAAGTCCTGCAATGTTTTCTTGGCATGGCCAACTACCTAGACACGTTCATTCCAGATTTGAGCCAACTTTCAGAACCATTCAGAGAGCTGACATGTAAAGGTGTATCCTGGTCTTGGTTAGAGCAACACCAATGAGCATTTGATGTTCTAAAACAGAGAATTGCTAGTCCACCTATGCTCAGACACTATGATTTTCACCAACCAATAACACTTTCCTGTGATGCTTTGAAATTTGGTCTTAGTGCAATCACTCTACAAGAGGATCAACCTGTTGCCTATGCATTGAGAACTTACCCAAACTGAGATCCTGTATGCAGATAAATAAAGAACTTTTGGCAATTATTTACATGTTTGCATGTTTGGAGTTCCATGATTATGTTTATGGAAGACCAATCCAGATCAAAACAGACCACCAGTCATTAGTTACTATCTTGAGAAAGCCATGCACTCAGCTCTAGCTAGACTGCATTGTATGATGCTCAGCTAACAAAAGTACAATTTCAATCTTGTCTACAAATATGGCAAACTGTTATCTTGCTGATACATTGCCCTGATCACCCAGAAACACTACAGAACAACATGAGAATGATAGTCTTGATTTTGAAGCCATGGAAGTGAGAAAGTGTTCTTCCACATGTCTTGATGAGCTGAGAGATCACACAACCACAGATCCAGTTTTACAAAAGCTCAACCACTTTATCAGTCAAGCATGGCTGTCAGACTAATCTAGTTTACCTCAAGAAGTGCAACCTTATTTCCCATGTAGAGATGAGATTTTGTCTGACAAAGGTATCATAATGAAAGGTCTGAAAGTAATTGTTCCAGAGTCCTTGCAACAAGAGTACATTACTATCTTGCATCATCATCACCCAGCAACTGAATCTACCAAAAGAAGGGCAAGAGGGTTAGTATTTTGGCCTTCTATGTCACAAGATATTGAGACAGCACTTTCATCTTGTTGAGTGTGTAATAGTACAAAGCCTCATCAACAGAAGGAACCACTTCAGGTTAACCAGATTCCAGAACTACCTTTGTTGACAGTAGCCACAGACATCGTCGAGTGGAATGGTCAACATTACTTGCTGTTAGTAGACTCTTACTCTAACTGGTTCAAGATCGATTTACTTCCTAACCTGGCATCCAGTACAGTCATTACTAAGATGAAGCATCATTTTGCTGTTCATGGTAGTCAGCACAAAGTTATTTCTGACAATGGCGCAAAGTTTATAAGCCAACAGTTCAAAGGAATTGCTGAAGAATGGGCCTTTACTCATGTCACGAGTAGTCCAGAGTACCTGCAGTCAAATGGTTTGGCAGAACATGCAGTTCAAAAGCAAAGCAGTTACTAGAGAAGTCAAAGTGAGATAATAGTGATGTTTTCCTGAATCTCTTGAATCTCAGAAATGTTCCTCATGACAAATGTCTTGGTTCACCTGCTCAGAGACTTCTGTCGAGACAAACCAGAACCACATTACCAATCAGTAGTCAACTGTTTTTTCTGTATGTCAAGAACAACAGATCAGTGAAAGCCAATCTGTTGAAGAAGTGCTTAACCCAGAAGTTCTACTACAATAAAACCAGTAAACTGCTCAATCCATTATGAGAGGGAGCAGTGGTAAGGATGCAAACATCAAAAGGTTATGATCAGATTGGTGTAGTACAAAATATTGGTCCAGAACCGAGATCGTACATTGTGGAATTAGAAGGTGCAATCTTAGGGTGGAAACAGAAACAATTGAGACTGGTGTTCGAGTCTATACCACAGCAGATAGCCTGTGAGAAAGACTCTTTCTCAGAGTGAGATGTCCAGTGTTCTAATCTCAGAGGAACTTCCAGAGAACATTCCCATTCTTGTGATGAACCTAAAAGCTCCTGATATGCGTTGTGCACCACATACTGTCCCTGTTGCTAAATTTGGTCCTAACTGCTATTTTACAAGATAAGGTGGAATTTCTAAACCCTGTAGCAGATATGAAGCAACTTGGACATGAACATTGTGCTTTGTCTCCAATGTATATAGTAATGCATGTCTAACTCTGATATTGTTTTGTATAAATGCAGAGGATGTAGATCAATATGTGTGTGAATATACTTTTAAGAAGCTATCCGAGAGATTGCATAAGTGTATAAATACTGAGCACGTGCAAGTTCGATTGCCATTTTGTAGCTAGCTGTTGAGATGTAAGCATATATGTACATAAGGTCTGTCTGTTAACTAGTTTGTTCTTATTTAATGATGCTGCTATCCATCCTGATGTGTTTCTATGTATTCAAGCATCTAAACAAAACCTCAAGCCTTCTTGACATGTGTGTTAGAGATGAATAAGCAACAGTTACTTTGCAGGAACTACATGATGTGGAGACTGTAGAGTGCTACAGGGTGGATGGGGACATGCTACAAGAACTCACTGAGCTCTGCCACCCTTAACTCAGACACAGAGACAACAGAGGGGAACCCATCCCAGTGGAAACAAAGATAAGTGTAGCGTTTAGGACACTAGCTATAGGTACTTTCCAAAGACCAACTGGGGGCATGATGGGGGTCTCACAGGCATCAGCATTCAGAGTACTCCACCAGTTCCTGGATTCCATGCTACCACATGCCAGTGAGCACATTTCTTTTTCCCTCACTCCTGAGGCAAGGGCCAGCAATATGCAACACTTCTACTGTGTAGCACACTACATTCAGGTACTGGGTGCCATAGATTGCACTCATGTAAACATCAAGTCACCACCCAGTGAGGCGAGTAGAATCTACATCAACTGCAAGGGGTACCACTCCATCAACTGCCAGGTCATGTGCAATGCCCAGGGGATTATCATGAATGTGTCTGCTGGCAGGCCTAGCAGCTATCATGACTCCCATATCTGGCATGGATCAAAGCTGTACCAGATGTTTGCTAGGGGGGACATCCCACATGGCCATTTACTGGGGGATGCTGGCTACGTAATGGAACTGTGAATGATGACACCCATCAGAAATGCACAAATACCCATGGAAGAATGCCATAATGAGGCGCACACACACATACACACACACACACACACACACACACACACACACACACACACACACACACACACACACACACACACACACACACACACACACACACACACACACACACACACACACACACACACACACACACACACACACACACACACAAACTAGGACCATCATAGAGCATATGTTTGGGCTTCTGAAGTTTCAGTTTCGGTGTCTCAATATATCTGGTGGAGCTGTGCAATACTGTCCAGCCACATGTGCACATATGTTCAAAGTATGTGCCATGCTACACAATATGATCCCGCAGAAACAGCTGCAGTAGTATCAGCAAAAGGAAGGGATACATAGCCTCCCAACAGTGCTTAGGTCACCACAGCCACAGTCACAGGTGGACTTAGAGAAGGAACCCCCTGATGATGTCCCTGTAGGCAGATGTAGACATTCCCAGTACTCCCTGGCTTTGGCTAAGAGACAACGCATAGCACATTCACTGGCAACTTAGGGCCCTAGGGAATGACACCTTACTCTTACTCACATAGCTATATTACAATTGTTCATGCCAGACAAACCCACACAACCTGTACCTTTCCATGTATTGGCTGAGCACTGTTTGCATCACACAGAGTCAGCCCTGAGCTACAGTCCTGTCAACTGCTGCATTCACAAGGTAAGTTTCTAACCAACACACTAATTGTAAGGATTACTATAATATCGCATCATATCTATGGATCTAATGCATTTATGCAAGGTAATATGGTGGGTTATGTGGACAGAAATAACATCCACATGGGACTACAGATTTCCGGTCCAACAATATGTTTTCCCTAAAAAATCAATAGGTCTCATGGTTGGAATATTCACTACTGTACTCTAGAGAGATGTTAAACTGTGGGGCCACATGGTATTTGGACTGCTATCTATCCCAGCAGATTATGTGCTGTTGTTCCCCCACCCCCAATACAGCAATGTTCCCATATAATTTCTTTAACAGTAAGTCAGCAATGGTATATCAGCAGTCCAGGCAATCTCAGGACTGTAACACAGAACTCGATCACACATTGTATGTCACAAGTAATGCAGGAATAACAGCATACATATTTATGCTGTTGATTGTGTGATGAATGACTTCACTCTATCTGGCAGCCTGTGTGGCTCAGTGGACTGGGGAAATTAGTATGGGTGATGCTGTTGATGATTCTAATCTGAAAGTAGTCACATCCTTTGTATGTGAGGTATTGTTATGTTTGTGATTTTACAGACTATCAGTCTGTCTGTGTGGTGTAACATTACGAACCTCAGTCACATATTAAGTACAGCAGACAGCTGGGGAATGCAGTGGATATTATGAGTGAAGTGCAGTACTGCAGAACAGGGACAGATAACATTGTCTGTAACACAAAATCCCAGACTGGAGTATAGGTAGGTATGGCCTGGAGTCACTTTATAAGTACTGACAGTCCCACTGGGTATGCCCATGCACTTAGTTAAAATGACCGCAATTCTGTTGCTCCTTCATCAAAATGACCTGTTATGTACAGATATGTCTATACATACAGACATATAAGAATACTTATCCTTCTGTCACTAACTTTCTCTCACATACATAGTATATCTATCTCTATGTAGTGTCAAATATATATATATATATATATATATATATATATATATATATATATATATATATATATAGCTATATATATTAAAATGATACATAGACTCTTCCCATATATCTACATAACACATATACATATCACACACACACACACACACACACACACACACACACACACACACACACACACACACACACACACACACACACACACACACACACACACACACACACACACACACACAGCTACACAGCTACATTTATATATGCATCCCTGTTATATACATAAATATGCATGTGGATGATTGTATTGTCCTACATACCCTAATAATGGTGAGTAAATCTGCACTATCACGCATCCATACTGTTGCTCAAAGGATCCAACTAAGGGTGCAACAGTACATAATCTACTTACCTGCAGACACCTGTGCCTGCTTGATGTCACCACATAGACAGACACAAGTGAGTAGGTGGTGTAATGTATAATGTTGTCAACACAGGCATGGACAGGGCACATTGTTCCTGACCAAAGGTTTGCCTATCTGAGTGCAAACAGCCATATATGGCCATACTGATAATTGTAGACACATAACTAGGATAATAACAGTTATCTCACTGGTAGGATACTAGATGCACATAACCGTATGAAGCAATATCACTCTGCAGGCCACAGATGCTGTTCAACACAAGCCTAATATGTGTAATGCACAAGTACTGTGCCTGCAATCAGATATACAACAGATTTGACATGTTAAGCATGTGATAAATACTGCAACCTCTAGTGTATAAGACTAGATAGGTAGGGATTCTCATCTCACTGCAGGCTACTTGTTGCATATGCACATGTGTGTATATCCCCCTGCATAACAACTGACATGACTCATGGGCTATCCACTTGCAATGGTTATGCACTTTTTGCCCCTGTAAGTTGCTTCTGGCTTTCAAACTGCCCTCTTCTACAAGGCCTGATGATATCATCCACCTAAGGACTATCAGCTGACCATGTAGTATCAGATTTACGTGGTGGTATGTGCAATAAGTACTATGAGCTATAGTGTGTAAGACTAGATAGGTAGGGATTCTAATTTCAATCCAAGCTACTTGCTGAGTGTGTGTATTTGTGCGCCCCTGCAAAACAACTGACATGCACTCATGGACAATCCACCTGCAATGGTTATGCTGTTTTTGGCCCTGTAACTTGCTGCTAGCTTCCAAACTACCCTTTTCTACAAGGCTTGATGATTTATTTATTTAACATTTGTTTACTGTGAAAGTACGACTTGGAGCGTAATCAATTTTCAGCTGAGGCCCATGGAGAAACACTCTAGACACATGTCTTGTAATGTGGGAGGAAACCTGAGACCCAGAAGAAACCTACATGAATGCAGGCAGGGCAGGCAGACTCCACACAGAAGGCACGTCAGCCGAGAATCAAACTGGAGGCCCTTTTGATGTCAGGTGGTAATGCTACCCCTGCACTACTGCGCCATCTTGCATATCATCCACCTTAAGACTGTCAGCTGACATTGCAGTATCAGACTTAAGCTGTGGTGTGTGCCATAAGTATTGTGAGCTATAGTGTGTAAGACTAGTTAGGGAGGAGTTCTAATCTCACTTCAGGCTACTTGGTGTCTGTGTATCTTCCTGCAAAACAACTGACATGCCCTCGTGTTATTCACCTGCAATCGTTATGTACTTTTGGGCCCTGTAACTTGCTGCTGGCTTCCAAACTGCCCACTTCTACAAGGCCTGATGATGTTATCCACCTTGAGACTACCAGCTGACAATGTAGTATCAGACTTAGGCCATGGCACATGTGATCTGTACTGTGAGCTATAGTGTGTAAGACTAGATAGGTAGGATGTGCTTATCACACTCCAGGCTACTTGGTGCCTGTGTGTGTGTGTGTGTGTGTGTATGTCCATATGACATAAATATGACTACCTTGGTAACTTAAAAATAGGTAGGGTTTTGCAGTATTTAATTTGTAATGTATGATGTGCCCCCCCAAAGTCTGACCACAACATGGCCTGCTGATGTCATCAAGCATAACATGTCCTAAACTGATAGTAGTAGCAGACATGAGGTATGTTGCGTGTATCACATACTGTGATCTGTAGTGTGTACCATTACATAGATAAGTGTTCTCATCTACATATAGACAACTTGCACTATGTGTGTGCCTTGGGATGTCCTGTACACAGGGATTGGACATGTTGCTAGACTCAATGTAGCCATGTTGATGTGTGAGACTGTTAGAGGATTTTATATCATGTTATGGAACCATAGGATGTTTGATCTTCATTAGCATAATGGCCATACAGCCCTCATAACCACAGACATCTTTATACCTGTAGTTACAGGATCAGCAAATACTGCCCCAGTCCAAGAGTGGCACAGGCAGATGCCCTGTGTTGAGATGACAGTTGCCCAGGCAATCATACAGATGGCATGTGCTGAGGTGCTCTGTGTGCCAAGAGGCAGGATTCTATTTCAAGGGTGTGTATAAGTCTGCTTGACAAACCTCTCCCACAAGCATGTAGTACTAACATCACATACAATCTTAATGCCCTTATAGTGTGTTACCCATCTACTATGCCACCTATAGATAGGCAGTATATGCAGTCAGCAGGGTCACACATTGCCCTGTATGCAAGGCACCGATCAACTCTGGGTAGCCTATATGCCACAGGTGACAATAATACTTACTGCAGATGATCCCCATTGAACACATACAGAAGACATAAAGTGTCCTTGTGAGGGACCATACTGTTGTGTGCAATTGGCAGTACTGCTTGGAAAGGTACATCAACAAACGGTCATTGTACTCAGATAATGGCATGCTGAGGGAAGAGTACTTGGAAATTATGAGTATGTCACTTACATGTGACTGTGGTCTGAGCTATGCCATATGATTCCTGCCAGACCACTGTAGAGACATGGTGATCTGAGGCACATTAGGTGTAAACCTGTGTAGCTAGGTCTGTGTGCTCAGTTCTTTCACCCCTGAGTATGTGCATCACATGTTGCGACTGATGTGCTACTTACCAGGTACATAGGTCTAACTGATGGAAATGATACTACATATATATTTGCATTGAGTTTATGTTAGCATGTCAACAGGCATGTGTTTGCAGTACCCTCTTGCAGGATAGTGACATACCAGAGAGACTCTATGAGTGCTCACAATTTGTAGGCATCAATCAACATTGTTAGCCACAGTCATTCAGTAGTCACTTGTATTGTGGTTAAATGGATTCCAAGCAACAGAGGACCCAGGAGTGCACCCTGTTAATCACTGCTGCTTGCAGATCAGCTATTGGAGAAGGATTTCCTTTGTTGCATATGTGTGCCATCAATGACCACTTAGTGACCCCTACAATGACAGTATCATGAATGCCTAAGTGGGTCCTTTATCAATGTTGCCTGAGCTGGGGATATAGTTAGATGGCTTGGCTCAGTCTAGGGGGTTGTATACTCTGATGTACCCACATCCAGGTCCTTGGTGACTGCCTCAGAAATGTCCACCATGTGTAACAGTCATGCACCCCATGTCACACATCCAAACTGTGTACAGTCAACTGTGTTAGATCACATATATGTGTGTGCTGTTCAGCTCCATGAAAATTGCCCCTATGGTCATACAGATATGGATACTTAGACAAAGAAGTGTATAGTTATGTTGGTTAGTGGATGCACCACCTCTGTGAAAGGGTATAACAGTTGCAGCTGCC
Organism: Protopterus annectens; assembly: GCF_019279795.1. Classification (NCBI taxonomy): domain Eukaryota; kingdom Metazoa; phylum Chordata; order Ceratodontiformes; family Protopteridae; genus Protopterus; species Protopterus annectens. Next base: position 788,212,798 of record NC_056736.1, on the reverse strand, counting down.
CACTCAGTGTACAACCAGTAGTGTCAGTATGATTGCAAGGGTTTCCCAGTGTTGTTAGTAATCCTTGTCAGATCACATGTGTGATGCAGTCTGGAATGTTAGCATGTGCAATAGATGCTGTGTATCTTGCAATGAGAGGCCAATTACGAACTACTCTGTAAATATGGAAGTTATGGGACAGGTTGTAGGAATTTCATGTGCCACATGTTGTGGGGACAAGGGAGTGTAGTTAACTCAGAAAGTGTGGGAGTACAATTTAAGTATGAGAACAGTCCCATCATATGTGGCATCATGACATATGAGGTCACCGACAATCTGGGCCTGTCTTTGAGGTCACGCATGTAACTACACTGTGTGTTTGGTTCTGCTTTTTGTGGGTGGCTACTTTTGACACTTACTGTGTCTACTCAACATCACAACTACACTACAAGCTTCTTTTAGCTGAGGAGGTAGTGCCTCCATATTAGCGGGGCACCCTCACCCCAACTGTCACACAGCACTGTGCATCTGTTATTGTACAGCCTGCTAATGGCAGTTGTCCATCAGTCAGTTTTGCTGAGCCTGTGTCCCTTCTGTCACTTACATCTGAGTTCATGCAGTTGTAATGCTGCTGACATTATGCATGGGTGTAGAGCTCTGCATTCCTGCTTGTCCCATCTGAAGGGGGAGTTGCAGTCACACTATGGCAACCATCCTACAGGAGGTAATAAATGTCTTTCTTGACATATATGTCTGCATTGTCTGCAAGAGTGGGTATCTGCTGGTAGTTCTATGGAGACTGATCTATGGCCAGATCCTACGAGGTCTTCATGCTGGAGGGGGCTGTACTGATCACCCATATTGGTAAACACATGATGCAATACATTGATTCCTCATGTGAGGCTATTATGGCATTGCTGCAGGGCATTGCAGGTAAGGGTCTGGACAATTCTTTGGGAAAGTGAGCCACAGCACAATTAAGCAACAATGTCTATACATATTACACTTCCCTAACATGTTTGTGCTCTGTACAGACACTTTGCATGACTCTTCTGCAACATCGTGGAAGTAACTGCAATACCTACTTGCACAGAGGAACTGGCATGTAGTGCCAAGCGGTATCCCCAGATCTCTGAGTCCTGTCACCTGAAATGCCATGATAGAAGTTAGCATGGATATGAGCACTAACACTGTCGTACACCTCCTGACACTGGACCAAACACTGTCACTTTTGCTCAAGGCCAGATCATGCCTACCGACTGTAACAGGCGGAACCAATTGACTGTTACACTATGCAATGCATGTGAGACATAAGCCTCACTCCACCAACCATGGCCTGACAAGGTGTATGACAATATTAGGCCAGCAGGCTTTGCTGAAAACTGTGTATGTCATGTACAGAGTGTTATGTCAGCTGGTGGATAGGCAAGTGTCTGACAGCCAGACCTATGCTGCAATGATGCCAGTCACCAGAGGAGTCCACCATCCTCCATTATTGGCGTACCCCATCTAACTATTCTCTCTCTGTAGTCACAGCCATGGTCAATGAAGTCTGACTGAGTACATTAGCAGGTGATTGCATATTAGGAGCTGTCACAGAATCACCCACAGAACCAACAGTTATCCAGGATGGCCTAAGACACAGTCAGTTGTTTTCTGAGCCACTGACAAAGACTAAATGCCAATGACTAAACAATACTATCCTGTGAGAAATCATCCACCCCTGCAAAATATTGTAGTGTCTGCACACCACACACAGCTGAGCCATTACACATGTAGTTATTGACACAGAGACTAAGGTAGCCTTTGACTTTTCACTGGTCGAAATGAATGGGGGATGCATTCACAGTTGTACAACCTACACTGACAGGTATGGGATGCAAATCCCAGGCTGTCACTGCTATACTGAATGTGGCAGTCATCACACCTATCATTGTATGCAACTGTACCCTCGCTATGTCACTACAGAGGCATATCATACAACTGTAACAGCCAAACAAGTTCCATGGTACACCAATACACAGTGTAGATAACATGCCCTATGGAGTCGTTCTCATGACTGTATATTTGTAGTCTGTCTCCTAAATGCTTGGAAGGGGATATGAATGGTTTCATACAGGGAGGTGTCAGATCCCACTGTGTACATCCCATGTGTCCATGAGAGGACTTTCACATGTCTCACCTATTCTACATGCCTACAACATCACTGTGGTATACATAGAACATGCTGGAGAGGCAGTTATGCAACACAGACAGTACACCCTTCATTGAACAGGTCAGATGCATGTGAAGCACACATCTGCTGTGACACCCATCATGTGCAGGTTACACATTGGGATGCAGAACACAACAATCATAAATGGTGAGAGACAACTGTACTCAACATTTGTAAATGGGTCATCTCCATCACCACAGCTTGTAGATGTGTTAGTTCCCAAAACCCTGGTGACACTTATCAAGGGTAGCAGACATTTTCACAGATTATGGATGAATGCCGACATTGTCCTTGTTAGTCTGTTTTACACATATGAACGTATGGAGCCATGCAGTTATAGTGCTTTACATTTCTGAAGACATATTTGTTCTATGCTGACATGCCATCCTGTGCTGCTTATTGCTACTGTGTATCCATAGGTTATCCCAACAGTCTCCTGAAACAGAAACATAAACAAGTCTGTGACACACGTGTCATTGTGCAACTATACAGCCATTACAACATCATACAACAAAAGGTGCACAAAATTATGTTGTGCACACATGACAAATGCCAGCATACAGTATCTGTTGGTAATCACTACAAGTGGCATGGCAAAACAACACTGCATTACACAAGTTCATGTTAACTAATATAGTCACCCTGTGCATCAGACACATAGCTTAATTTCCATGCATGATGACAGAGATATGGCAGAGGTATCACTTGCACAGGGTGTTGTGTGGGGGTGCAGGAGGCCTAGGCTGACCCAAATAGTTGACAGCATGTGTGTGACTTAGGAAAGTAAGCAGGTAAGATGGACCATAGAAAGGTGCCATGTGTGTGTCTGGAGGTGACATGCATTTGACAGTGGTGTGTGAGTGTGTGTGTACATAGTTAAGCTCATTGCTAGCCCTACATGTGTGTATGTTAGACAGTTTTGAACCTTACATGGTAGAGTTGACAGTTCACCTTCTCTGGACCCGAACACAGAAACTGGCTCTGCCAGGAGTTGCACTGGCACCTCCATGCCCAAGGGCAGAAGCAAAGCTAGTACCTGATGATGACTGCTGTCTGCTGAGGCCATGTTCCCCACTGGAACAACCAGGACCATGATCCTATGGCCTGCCACATCGTGGTGTGGACAGCACATGCCCTTCTGTAGTGCTGGATATACTGCCACTATGGGACCGTGATTGTGAACAGCCACGTGGACTCTCAACAAATGGATTTGCTGACCTACATCCATGATTCCGATGATCTAGGGTGTCCCCAATTGTGCTGGAGGCAGTAACAGATATCACACTGTGCTGCATCCATAACTCTAAGCATACTCTAAGAAGTGTTCCATTCAGAACATGTCTGTGCCTCCATGATGGCCTAAAACATGCACTGCTGTGACACCTGCAACGGATGGTGGATGGACACCAGGCCTCCTACAAGCACCCCTGTCAATCTGCCTTTGTGAGCCCTCCTCAGCTGTCTGCCTATGGCCATTGTCTACACTCACTGTAGCCATAGTTGCCAGACTTTCCTGTTCAATGTCCCCACTCTCTGACTGTTTAATATCTCTGGCTTCCAGGGACTGGGTATGTGTGGGCATACTTACTGTGTGTGTGGTGACAATGAGGGCAGAAGAGGGATGTCAATGTCTGGGACAGATTAATCCCCCAAAATCCCCACCTGTGCCACAATTATGGCCACTACCATCATCAGTGTCTGAGGAGACAATGACATCAGGTTGTAAAGGGGAGGACACCAACCCCCCCCGGTCACCTGTGATAAGAAATGAAAAAGCAGTACATTAATACCTGCACTGTTATGCTCTGCTGTAACGTTGTGATATATGTAAGGGTCTGTACATTGCCATCACTATGACAGACCTGTTGAAAACCCAACCTCATATAGTAGGACATGAAGACAGTACTCTTCCCACTGACAGTTGTAGCCACTTGAAAATAGCATCTTATTACACTGTAATCTCATCAGTAACAATAAGGTACACTGTTGACATTTGTGCAGACTCTGCACAGTTGACACATATGACACTCTGTGGTGTCCTGACAATACCATCACATCTATCAGTGTGGTCACACCTACAAGGCATAGGTATGACTCTAACATGTTTGCAGTCAGAAAATATGTGTGCATTTGGCAATCATGTCAACAGTACAGTAATACAGGAAGCAGACCTGGGATGACAGTCTAATGATTACAATGCTGTAAACATACTTCAATAATAAAACAGTGTCATGCTTACCAGGAGCAGGACCACAAGCTTGGCCAATACCTGACAGACCTGTGAAATGTTGAGGAAGAGGTAATGTCAGTACCACCACATATTTTACCACCACAAGGTAATGCATTATATCTCACATTTATATTAGTTAATGTGCTAATTGTTACATTGGTCAAAATCTGAGCATGACAGTCAAACTGCAATGAAATCCCACCACCCAGAAAAGCAGACAGATCTGATACCCATGTATGACTATGTATGCCCTGACACACTGAATGCTACAGTATTGCAATGCTGATCAAACTAAGATTACCTGGATGCTCCTCTGCCTTAGACACTGTGGCACACACATCCACAATGTAGGGTGTGATGGATGCCTGGGAGTTCTCATGTGTGCCTAGATTTGCCAGGAATTGGCTGAGAGTGGTTGTTCCTCTGCAGGCCCTCCACCAGTGGCACCACAATCCCTGGCTACATTTGTTACTTTTTTGCATATGGCATTGATCATGTCCATTCCACAATTTAATCTGCTCATATGTCCTGCTCTGATGAACAGTGGCATTGACGTCATGGACAAAGTCAGCCTACAATGTCACCTGCTGTTCCCTGTTGTGCATTCATGAGGACAGTAAGAGTTCTTGGCTTTGAAGGAGCCCTTCCAGTATTAACTCAATCTCTGCATCCATGAAAGCTGCATTGCATCTCATATACATGTTTCCTAAAAGACAACAATATGGGAACACGTTAGGATCACATATATGGAAGTACACTATGTAGAGATACAGCAAGGACAGAATGTCTGGCAATATCCACTGCTTGATCACACATGTCATATTCCACAGTGTGCAAACATACTAAGCATGTGGATACAACTAGGATACTGGCAATAGTCCAGTATTCCCATGTGTGCCATGACAGATTCTGATGTATGTTCATACAGTCAACACCAGAGTCTATTGTAGTGTGTCCCCAAGGGGAAACCCCCTGATAATATGTCAAACCAACTGTGCAAAACAGCAGTGTGTTATTACAACTACTGTAAAGGGAAAGTTCCATGAGTGCATCCTCAGTATGTGTAACAGATCTGGAGATCATTGATATGTCATATCACAGTTCTAAGAAAGGCTTAATGCTGCAATCCTTATTCCCCATAAGTATTGTCAGACATCTGAATTCTGATGAAAACAAGATGATCACATACCTGATGGAGTTCAGAACTCCTCTGCTGATATGTGCTGATAGTTAAAACTTTGCATACGTGTGGTCTTTGTGAGGAAATTTTCATACAGAATGGTTCTCCATAGCCAGCTGTTAGCATTTTTAACATACTTCTCATCAGCAGGTGATTGTGTCTTAACCAGTCTGTGGTTCAGAAATGCTTACTGCAGTCAACACAGCTGATTTGTACTATCATTAGCCAATCATATGCAACCACAATACAATATATAAGGCCTTCATGTAGATTAGTGGCCTCTTTCTGAAATGGCATTACTGGGGTTAGGCGATAACTTCATTGCACAGGCAGGTCTGGAGCAGCAACTTATACATAGCGATGGGTGTGCTACAGACTACAGCTGCTGCTGCAGGTAATAGGCATAGGCAGATAGTGTGAACAGTTTGGTGGAAAACAAGCTGTAGGAGTAACTGTGGGGTCTGTGTCAGCCTTGTTGTAGAGGCAGAACCAGAGTGAGGCTACCCTTTCCAGTCCAATTAAGGCATGTGTTTAAGGTATGTATGTTAGGCAACAGTATCACTAACAGAGGACTAGACCACATGTCTGTTGTGTCCTTAAGCAACATGGGGGATTAATATAACAATATGTACACCATATGGGTGACTGTCAGGCCATGTGTTACAGTCTGGTAGCAATATGGAGTGTGTATAAGGGCCGTCCATGTTACAAGCAGGTACTTCAAATGTGTATGTTAGGTGTGCAGGTGTGCTAATCAGCACTGTGAGTTTGAAAGATAGTGTGGGTGCACTCTGATATTAGTGGCCCTCATTTGCAGTACCTGAGTTGAATTTCTCTGTGAATGCATATTAATGCATGAAGTGATACTTTAGGAATATGTGAAGTGTGCTTCTATCTGCAGGCTTGTGACTTCCATCATTGAAATGCAGACATTTTATTTGATATGCACTGCGTGGATAAAGAGTGCATGACTCAGTCATTATTTGCTGGCTTCACAATACTCTAATTCCACTGCTACATACCACTGGAGTTGAAACCATGACTGTGTGTGGCTAAATATACTGTTTGCAAGGCATTTAAAAGACTGAGCTACTACATCACTGCTACAACAGGTGTATTTGCAAGATATATGTGTAAACATATAGGCTGTGACAAACATTTTCTACATCTATCAGTATTTGCATGGCTTTATATGGATGCATTTCTGAAATAGGGTCCCAGTTGAATATGTATTTTTCAATTAATGCCTTAGCAGGTGTCTTTCTACATGTTGCTGATAAAAGGCCACATTCACCTGCTATCACAGGTCTCACTGACATTCATTATTATATCTTATGCTTTCTAGTGGCGTACTATTGCACCAGGATCCAAGGGACACTCATATTTTTTCCATTGCTTTTTAATCAAGTTTGAACTGCGTGGTGCAGTGAGCAGCTCCACTGAAACATGCTTAATGACTGTAACTGGCAATTACTGTATTTTGTTTAAATCACCTGTTTTAATTATGAAATGTGTGGCATGGCAGGTTAATGCAGGCATCTGCAGGTGTGATGGTCTTGGGTTCGAAATATGGGACACGTGTTCATTTTGCAACTGTGTATTGCAATTTTAAAAACAAAATTGTGTAAGAAACTTCTCTGTGTGGAAGATTGTCAGTCCCTATATCTCTAGTTAATCACTGTATATTAATCAGATCAGCCAATAGTAGTAGAAGTAGAGAACTTAAATTTGTCTTAAGTCAAAAAAATAATAAAAAGTATATAATTTGAAATATTGTATAGAATTACTAAGTATTTGAATGTAATCCAAGCAAGGGAGGCAGTCGGTTTCCAATCAAAAATACTTTATTAAGTACACAGACAAGAGATCCAAGTAAAACAAAAATAGAGTAATAGTTTCCTCACAAGCTTTCTAAATATATATATATATATATATATATATATATATATACATATATACATATTTTTTATCAGGCAAGGGAGTGGTTTATTGTGCTGTAAAACAAAGTGTTATTGTGGACTTAATGGATTTTTGACTGGAAACAGACTGCCTGCCTTGCTTGGATTACTTTCAAATACTTAGTAATTCTATACAATATTTCAAATTATATCCTTTTTATTATTTTTTTGACTTAAGATGAGTTTAAGTTTGTTACTTCTACTACTATTGCCTGATCTGATTAATATACAGTGATTAAGTAGAGATATATGGACTGAAAATCTTCCACACAGAAAATTTCTTACACAGTTTTGTTTCTGGCTCCACTATACTTGTTTAGTGAGTTGTTTTGAGACTTCAAGAATACCACAGCGATTATTTGCAGTTTTAAAAACACATATAGTCAATATAGCTCTATTTAGCTGAGCTGAGTGATGCTGTGCAAAGTGGCACATTGCAGCTCGCCTCACGAAAAAATATAAAGAAAAAATGGGGAGATAGAAAAGTGGCGAAATGGGCTACAAGCAGGGGGAAAAACATAAAGAAAGGCAGGTAGGGCATGTGAAGGAAGGGTTTGGTAAAGAACCATAACTATACGTTTCTTGCTCAGAAACAAGTGTGCACTTTGACAGAATTTGTCTATGACTTTGAACTCTCACCCTCAGAGAGAGGGGTGAGGACAACATAACAGCATTGTCAAGACAGTTGGACCAATTCATGTGTGTCCAGTGGACAATTGTATGAAATGGAGAGCTATGCATGGGATGATATTTTGTTTTTGAGACAGGTGCCCACTTTTTTTTTAAGTTGAGAGTGGAATGTTTGGGAAGGGACACAGGTACATGTGAGGGAGATAAGCTGGGTAGGTGAGGATGCATTTGCAAGACAGACAAGACAGCAGACAGGGTGGGTTGTGACATTTGGGGGTGAACACTTTGGAAAGGGAAAGTGTTATGGAATCTTACTCCCATGTGCATCAACAAGGCAGCAGCATGACTCACATCCACACCCATGGAACTGACAGCACTGCTCCATCACTGCCCCAGGTGTGGCAGTGATGGAGGCTGGGCACCGGGGTGATGCTTCCTCACCAGGTTGGCCAGCATGCCCTCAGTCTGGTGCAGGCAGTGGTCCAACACCACAGGTAGTTCAGGGGCAACAGAGGGGGTCACCACCAGTCTAGGTCCAAGACATGCTGGGACCCAGTGCCACAGCCGGAGGAGGCAAGGTAGATGGATCAGCCGGAACTGGCCTACCTTCACGTGCTATGGTAAATGAGGTATAGCAATAAGTTAAGGTTAGTAATAACCAAACCATTGTATTTATTAACAGAATGGAACATCATATTTATTAATAAATACATATTAATGTATATTATGTGTAACACAACATTAAGTAACTTAACAGTCAGTATGTTTACAGCATGCCAGTAAGAATTAAACCATAAGGCCAACAAAACAGTTAGTTTAACAGCATATGTTAATATTGAATCATAATAGAACATAACAATAATAAATCATATTTTACCAAAATATAGTTAGTTTAACAAAATATATAAATATTAAATCATAATAACAAATAACAATATAACAATAATAAATAAATGAAGATAAGGGTGGGGGGGGCATTCCATTACTGACAATGCAGACTATATCCTTGAAAACACTAATAATAAATACTCTACAGGTGTGTAGTGTCAGTTTTGAGTACAGTGACTACAATTCTCCTGTAGCTAATGTAGCCTGTACATACCTCTCAAGCTGTTAGCATGGGTCAGTATGGGCCAAGAAACAACAAATGCAGGTACATAACTACACAGAATAGTTTCACATAATGTGGACTTATATATCTACCAAGGTGTTCTGTAAGCAGATTTGATAATATATTGCATTCCAGGCAATCATTTTTCTGGTAATCCTGTGGCAGATGGATTAGGCAGTTTTAATTACATTACAAAAAATCATGACGCATGAGAGGAATGTTTGTGTACAGTACATAAACTAGACAGCCATTATGCCTTAGCTGACAGGCGTGGGAATAGAACTCAATAGCTGTGACTGCAGGGGACATCTGCAAATAATGTAACAATTGACTGCAGCAACTTAGTGCAGACATGCATTGAATACAGCCATACTGGAAATATTTAGACAGATTTATTTAGAAATAAACAATGCTGCTTAACATTTTATTGTTATGGCTAATAAGTGTCTGTGAAATCTAACAAACTATCTGCTCATAACATGGGCTACCCCAACCATATACCTTTTGCTCCTGGAGGGGGAGAAAATGAGAGCATTATGTGACTGATATTGGCATGGAGACAACCTTGTACCATACTATGATTTCAGCAATACATGTTACAGGACATTAGTTTTCAGTTCTAGAACTATTACTGTCTTATACTTCACTGCAGTGACAGTGGGACACACATGCATGGAATAAAGCCATACTGCATTTATTAAGACAAATTTCTTTAGGAATGAACAATGCTGCTTAACACTTTATTGGTATTGCTATTAAATGTCTGTGAAGTACATACACAATATCTGCCCATAGAGTGGGTTGCTGTAGTAGGAGAAACACAGAGCATTATGTAACTAATACTGGCCTGTAGACAGTGTAATACTTGACTGCAACAACCTTACCATAGACAAGCAATGCAAACAGCTCTACTGCAATGGTTATGACAACACAATCTTGCTGTACAGCATTTTGCTTACTGTTATTGGTATTGTTTATTGTTTTTTGGAATACAGTTGTTATTGTTCATTTATTGCACTACAACTCTAATGGCCCATTTTTCGCACTGCAGTTCTACTGGCCTATTTATTGCACTGCAGTTTTTATTGTGTATACTCTATTGCAGTAAAAGCCTTACTCTTAGCACTGGTATATTCCATGACCAGATGGTCCCAGGCCTCCCCCATATGTTCCGAGCCCTGGAAACTGCCCTGCATTAGCCTGGGTTCATAATTCTTTACCAGCATCCCAACAAAGACCTTTCACTCCTGCACACCCAATCTCTGCGCCTGAAAGCATGCACCCTCTCTAACACCACCTGGCATATCTGCAGATAATCATACTCCAAAGAATGGTGCAGAATTCTCACCTATAGTACCTAATATAGGCTGTTTTGCCTCCCTTACTTTTCATTGAGCAACATTCAAAAAAGTGTTGCATCGCTTAGCACCTCACAAACAGTATTAGCCATTAACATGTTTTAGCAGTGCTCAGCACAGTGCAGCAGTGCCATATTTTACAAATTTGTTTTTAAAATTAAACATGTATAGTAAATTAAATTACAGAAATCTTATGACTGCTATGGACTCGAACCCAGGACCTACTAAGCATTAGTATATAACTCTACCCTTTTAGAAACTTGGATATTATGAAAATTAGTATACCTTCACATATACTACTGGGCTACGTGTTAGCATTGCTGAGCACCATGTTGCACCACTCAAACATGCTTAAATAGACCCATAAATAAATAATTATTTACATCCAGTTTCTGCTTTTAGATGTCTGTCAGCTGTCAGCTATGTATGTATAAGAGCCACACAGCTCTGCAGCACTGCATGCCATGTCTCATAAATGAAAAAAAAATGTATATATATATATATATATATATATATATATATATATATATATATATATATAATTATGATAATCAATTAATTACATCCAATTTCTATTTTTAGATGTGTGGCAGGTTTCAGCTGTCTATATGTGAGCACAGCTTGACATTGCTGCACTCTGCATCATGCACACATACAGAGAAAGAAAAAAATCATAAAAATAAAATACTACACATTTAAAACAATTCCCAGCATTTCAACATAGTGGCGAGCATTACAGGGAGCCTCACCCTGTACATAATATCTGACCAGGCATCCACAACCATGGTTAGCCTCTCAACTTCTCCCTACATGGATTGAATATCCCTGTTCCTATGCTCACCCTCGTCAACACACCATCATTAATATTCATGGCATGCTGCCAAGGGGGAACCATGGTGGTATACATGGATACATTCCGTGTAGGTTCTACATGGTACCTACACAGATTTTATTAAATCCTGGAGTATATATGCTCCTAAATTTGATGACCTGGTAAATACAAAGGGATCAGAAGAAGGAGAAATATATAAAGATTCCAGACAGGGATACTCCTTGTCAATGGGACTCTTCATTCTTACATACAGTGGAGACATTAGCTGAAAGATTCAGTCTACTAGTGAAAGACTTGTGGACACATAGTTAGAGAAAAAAAATCAGCCAGATTCAATAAAGCCTAAACAGTCCATTTACACTGTGTGCACATCATGGGTAGTGCATCATTTTGGATTCAGTAAGTGGCTTTATGTGGTACGTAGAGTGACACACCACTGCACAGACAAGGTAAACACTGTGGCATACTAATTACAGTATAAGCAACTGGACTGTACACTAATCAACCAATCCAAAATGGAGGAGCTATTTAACAAGCTATAATGCAACCATGTAGATTTAGTTCTGGTTTTTCCCTGCTAATTCCAAAATTTGTTGAAATACAACCTTGGAAAGGAGTCTACACAGAAACAATGTTATGGGCTGCTGTTGCTTTTATTCATGTGTATGTGCAACAGGCTGATGTTTATGCTACTGTTGTTGCAAAAAGTCCAAGGCCAAGAAGCAGAAGAGTTTTCAGACCCCAGATAAATTATCACAACCTACATAATGTGGAAATTGTAGAGCCCTACAGGGTGGATAGAGACACACTACAGGAGCTCTCAACCTCTATTGTCCTAAACTCAGAGCCAGGGCAAACTGAGGGGAACCCATCCCAGTGGACACAAAGGTATGTGTAACACTTAGAGTCTTAGCTACAGGTACCTTTCAGAGAACAACAGGCAATATGCTGGGGTGTGGCACAGACATCAGCATCCAGGATCCTTCATCAGCTCTTGAGTGTTATGCTCCAACATGCCAGTGACCACATATATTTTCCCCATATGTCTGAGGATGGAGCCAGAAATATGCAGGAGTTCTACCCTGTAGCACACTACCCTCAAGTACTGAATGCCATAAATTGCAGACATATAGAAATTAAGGCACTACTCAGGGAACCAGGAAGGTTCGACATAAATAGAAAGGGCTTCCACTCTATTAACTGCCAAATCATGTATAATGTCAAAGTAATCATCTTGAACGTGTGTGCTGGCAACCTTGGTAGTTACCACAACTCACATATCTGGCACACCTCCCAGTTGTATCAGATGTTCACTGGGGGCATATCTCACAGGGTGATTTACTGGGAGATGCAAGTTATGCACTGGAACTGTAGCTGATGACAACCATCAGAAATGCGCGTGCACACACATACACACACACACACACACACACACACACACACACACACACACACACACACACACACACACACACACACACACACACACATACACACACGCGCACACATTGAAGAACACCATAATGAGGCAGACGCTCAAAAGAGAAATATCATAGACTGTCTGTTTGGGCTGCAGAAGTGGCAATTCCATTGCCTAGATACATCTGGGGGAGCCCTAAAGTACAATCCAGTCCATAGACATGTGCTGAAATATTCACAGTATTTTCAATGCTATACAACATCAACATCATCCTGAGAAAACAGCTTCAGCAGGGTCAACAAGTGGAAGGAGGACACATCCCACCACCAATAAAAAGGTTACAACAGCCACATGCAAATGAGAAATCAGAGGGGGAACCTGCATCTGCTGCTGTAGGTGTAGGCAGATACAGGTATGCTCAATATGCCCTTGCATTAGCTAAGAGGCAATGCATAGCGCAGTCACTCACCAACTATGGGCTTAAACCTTCCTCCTATGCACGTACATATAGTAACATTGATGTCAGGCAACTCTTACAACCTTTAACTCCTCATGTATTGGCTGTGTACTGCTTGCATCAGACAGAGTCAACCCTGAAATAAAACTGTTGCAACTGCTGCATTTACAAGGTAAGTGTTGAACCTGGAGTGTATTGTGTAATGATATGAATGACTGGCATATCCTTGCATTTTGTTACTTGGTAGTATAAGCAAGTAAAAGGTGGGAGATTTGTATAGAAATGACCTTAGCATATGACAGCAGAGACTTATTTGACTTGTATATGTCCATTATTAAGTAGGTCTCAGTCATCAAAGATTAAACCAGTCATACCTCTCAAAAGTAGTGATGGTCACTGACACCCTCAGTTTAGCATCATGCGTTTGTACTAGAAAATTGTTATTTATTTATTTATGTATCTATTTAACATTGTTAAAGGGAGAAGTTAAAAAGTGATGATGCACATTTCAGTTTCAGACTTCACAACCCTCACAAGATCATTCACGATAAAGTTGGAAAATGTTGATGGTATCAACTGTCTAACTTTCTAAGACCAATATTAGTCAAATGAACAATTACCCGTTGAGCATCAATAATGCAGATATGCTAAGCACTAAGTCAGCTATGCACCCTTAGCATCAGAAACAAATATTATGTATCCCTGAATCCATAAAAAACAAAACAGGGATATGGCACAATTATCATCACTTATGCAGGGTGTTGTGGAGGGGGGGGGGGCAGGAGGCCTAGACTGACACAAAAGATTGATGAGTGTGTGTGAGTAAGAAAGAGAAGGCTGACATTTGGATAAACCAGCAAATGGCCAGTGAGACAAAATGAGTTTTAAGCTGCATGGCTGAACCATGTAACTGTTCTGTGTTTGTCTGTATGGGTCATCTAAGTGAAATTGGAGTGTGAGTGTCTGCATGAACACAGCCATGCTCTGTGCTAGCTCTATGTCTTGATATGCCAGACAGGTGTGAGCTGTGCATGGTAGAGGTGGCAGTTCATCATTGTTGTCCCTGACCACAAGAACTGGCTGTGCCAGGAGCTGCACTGGCATGTCCATGCCAACAGTCAGATGCACTGCTGCTACCTAAATATGACTGATGTCTGTTGGACAAGCTCCCCTCACAAGGATGCCCTGGAACATGACCCCATGGCCTGCCATGTCTGGGTGTGGAGAACTCATCCACTGACTGATCAGTGGAAGTACTGCCACTATGGGAGTGTGATTGGGCATGGCCATATTTGCTAACAGCAGATGATGTGACTGACCTACACCCATGAGGATGCTGTTCCCCTCCCAGCAGATGTTCCATCACAGACACTACTTGTTCCAACATGTCATTCATCTGATCCACTGAGTCAGCAACATGGTGGAAGCAGTTATGCATGTCAGCCTGGGACACATCTACAACCCTAAGCATTTCTCTGGAGCATCTATGGGAACATGACAGTGCCTCCATGATGGCCCTAAACAGACACTGAGTGACACAGGAAGAGACACCTGCATCAGGTGCAGGCTGGACAGCAGGCCTCATCCGAACACCCCTAACAACCCTCCTACATAGCACCCTGCCCACACTTTGGCTACAGCCAGAGTCAACAGGCACTGAAGCTACAGTTGCCACACGTCCCTGATGAATTGTCTCACCCTCCACCTGTCCAATATCTGTGGACTCACTGGAATGGGTAGGCATAGGCCTACTTACTGTATCCAGTGATAATACAGGGGATGGCTGTATGTCAACCTCATTGTCAGATTCAATCTCTGCACCCCCCAACTGTACCTCTGCTTGGCCATCATCATCATCAAAGTCTGCTGATACTCTGACATCAGGTGGTAGAAGTCCCACATTTCCACTGTCAGGATCACCTGTGATAATAATCAGCAAACACAGGAAAATGAATACCTAAAATACTCCAATATATGCTAACAAAATAACAGTGCTGCCACTATTAGACAGTACTGCAATAAACACAACAGTCCTGACATCAACATAACACACTAAAATATTTCTTTTAATTGCTCACCAGTACTGCCATATAACTGTTTAGCATAATATCTGCAGATGAGGGTATCCTCTACATGCCAGATGGCCCTGGAAGAAGTTAAGCAAAAGGTAAGGACAAAATCATCACAATTAACAGTAACACAGAGGGTAATAGTTTTACCTTTTCTATGTCCATTAACTGTACTTTCAACAAGAACTTGGATGACAACTCCAACCTAAGCTAATCAATCTTGTGAAACAGGAGTACTGTAACATGTTACTTTAAATTGTTTTACTATACGACAGTATTCATCAACTGAGACATAAAAGCCTACCTGGAAGCTCTTCCTGGGACATGCTTGCTGTCCCTGAAAAAGTAGCACCAATGTCAAGGAGATGCTGTTCTGCACTTTCCTGACAGCTGTCTGGATACATAACAGTGGATAAGAACTCTAAATTTGATTTTAGTGGTGGCTCTGTAGCATCCCACCCCCAGTACCCAAATGATCATGGCCCACTGTAGTTACTCTCCTCTGTGCAGAGGAGATCATGTCAGTGGCCCTATGGTACACTTGCCCATATGGCCTACAATGGGAATGCACGGCATTAACATAATCGACAATCTGCCACAAAATATGCATTCTGCATGCCATATCACCCTGTCTCCTTTCAAGCAGGAAGGCACCAAGAGTCAACAATAACCTGATTTTTAGCATGAGTGAAGGGTGGTCTTTGAGGATCGAAACACCTGGTGGCATAGTCCTAGGTGTCCTAAAAGACAACAGAAGTTTAATACACATAAGTATCACATAACTACAAAATACATATTCCCAGATTAAACAGAAAAGGTAGCATTTAGTATTACCCACTGGAGAAACATAAAACAGTCTAGACATATGGAATATGAACCACAGGCTGAATGCAAAAAAAAGAGATTAACAATAGCAATATATCATTGCTTGTGCCATAACAGAAATCCAGCTTTGCCCCCCCCCCCCAAAAAAAAACAGGCAAATGACATATTTTGCTAATAAACTATCTTTGAAATGCTAAACGTGCTATCAAATGAATGGTCCTTGAAACATGTCTACAGATTTAACTCCGAACATTCCATTTTAAGTTTTTGTCAATCATGTATACCTGTGAAATGCCTTGACAAAACATGTCCATGACATGATACATACAGATAAAAGTGTTAAAGTCTTTGATTCAGATTTTTCTTAATTGCATTCCAGCATATGCAGTATGTAGCTGGGAAAATGCAAGCATACCTTCTCAAGTTCAGTTATCCTCTGTGCAGATATATCCCAAAGTAATAGCTTCTTTTCTGTGTTCTCCACATAAACAAGTCTGCTTACCTTCAGTTTTCCTAGCTACACTGCTGTGTTTTTGTGATGTAGATTCAGGGCTGTTAGCACAGTGAAGATGCAAATCAGGTGTGAACTCATTAAAATTGCTGAATCCCAAGTACTAATTAGCTGCATGTAGCAGATTTAATCACAGTGCATTTACTCCCTCAGTGTTTGTCTTTAATGGATTGCAACTGTGAATGATTAGTGGTTGGGAGAAAGAAACCACAACAGCACTGCAGGCTGCCCTACTTCCAGTAGGTGCATCAGGTTAGACTTGCAAAGCATTAGATGTAAGTTTAAAAATGTAAGTAAACAGCTCACAATTCACAGGTTCTGTTGATTAACATCCAACTTCCCCTTCATTTGTTACAACTGCATATGCTACAATAGCCATTTAATATCCTCACACATTTCAAGGTCAATGACATAGAATGGCTTACAGACTGCATGTCCCAGATTACTGGATTTTGCACTGTGCACTGCATCTAAATATCATTGTAGCACATTAATTAAATGAAATGATGTTAAAGAAATAGGAAAGAGGATGCAGGATTTGAATCCACATACTGCTTGTAATGTTTGCAGAAGATGTGAAAATGGAGTTTGTGTTTTTTGTGTGGCATATACATTGTTATATAATTCTTTTTTTGCATGTGTAATTTCAGCACTGCTTAGCAGACTGCTAACAGGGCTCTCAGGTAAAGGAACAAATGAAAAATGTTATTTCTATAATCTCCAATAGTAGAAACAGTTTTATCACCACTGCACATTATTACTATAAGTAAGTGATGTGCACACGATGTATACCTGTTTTTGTTGCACAAGATGAAATCCATTGACTTTGATACCCTAACAGAGATGTTTTGGGATACAAATCCATGCTGTGTGAAGGGAATGTGTAAATTATTACTCCAGATGTATACCTTACTTCCATTAGAACTTTGTATGTTTTTTTGCGTTTCCTGACTAGTGTACTTGCTCACTGCTGACCAGCACACAATCAAGACCTGCTTAAGCAAAAAGTGAAACATTTCTTTGAGCAGACATCTGTAATGCAAACAAGCTTGGCAGTAATGCACGGATGTCAGCACTCTGGCTAGAAATGAGTGGAAAACATCCACAGGTTTGATGATTGACTCTGCTGCACAAGATGCAAGTGCACTAGCTTTAGAGGCAGAACAGAGGCTTTAAATCCAGGTAACACTTTTTTTACAATGGGTATCAGGATGTAGTTTCTAACAACACTTTGATTAGTAGGGTAACACTACATACAAATGGCTATCATAATTATGTTAGTGCAATACATCTCATTAATGCTTTCATAAATTAATTTTTCTGTGTAGCATATGTCATAACTGAATTAGTTATGAGACATAGTTGAATCAGTTGAATGTATGTGCAGTTGTTTAAGCAGGATATTTTTGATAATGAAATAAAAATGCACTGCCTATCTCTGATGGGAAGAACACTTAAGTTAAAATCATCTTCTCTCCTCACATAGCCCAACTCTGTGTTTAGGACAGTATGTGTATTGAGGTATGTATGTATTATACCCAAACCTATATTAATCAGCTCATGAAAGTCTGTCCATCTGACATACATTTATAGACAGTAATACTACCTCTTTCACGGGAATGCATTTCACAGGACTTCCAAAAGTCACAGATATACTGGCCTAAGTGGAGTAAATATCCATTCATACTGACTTTGGTTTATCTGTAATGAAGAGTGGTAAAAAAGAGTTCTCCTGTAGTACTGACAAATAATCACCATGATTAAAATGCACGCTTTATTCCTTCCTTAAGTTTGATTCCACATTGGTTAACTAACTTTTTACACTATGTAATTCCAGAAAATTATGTGCCAAGTCATCCTATTTAACCCCCAAAACACCAAGGATAACAAGCAAAGCATTAAGCCTGTCAGTGTTGACCATCTGAAAAAGCATAAATAAGTTGAGCCTCACACATGGCAAATCTGACTGACATGATTCACACATTCATTATTGTTTAATAAAATACCTTCCTCTTTGTTTGTAAATACTTCCATTTGCTTTCCATCTCACAAATCAGTTGTCATGATTGTGCATATTTGTGTACTAGCTGTTAAATGCAAGACTGGAGTTTGGTGTCGATTCAGACTTAGAATTGCTAGGTGAAATCTGCAAGCATGGCTGGTGTGGAAGATGATGGTGCTAAATTTAGAAGCCAGAGGTGGGATATTTGATTAATCTAGGATTTTTGTGTCACTCCTCATGAAGCACTACAGCTGTAGGCTACTACAGGGGGACTACACTGAGTCTCAATATTAGACTGAGGCTTGGAACAGATTAGTCAAGGTTGTCGCCAGTGCAGCTGGAATTCCACACACCATTGAGATTTGTCATCACCACAGTAGTGGCTTGAAATGGTATAGAAGGGCCACCTTAGCCAATGGGAGTATGAGTTTAGGACTGCTGACATCCCTCATTGGTGTAAGTATACACAGCCATCAGTATTAAATGCTATACAATGCAGGGCACAGCCAATACCATTACTCAGAATGCTTTCATGTTTCTTCTTCTGTCTTGTACAGTTGCTGAAGACATTGCAGTGAACTGTGAGGCACACGAAGAGAAGTTAAAACACCTCAAAGAGAAGGAGTACGTATGCATCAGGTCTTATTGTAACCCTAAAAAGTATTGTAATTGTATGAAGTATGTCAGTACTGGAATAAATATTTGTGTCTCTGATATAGCAGTGTAGCTGATTAATGGCACAACAGAGTAAGACCTGCCCATCATAACTTGATGTGGCAAAGGTGTATAGACTGAATAATCATAACTATTTCTTTTCTAAAATTTTTTAGTCATGTGATACATTATGGAGCTAATTTGTTCTCTTTTTTGTATCACCCCATCCCTTTCTCTTTTTTTGGGAGGAGGGGGGTATTTTGTATGGCTTTAAAATGTTATGTTGTCATACATTTCTGCTTACAAAAACTGACATGCAACACAGAGAGGAAGAGCACCACTGTGGGTCAGCCCGCCATCCCTTCACAGGCTGCAGCACTGATACCCATCACTTCAGGGTCCCAAGCTGTCAGCGCTGCCTCCATAAGCCCTACTCTACCTGCTCCATCTGCATCAGGTAGCTCTGCCCTGGCTGTTGGTGCATTGGTACCATACAGTAGTAGTACTGGAGGTGGTGATTTTGTCACAGAGCAAGAGCTGACAGGGCTGGAAAGGAGCCTCAGTGCCCAAATTGGCCATGTTGAAAAAGTGCTTTATAACATTGCCAAGATGATGTCACATTGAGCATTGACACAGGAGAATGAGAAAGGAGATAGTGATTACAGTTCTGAGGGTGAGGACTAGATTCTCACTGTTCTCAGGCTTGATGTGGGTGCACCTCTGGTGTTCTCTATCTATCCCCAGTCATGGTGTCCCATGACCTTCTGTGTCCATCACCATCCTTGTCTGTCTTATCTGTCCAGCTTCCTACCAGACCCTCACATTCCTAAGCACTTTCCCCAACATTCCTCTCTATTTGAAAAAAAATAATAATAATAACAACCCATGCATAACTCTCCACTTAAGCTATCTGTCTTTTTGAAACACTTAGTTTGATACAATTGGCTGCATAACATTGTTCTGTTGTTGTTGCCTACCCTTGATGTGGTGACATTCCAAATTCAGCAAACTCGGGCTACACTTCTACATTTATGTTGTAAAGAAGTGGATAGCTATGGATCTCTTCCACTACTTTCCTGCATATTCCTTTATTCTTTCCCCTGTGTCCTCCCCTCTGCTTGCCAACCCATTTCACCATTTTCCTGTCAACCCCATTTTCAGATGTTTAATCTGGTCAAAAAATTGAATCACACACAACATATCTGTCCAGTAATGGCCCATAAGAAAGCTTTCACTTTTTGCCCTCAGCATTTGCACAGACTTTGGCAGCATGCACCAATGCTGAGTGATGGTGAATGGTTGCTCATGTCCTATGGCAAAATGTGGTCAGGTGTTGCCATCACCTGCAGCAGTCATGTTATCCTCATGCCAAGGTACTTAAGCATGCTGCACTATCAGAATACAAAGCAAAGGCAGAGTAATGAAAATCACTGGCAGCAGTTAATCTCACAGTTCTTTGACTGTTGGATGCAACCAAGTTCAAAATCCTCTGCAGAGTGTTGTCATAAATCACTTGCCTGTAGTTTCTTTTTCACCATTGCATCAAGGGCTCGATTCCAGATGGATGTCAAATAATTTTTTACTGTGATGCTGTACTTCTCTAGTATGTGTCATGACAGATATCTTACTTGGTTTACCTTCATGTGTGCGTATTGCACAAGGGAGAACAGCAATTGTCCGAAAGGCCATTTGCAAAGTTTGCAAACGCCGAACGGAAAAAGGTTTGAATGTGCAATGAGCGAATGCAAAGTGACATTCGCTTATTGCACATTTGGCATTTTGAGGCGGATTGCACTATAGTGGGGATCAGAAAATGGTCCCTTTCCCCACTGTAGTGCAATCTCGGTGTTAGAATATTAAAGTAGGGGGTGTGGGGGGTGCATATTTATGTTAGAAAATCAGTGAATCTGCTTTTTGATTTAATGATTTTCGAACATGTAAAATTGTCGCTGATATGACTTTCGTGGTTATGATTCGCTCATATGAGCAATCGCACCAGTGTGATTCGGTGTTTTAAAGCTAAACCATCTTACTTTTTATCCAGTTAATCATTTACCAATATATCCATGAAAATTTAGTGAACCACCCTTATTCTGCTTATACCTTCATCAAGTTTTGCCTGTCCTGCAGCCTTTTGATCCCTCGAGCCATGTGCTACTGATGCAGAGCATGACAGATGAATACTGAGGATGTACCATAAAGATGCATTTTAATGACCCATAACACCACCCTTTCATAAGAGTCTGTAAATCTTCCTCTGTGTTCACCTCTTCTCTCTCATCCCTTTGTACTGTTGATTACTGATTAGTATGAGGGATGTAAATGGCATGTTATGGCATTTTCAGACTGCCATTACTTTGTTACCTTCAAAGGTGTGATTTTGGCATGTTTGGCAAGCAACAGACAGTATGTGATGCTAAATGACATTTCAGGTGTTATAGCTAAAGGCTGTGAGTGTTTGCTTTTCACCGCATTGTACACCCAGTTAACTCATTACAGCCATATAACAGCTGTAGGTGTTTCTGCAGTTACATCCTACTGATGCCTTTATGCATTAAATATTAACTTTTCATATTTGCATTAATAATTTAAAAAGAATACTACGTACAAAGTATTAAAACATTTCACCTTAAGGCTTATACAAATGCAAACACAAATGTATTGAAATTTGACCTCTGTATAGTGCAGGCAAAGAGATACTCCCCAGGATTCACAAATCTTCCGTGTAAGAGTAGAGGAGTCTTACACGGAAATGCCAGTGTAAGAGTAAGACGGCAGCATGCCATGCATATTAATGAGGGCACGCTGCCTCAACTCTAAGGCTAACATGGAACATGCACGAGTGCAGGGGGCATTTCGGACTGCTGAGCAGTCCAAAAATCCACGCCCCTGCAAGTCTCACAATAGGGAAATGTCAACTGACATGAGCAAGTCCACTCAAATGTGTACATACCCAACACTACACTCCCCCACAGTCTAAACCCCTGTACAATTATAAAATGTAAAACTTTAATATTCTTTTTATTATTCACGATATAGCTGCCTGTATTTGTGCTTGTTTGCCCATTGCTTAGCTACAGTTAGCAGTCAAGACATCGAAGAGGATAATAAGAAACTTATATGCAAATTAAGCAAAATAGCAATAGCGTAGTGGTAGAACCTTCACACTAAGAGGAGGCATTCCTGGTTTGAGTCCCACCACTCCCCTTTTTGTTTTCTGTTGGAAATCTGTATATGAAAAGAATTCTTGACATTTACCAATGACATTTTAGTAAAAAGCATTGAAATGGTCTATGTAGTAGTGAACGAATTTTATATATATATATATATATATATATATATATATATATATATATATATATATATATATATATAAGAAAGTGAAATGGTTATGCATACTGTTGAGTGCATAAGTAATGTATCTTAAGCAATGTGAAGCACTGCTAAGCAAAGTTTACCAGTATTAAGCACACTTCAGTATAATTGCTTATAGCTTAGCACTGCTTTAACTAGCGCAATAGTATTGCGCGGAGCTGCGCATTGCGCCAACTTGCGCAAACAGAACATGTTTGCTCGTACCTGCGCACTGCGCTAACCAGCACAACGTCGGGCAACATAGAGCAACTTAGAGCAACATCGGGCAACATAGAGCAATGTAGAGCAATGTAGAGCAACATCAGGCAACGTAGAGCAACGCTGGGCAAAGTTGAGCAAAGTCGGTAAAACATAGCCACACCTCCTAGCCGGTCTTTCCAATAGTGAAATAAAAAGCAATTACAGGCCTTGAACCTGGGATACTGTGCACCATAATCACAGTACTAAACCACTAAGCCATGACAGCTTTTCATAAGTATGCACTTTCAACACACACATACATATCAATGTAAGTTTACCCATTGCTAAGCAGGTGTACCTTCAGCTGCATTTTTTCAAAACTGGCCAATCACAAATAAGTGCGGGAAATGATGCATATTTAAGCTCCATAGGCAAGAATATTAGCCATAACTGGTTGTAGCTCCCATCTGCAGGCAACAATGGCCAGTGCTGGAGAGGGCTCTCGTTTTCTAGCGCAACATTGGGGCATTGAGGAGTCAAAAGTAATGGTTTGGCTCCTTGTCCACAATCATGAGGATAAACTCCTGTGGGGCCAGTACCAGGGCACCCAATACAAAGCGGAGGCCTGGGACGGTCTAGCTCCTGAACTCACCAGTGCCACAGGCATCCCTCGGACTGGTGAGCAGGTCAGACACCACCACACAGACCTGAAAAGACGCAAGGCAGATCAACTGGACCAGTGGATCCAGGAGGCCCATGGGATGGCAAATGCCCCACTACTGAGTAAGTAGCCATGGAATTAAGTGGGTCTATATTATATCAGCAAACGCTTAAAAAAGCGAACGCTGATTGATTGACCTAATTTAAGTGAAAGCTTACAATCTCGAACTGTCAGATCAGCGATTTTTTTTCCCAGGGAAAAAAATCACCGATCCAAAACACATACACACAACACAAGCACACCAAACAAACAGAAATCCACACACGTACACCTAAAATCTGATACCTTTCCCTACACTAAACTATGCACACACCACTAACTACCCACTTACCTTAACCCAAACCCTAACCCTAGGGTCTGTCACTATCACACACTCACCTCACCCGCTCCCTAACCCTAACTCACTTAAATCCGCCCTAACCCTCATGACCACTCAATCGCACAGGCACCTAACCCGAGCCCTAACCCTAACTCACCTAAATCACCCTAACACTCACATCCACACAATCGCACACTTACCTGAATCGGACCGGTAACTTTCCACCATAACACTGAAAATACTGAAGCAACAGAAACGGACAACCAAATTCTTTCCCTAGGAAAAAATTCGAGTTTCTGCTGCTTCGATATTTTCCACTTTCGAACAAATAACGTTGATCAATCAGCGTTCGCTTTTTTAAGCGTTCGCTGATCTAATATAGACCCAATTAAGTATGTAAGAATTGCTATTCTAGTGTATACTATGGATAGTATGTCTCAATATCACTTCAATTACTTTACAGCTGCAAGTGTCCGTGCTGCGAATCAGCAAGCCCATGCAGATAGGCTGCTAAGGCTGCGCCACCAGGCAGGTTAGTAAGTATTCTGCTTGTACTGTTATGTAAAATAAATGAGAGAGCCTGAAAAAAGTGTTTAAACACAATAAATAAAGGTATTATAATTCTCTAATAATTATTCTGCATCTACTGTCATATAAAATAAATGAGAGACCCTCTAGAAAAGTGTTTTAAGTCTTTAATAAAGGTATAATTCCTGGAGTGTGTCTGTGTAATTTTTTTTTCTGATATGTTGTTGTACCCTTGCATTATAGAAATAGTACTGTTGTATTAAGCGCTGTTAACACACAGTTGGGTAGGGCCATATAAAGTGGATGAAGGGAGTGCCAGTAGTTTTTAAGCATATTTACAGTCCTCAACTGTTGATTCATGCCCAGCATGTACAGGTTAATCTGGCACATGAGTAGCTTGGTATTGCATTCCCCAAAAATGTCGTTGTGCTGGCATAAATGTAGGGAGCTGTTAACATATAACTGATAATTTCACCTAAACATATCTAGATAAGTACATGAAAGTAAAGCTGTCAGTGTACCATCTCAGCAGTAGTGTGTCTGAGCAACTCACAAAATATGTAGCAGTAACATCTGCATCCCGGACAGTTTGTATGTCAGATACAGCCCATGTATATAAAGATCTAGCAAAACCATTTTCACGATCTAAGGACAATTGTGTAGTCTAATAATACATGTAGGGGACATATAACTGCAGTCAATAGGAATGTGGTGCAAACTAGAAGGATATATAAGTTGTTAATGGAGCTATCATTTTCCACCCTACTGTATGTGCATAAAAAATGCAATTCCACATCTCAATGGGTATGTCTAATCTCAAAACATTTGTTGGGACATATGTCCTATTGGTTTATAAATATCTGCATTTATTTTGATGCATGTACCCTGTTCAAATACCACAATATTGGTGGCCCGTTGCCATCAATTAAACCTGCATGCTGATGTAATGTCCACTGTTGTCCCATATATGCATGTGTTATGCTTGCTGTTCAACTGTTGGAACTCTGGTGTGTTGGGTTAATGGGAATACTTCTGCATGCTGTTATAATTAATTGGGAATGCTGTTGACTGTTACTAACCCATATTTTCATTAAATCCTCCTAAATATAGAATGTATGGGAAGGCTGGTCCCAGCGGACCCACCTGTCCCACCTCAGCTGGCGATGGCACCTGGCACCAGCAGGTCTGGTGCCCAGCCTGGGACCTCCTCCTCCGTTTGCCCTGTGCCACCTTCAGGTGGAAGCGCTGCAGGGGATGGGGCTCATCCCCCTGTGCAAGCGTTGGTGGAGGAGGGCCACCTATCACCCTCCGAACTGTGGTGCATAGGGAGATTGAGAGTTCTGTCTCTGATCCTCTATGCCAGCTTGAGGCACAAGTGGCGTGACTCACGGGTGAGCCTGCCCCTCCTATGCAGCCCCCAGCACAGTCACCCTCTGGGCGGTGAAGGTGCAGTGGTGACTGCCCATGGGTGGGGATCTCAGTTCCACTGTTGCCATCTGTGAGCTCATGGGCTTGCGATTTCTTAACATGCTTCCCCATCAATGGTGTTAACCCACCACATGTGTCATATTCTGCCCCTGTATGCATCTTGTTTGTCTTGTCTGTTAACCTCCCAAACCTACCTCCCCAAATATACCTACTTCCCCTACCCCACATTACACTCTCATCTGAAAAAAAAAAGAAATAAAGGGCAATCTGCTCCCAAAAAAAATTACGCCCCATACATAGCTGTCCATTTTGCACACATGTCCGCTGGACACATAAACTGATATTTAATTGGCAGTACAACATACTTTGTTGTCCTCACCCCTCTCACAGGGGTAGAAGGTTTCATATTTCCCTCTAAATTTACTGCATATGCACAGCTGTTGCTGTTAAAGAAATGGGCAGCTATGGGCCTTCCCTACACCCGTCCTGCACATCTCGAGCTGTTTTCCCTACTGTCTTCATCTCTTTTTGCCCCGTTTTCACCACTTTCCTATCTCCCCATTTTCTTTTCTTTCAAAGAAATTAGCGCGGGGGTTAGCGAGAGTAAGCACTTTTAAGCAGTAGTTAGTGGGTTTGTGCGAGTGTGCGGCTGTGTGCGCTTGTGTTCGCTTGTGTGCGCTTAGTTAAGCATCGTGCAAACCCGCGCAAACCCGCTTACAACTGCTTAAAAGTGCCTTAGTCACTTTGTATGTCAGGGCCCTTGTTCTGCTCAGCAGCAAAATAAAACACCTCTGTCAGCCTCGAACCCCGGACATTGTACACACTAGACAGCATGAAGTACCACTGAGCCATGGTAAACATACAATAAATTGGTGCTGAAATAAATATATCATGCATCAGAATGACTGAATGTAAAGGACAAATAGGAATGCCATAACACAAATCCTGTTCTGTGGATCTTTACCAGCAGTTCTTGTGGAATTGCATTGCATGACTGTGAAAAGAGAACCAGCCATTCTAGCAGGAAATAATGTTACAGCAGCACTTTACAACCCCCACACAGTATCATAGCAGGACAAACACTAGCATATCTGATTAGGGCAGAGGCCATACTTCCCAACTGTGACTAATTTTCAGGCATGTCCCTGATTTTGAGACAGGTTTTAGCTGTGTCCCTCTGAAACGCTCTGAAAGGTACTGACTTTAGGCAGAAAGGTGGGGAATTACACTTAATGAATAATTACAATAAGTAAGAGTTAGACACTGCTTGTACTTCAGGAAATGTGTATTAATCCATATGCTCTGGTTCTCTCAAAGTCTCAACTTAATGTCTTTAATATTGCAAAGGTGTACCTCAATTCTACCTACTTTTCCCTGAGTCTGTTCAAATATGTACCTGAGTGTTTGAGAGGCCTGGCAGAGGCAGAAACACACGGGCATATCAGCTATTCTGCTGTTACACACTGTGCAAATAGTTTTGGAAGGAGTTCCAGAAGCATACCCTTATGTAGAAGTACAACACTGAAATACCAAGGGATGTAGCCATGTACTGGTAGCAACCAACTGTGACAATGCCATTGTTCCAGTGCTGAAAAGACCGGTGTGGTGCACAGACAAAGAATAACAGGCTAACCTCTGGCTACCATCTGGATAGGTCCACAGTTGAGAGCTACGCAGACAGACTACTTGCCTTGGTAAACTAACAGGTACACAGCAACCCTTTAAGTCCAGCTAGATAAAGTTCACACATTAATACATAATGCTCTCTGTCCTTCTGCACCCCTACCCAAATGTACAATATACCTGTGTGTTCAGGGTCCACCAAGGATGTAGGTAGCATACTCAGTACTGATATTTGTCCAGTTTCCTTGAGCAGCCTGTGCTAATGTCAACACTAAAAAGCACAAACTGTTCAAAAGTGAATAAATTAATATTCAAAGTATAGCAGTTCACAAACAGTTCATGTGCCAAATGAATACATCTCAATAACTACTTTTGTATGGCAGTTAATTGTATAAGTAGAAAAGAAACTACATACTCCCATGTATCTTGTGTTAGCATTTGTAGGGGTGAGTACAATTCTACACTGACAACTGTGTAGTGGAAGTGGCAACATTCAGGTCTGAGTACAACATTTAAATCACTGGCTACATCCCTAGCTTCAGATATAAGAACTATACCAACCTTCTGACTTACACAACGGTGTCCACAGCAAACAAGCATGAGCCCCACTTTGGAAAGCTGAAAGGGCTATGCCTACCTGACATAGCAATTTATAGCATTGGGTTGCTATGACAGTGAATACTGCAATTACCACACAGCAGGCTGCATGCAATTACCAAATGGTGGCCACCAATTGGTGCAGAGGCCATCACATGCACATGTGCAGATACTTATAAAAGCAGGCTGTACTTGCTGGTCACACATGCAATCATCCCATTGCAGATGCTGAGAGAGAGAGAGAGAGAGACAGAGACAGAGATAGAGAGAGAGAGAGAGAGAGAGAGAGAGAGAGAGAGAGAGACACACCCCCACCCACACCAGGGGAAAAAAACAAAAACAAAAAAGAAGCCAAAGACACACCAAACTGAAAACTACGAACACATACAAAGGAAAGGTATGTAACAGATATGTATTTACTGGCATGTAGTAGATGTATTTGAAGACTACGCTACATACTTTGAAACATCAATATGTGGCAGCAGTACGTATCTATGCACAGATGCCCTGCATAACTACTGCCATGGACAAATCAGTGTGTAGCTGTGTGCAGTGGGACATAACTGTGATATATGTAGCTCAGCATTAAATGTCAAACATCTGAACCATGTTATCTGTGGTCTGTACAGTAGTGTGGACAATGGCTG
This sequence comes from Protopterus annectens, assembly GCF_019279795.1. NCBI lineage: Eukaryota > Metazoa > Chordata > Ceratodontiformes > Protopteridae > Protopterus > Protopterus annectens. The sequence goes on along the minus strand of NC_056736.1, from coordinate 788,183,949 downwards.
TTTGGGGGAGTAACACATACAGCTATATAACCATGGATTTGACAGAGTAACACATGCATGATAGTCATATCAACGTGTAGCTTAGCATTGGTAACTGCTGTACCAGGCTAGTATGCTAATCTAGCATTTGCAGCTATGTATATACCCTCTAATATTACTGTGTGCTCACACGTGACACCTGTTCATGTTGCAGCAAGGCCCAATAGGTCAGCCGTGAGGTCCAGGGACTTACAACAGTGTGGACCTTGTGTGGGTATGGCACACACATACGGAGAGATACATCTGTGTCACATATATTAGCATCTGTACATGTGCATAAAGCAAGGGACATACTGCAACTGTTTCTGAAGGGAGGTCATATATATGCTGGTGAAGGTTGTTATGTGCATATATGTATGTAGGTAGTAGTGTGTGGCAAACAAGACAGCATACAGTGCTGGTATATGACATGTGGTGGTTAAACGCTGTGGGTATGATTTGTTAGGTTTGCAGTGTTGCAGCCAGTGAGGCCTGCTAAAGCCACATGGGCTGAGAACACCTTCATTGCATTTGGCACAAGACTGTGCAATATCATTACATAACTGTATACCTCACATACTTCGCATAATTGATATTCCCACCATGAAAGGTGTACTGTATATGTGCCTATATGTATATCTATATGTACACCAATGGATGTTTATATGTATATGTATATATATATATATATATATATATATATATATATATATATATATAAAGAGAGAGAGAGAGAGAGTCATATTTACTGTGACAGATGCCTGGTGACAAAGCCATGGCCTCAAGCTCAATGTCGGAAATTCATTGGCATCCCTTTTGCTAAAAACTCTGTACCCATGAACTACCACATAGGTGGTAGTTGACTTAACACCGAAAGTGTGATAAGAGACCATGAGACACAGGTGGACAGTAGTCTCCCCCTTGATAATTATAGTGCCAGACTAGTCATGTAATCTGTCTACACGGCACACCTCATCACAAAAGCTGTGTCATCCAGGAAAAAAGAGGTCAGTGTTCCCCTCTACTCATCACTCACAAAACCCATTATAGAGTACAATGCCCCTTCTGGTACGTACCTCACAAGACATCTACACCAACTGGAAAGGCCACAGACATACCTCACAAAGAGTAATTCTGTCCTCAAACAGATGCCCTATGCAGACCGTCTCACAAAACCACAGCTAGACTGTGTCACATACCGGCAACCCAGAGGTGACCTCTGCCTAACATACAAAGCTGTGTCAAATCCAGAGCTGTTGGACATGCTTCATGTAAACAGATCACAATCCCTATGAGCTATATGCTGTAGGGACCTAAACGTTGTCACTTCAATAAACAGAACATGCTGGAGGGATAGATTCCTATCTCAGAGACATCCCATACTCTGGAACACACTACCTATCAATAGCAAACAAAGCTCCTCAGTAGCACTCATCATGAATAGTCTTGATGATTGGATGGGAGATAGGAAATACACCACAGGAATCACCTCTGTGTCTCTGCTTGACAGGGACACATGAAATTAAATTACTTGGGTGTCAAAGGCCAGGGTACCATCTGACTAGGCTTCTATAGGCCCTAGAGCCAATAGCCTATTACCTACCTATGAACCAATTCACACCCACATGTACTTGTTGCAATAATTGCTATGTGAGGTTGACTGAGTGTGATGGTGAATGTGTTGGTGAATGTGTCACAGTTGTGTATATGTGGGATAGCTTAGTGGGAAACTGTTTCTTTCATGGTATTATGTGTCCTAGCTCTGATCCCAGAGAAAGATGTGTATGCTATTGCTAGCCAGAAAAAGCAGTATGGCATATGGTCTGACGTAGTCCCTTTGTGTTAACTGGGGTGTGCCATTGGAGGGTAAAGCAGTACATGTATGCTCATTGATTGGTACTGCTGGTGAATCAAACCCCTGTATGAACTGTAGTATTACCTGAAGCTATAGGCCTAAACAACACAGTATGGTGTATGTCCACATTGCTTGGAAACACTGTTTTGTGTGTTCTCTGTAGTCCTCACAGATTACATACCTCAGGCATAAGGGTTTGTAAGTACTGACACACAGTACTGTATGATACACACGTAAAGCTCATCTGGGTTGCCATACCTCTGTGTCCTGTATGTATGTCTGATGTGTGTGCGGGTATGCCTGTAACATGCCCTCGGTCATATGTGCGTTACAGGATATAAGTGCGTAACTAGCAACATGTATAGTCTAGTACAGCAGTTGCTATTGTATCTTTTGGCTTTTCCCGGTTAGGGGTCGCCACAGCAGAACTCCAGTCCACTAATGATTGGCAGTAGATTTTTACGTACCGAGTTGCCAGCTCTGACGCACAACCTTCAACGAAGGTACGCCCATTCACGCATGTCTCCACACAGAAGACGCTTTAGCTGAGAATCGAACAGGACAACGTCATACTGTGAGGCGACAATGCTACCGCAGCACCACCACTGCAGTATAGTCTAGATAGTCTAGTACAGCAGTATGCCACCTATATACACGAATGTGCACATATTGTATGCAGGGGTTTTTCATCAACTAGTGTGGTATACTGGTAATACTGTAACTGGACTTTACAATCATTGCAATGGATTACATATTTCGTTATGCATTAACTTGATATATACCTCCTGTGGTAGGTTGTGCATTGTGTCGCATACAGTGTGCCATGTATTGTTGCATAGTCTTACATAGTGGTTTCTCTTTGTTGCTGTGCAGAAAACGTTTTAATATATAGAGCATGTCAGGCACTGTCAGGCAGTTGTGGGTTGAGCACTGATATGTGGTATTGAAAGTGTGTATCCTCTGACAAACAATAGTTTGCTATTTATGGCAGTTCAGTGATATCTGTACTGTAGAATGTTAAGTGTGCCACATGACTTGCTCACACATATTGTTTCATTGTCTTTCAGGGTCAAGACCCACCATCGCGATCCAGCCTATAGTCATGCAGAGGATGAGATATTAACCCCCTGTCTCATCCAACACTACACCCTGCTATTTTCAAGAACCAGCCAGGACCAGCATGAGCGGACTGCGCTGTGGCAAGATGTTGTCCATAGGATAAATGACATAGGCATGCATAACCGGACATATGAGCAGGTACGACATCACTGCAGTGATTTACTTAGACATGTCCAGCAGCGTGCGTCTGATGTCCGTAGGCAACAGCTTGCCACAGGTGGTAGGGTTGCCACCCATCCCCCCATCAGAGTGGAGTAGCTGCTCCTGAGCCTGAGGGCTCACAGCCAACAACAACAACAGCACACATGTATCATCATGGAGGCCGGAGCCCCCCAGCAAGTTCACATGGAGCGTGCAGGTAAGATGGCATATCTGTAGACTACTGTTACCTCTATTGTTAGATCATGCATATGTGAGATGTGTACTGTGTAGTTAGAAGATGTGGAGCCTGGTGCTGTTCAACACTGATAATTTGGAACATGCTGTGTAGGCCTGTGACTGTCAACCATTGTGCTACTGTAAGATTGCAAACCCACAGTAGCAATACCACAGTATTTGCCACTGACAAACTCTTTCATATCCTTGTAGGTCCCTCTGGTGTGACAGCAAGGCAGCAGACCCATGCTGGTGAGTGTGTTCTACATTTAATATTGCAAATAAAATGTGCATGTCATAGGTGAGGTGTAGGCCATGTACACATGTAACACACCTACGCATAATGCATGCTGTGCATGTTTGCTGTGAGACTATGCACATCTCAGTAACGTGAGTAGCTGCCTCAAACACATGCAATACACAGAGCATCCCAAACAATTGTGGCTACACTATAGTGGACATTGGATAGGCAGTCGATACACATGCACACGACATACACAACTCAATCATACACAGTACATGTTAATATGCTACACATGGTGTATTCAGACACATGCTGTAAGGTCACACTCCAGTATCCCAAATGTCATCCACACAGCACACATAATATATCTGAGGGGTAGAGGCCTATCATGGGGCAGTGTGACACTCTTCAACACACAACACATTTATGTTAGGCAATGCTCCCTATTGGGCACCTTACAAACCCATGTAACAACTGGCTTTGAAATGGTGAATGTAGCCATGGTACTGCAGTTCAGGTACAGCATGATAGGTGCCGGTCTGGCACACATAAGTAGTCTTGAGTGACCACATGATGCTGCATGATGATGGCTCATGGTACAGCACGCCAACCAGTTACAGTAACCACAGTTCTACACATAGCATTAATTGCTATATACCTCAATGTTGTGTGTGTGCAAACATATGCACCTATACACAGTATGCATAGCAATCACCATTTGCACAAAGTGACACATATATGTCTTGTAATGCTATTGAGTGTATAGGTCACATGACACACATTGGGTATGTGTGATGTTTAATGTTGCAGTTGTAGCATGCCATGTGCATGTGTGCATGTGTGCATGTGTTCATGTGTGCATGTGTGCATGTGTTCATGTGTGCATGTGTGCATGTGTTCATGTGTCCATGTGTTCATGTGTGCATGTGTGCATGTGTTCATGTGTTCATGTGTGCATGTGTTCATGTGTTCATGTGTATATGTGTGCATGTGTGCATGTGTGCATGTGAGCATGTGTTCATGTGTGCATGTGGTCATGTGTTCATGTGTGCATGTGTTCATGTGTGCATGTGTGCATGTGCTCATGTGTGCATGTGTGCACGTGTTCATTTGTTCATGTGTGCATGTGTGCATGTGTTCATGTGTTCATGTGTGCATGTGTTCATGTGTGCATGTGAGCATGTGTGCATGTGTGCATGTGTGCATGTGTTCATGTGTGCATGTGCTCATGTGTGCATGTGTACATGTGTGCATGTGTGCACGTGTGCATGTGTGCATTTGTTCATGTGTTCTGACATCATGTACAGGTCATAAAGTGTGTTTCCTGTCTTCCTCTCACAGGTGCTGAGGTTGGGCTGGTTCACTGCAGCAGGGAACCTGATGTCACTGACACAAATAGTGATAATGAGGATAGGTGTGTTGAGGCACAGGCATGCTTGCCAGGGTCTGTCGCTGGGCCACCAATTGACAGTACACAGCTGTCCTCCCCATCCATAGACACAGTCATACTGCCAATACATCCCTCATCACCAATGCCTTATCTGTGAGAGAGTCTACAGTCAGCAATGGCCAGGACAGTATGGTACCTATGGCACATGCACCCGGACACAACAGCCATACCCAGAGGTCTGTAATGGTACCACATAGGCAGATGTCCAGGGGTTCTTGTTGGAGCACTGCTGTTCATCATGCCCCTGGCAGATGTGCCACAGGTCTTACAACCTCACGCATGTTCCAGGCTGTCATGGAGGCACAGGCACGTATGGAATGGTACACCAGACAGGGACTAAGGTCACAGAGGGCACATAACACCGTTTTAAATGACAGTATCCGTGACCTAGCAGGTGCCATACATAATTACACTGAGGTCATGGATAGACGTTGGAGTGAGACATTAGATGTCCTCCGCAATGTCATGCCCATGTGTCAGGACAATGTGGGACATGTGAGACATCGACGTGGATGTATGCCAGCGACATCAGCAGCTGGGAGTCACCGTGGACATCCCTCAAGTCACAGCCACTCCTGTAGTGCCAGTACCAGCCCCAGCAATGTTGGGTGTGGGCTGTCCATAGACCGTCCTAGAAGACCACGTGCACATGGCTCTGGACAGTCCCAGCAGGGACCTGGGTCCAGTGTACATCTGTCCACCTCTGAGGATAGTACCCAGTCTGGCTTAGTACCTGATACTGTCAGTAGCACCCCTGCCAGGCACAGGTACCGTATCTGTGGCCAGAGACAGTGATCTGTAAAGCCTGGCAGGTACAGTCTGTGGCTGTGCCACAAATCCCCATATATGGCAGCCACATGGTGGAACTGTGTGCATGCAGACACACACACACATAAACCAGACACCTAGGACTAACACATAACCGCACACATTACATCAACATTGGCCCATACCAGTACTCTTGGCCCTCACACACACACACACACACACACACACACACACACACACACACACACACACACACACACATACATATTGATTGTATGGCTCAATGTAGGCCTCTGGCAAACCAACAACACACCCTGTGCATATGATGAAACCTGTGCCACCTCCTGTCATCTGTAACATTGATGCAGGAACAGGCTAACATGGTGCTGATGCACAGGGTGACTTTATGGCAGTATAGCAATGTTAGCATGTTGTCAGCAGTAAAGTGTAATGTTATCCTTGAAGGTGTAGCTGAGCAGGCATGATGCATTAAAGCTATGATTGTCAAAGTAGTATTGTTTACACCAGTGTTAATACCAATAGTGTATTGTCCGCCCACGTGCCACTTGGCTGATGTGTGTAGTATTGGCAGCATGTGTTAGAGAGTGGACAGTACATGTGGGATGTATGCAGCACAGGTTTGCAGATGTACATTTGTGAACATGGTGGAGGTGCACTGTCTGCATGTATGTGCCTAGTGGACACATGGGCAGGGTGACATGCCCTGAATTACACAGTGTCAACACTCCATAGTTTCTATTGGTGGCCAGTATGCATTGTACTACACACATTTTGGAACTTGGGTACACATGTGTGTATGACTTGGTTTGACACTGTGCTGTGGGTGTTACTGTTACTATCTGTCATTGATTTGCATTCTGGTAGCATGCATAACCTCTACAGCCTGACCATAAACAATTGTTAGATGATGTCTTGATAACTGACACACAGATATAGGACACACAGTAACATTTGTACCCTTCAGGAACTATTCCTGGGACCACTCTTGATTGCCATATAGCTCACTTAGGTACAAGCAAACACAGTAGGGATATGTCCATCCATGTCTGGGAATTCATACTGTGGCCTATAATGCATTCTCTAGATGACACACACATCCTCCACAAGGGTATCATACAGACAGATACCTGTTGTCAAACCCATGCTGTAAAGCTATAAGCCAACTAAAGCATGTTCATCCACCTTTACAAAACATAGTATCCCCACAGTACCACATAGGTAGTAGCCCCCAACATGTTGACAGGTATGAATGTGTACATACAGCCAATTGTTACATCATCTCTCCTTTGGTAATCACATTTCCAAAGGTATTTTGAAATCCCTCGGTGAATCACATAAGCAATAAGGGGTCTGCATGCATATCCACAAAGGTTGTTGTACGCCTATAATGAATAGCCACCACTGACAGACTTTGCTGCATTTTAACTGGTCTGAAATATACCTCAGGCATAAACCCTCACTCACACTATTCAATAGAAACCGTAATTAGTGTGTGTGACACGGATGACTTAGGCCAGGGATCACTGCAGTGGCTGGGATTGTCACAAGCATACAGATGTGATCTAAGGTCTAGAAAGTGGCAGCACACTCTGTCAAAGATAACAGATGTGTTCATGGAGAAAGCAGGGTTCTCACCTCTGAAATAATTGAGGTCACATGTACGTATATGTATTTGTCACACAGCTACCTGACGTGCAATGTACATACTGTTGTCATTGTAATATGTCATACAGTAGTAAAAACAAAACCCACAACACACAATCACCAAGTGCAGGATTCAAACCACTACTAAACTATTTTATGATATTAGAGCAGTACACATTTTCACAATGCACTATACACATTACTGGGAGTTTGCTTTTCCACAGTTATATTTGTAGGATGGTGACATCATCAGACTTGACAAAGATAAGTATACCACTTTTAAGGTGTTGTAGTTGTCTCCAAAAAGATTGCTCTTCGACAAGGAGATGCACACACAATCATACAGTTGTCAAGTGTAGGATTCAAACCCCTACCTAACGTTATTAGAGCAGTATGCATTTACACAATGCGCTATGCACATCGCTAGGAGCTCTTTTTTCCACAGGTATATTTGTAGGATGGTGACATCATCAGACTTGACAAAGATAAGTATACCACTTTTAAGGTGTTATAGATGTCACCAAAACGGTTGCTTATCTACAAGACGATACACACACGGTCATACAGCTGTTCAGTGCAGGATTCAAACCCCTACCTAACAATGCTAGAGCAGTATGCCTTTACATGACACACTATACACATTACTGGGAGTTCTCTTTTCCACAGGTATATTTGTAGGATGATGACATCATCAGACTTGACAAAGATAAGTATACCACTTTTAAGGTGTTGTAGTTGTCTCCAAAAGGGTTGCTCCTCTACCAGGAGATACACACAGTTAGCAAGAGCAGGATTCCAACCCCTACTTAATTAGGTCATGATACTAAAGTAGCATGCATTTACACAACATGCTATGCACATTACTGGGGGTTCTCTTTTCCACAGGTATATTTGTAGGATGGTGACATCATCAGACTTGACAAAGATAAGTATACCACTTTTAAGGTGTTGTAGTTGTCTCCAAAAAGGTTGCTCATCTACAAGAAGATACACACAGTCATACAGTTAGCAAGAGCAGGATTCAAACCCCTATCCAACGATACTAGACCAGTATGCATTGACACAACGCGCTACACACATTACTGGGAGTTTGCTTTTCCACAGGTATATTTGTAGGATGGAGACATCATCAGACTTGACAAAGATAAGTATACCACTTTTAAGGTGTTGTAGTTGCCTCCCAAAAGGTTGCTCCTATACAAGGAGATACACACACCCTCTCATACATTTGTCAAGTGCAGGATTCAAGCCCCTACCAAACTACTTAATGATACTAGAGCAATGCGCCTTTACACAACACGCTGTACACATTACTGGGAGTTCTCCTTACGACAGGTATATTTGTAGGATGGTGACATCATCAGACTAGACAAAGTGGGTTACATTAGGTGATATTAGGTGGGCTACATAGAAGGTATTTGTAGACACTTTGGCAATGTGATCATCAAATGAGAGTTTACTATCTACCTGGGTCCCCAGGGCCATAATTACATTCTCCGTACATACTGGATTACCACCTGTGGTAATTTGTGTGCACTTTGTTTTATCCAAAGGGGATGACTATGCATTCTTTGGCATTCTGCTTGAGGGCATTGTTTTGATACCAAGTATCTGTTTCTGTAAAACTCTTCTGTAGGATGTCTGTGTCAACTGTGGAGTTGATTATGGACCACCGTTATCAGTCATTTGCAAACTTGTTCAGCCATACTCCTCCCATGCTTGCCTGTACCTCTGAGCAGTATCTACTGAACAGGTGGGGTCCCAGGACCAATACCTGTGGGATGCCATTTGTGACTGGTTTACAGTCGGACATGGCACACGCAACTCTGAACATGTGTGTTTGATCTGTGAGCCAGTTGGCCACCCATCCTGTGACATAGCTGTTAATGTTCAAGCTGGTAAACTTGTCCATGATGCCAGAGTGGGGAATGGTGTTGAAAGGCCTTAGTGAGGTCCAGGTGGAGTGTGTGGACTACTTTCACCTCCATCTATGTCCTTGGTAACTGTTTCAAATGAGTCAACTAGGTTTAGGAGACAGGATCTACCTTTAACAAAGCCAAGTTGGGTAGAGTCCAGTGTCTGGAGGTACCCATTGTCTCTGTTTATGGGTTCCATGATAATTTGCTCCATAGCTTTGCAGACCAGGCTGAGTAGGCCTATAGGGCAATGGTTTCCTGGTTCTGTTGTGGCACCCCCTTTGTGGAGCTGGATGACTGTTGCTGCATGGGTACATAGCCTGTGTTAAGGTTGAGTCTGGACAGTGAATGTAGGTGAGGGTGTAGTTCCTTTTGGGGCTGTTGTAAGTCACAGCCTGGGACACCATCCAGTCCCATTGATGCTGTGTTCTTAGCTTTGGAGAGGGCTGTTTTTACCTGCATGTCCATGAAGTCTTGTGCTCTGCATTCTTCTGGGATGGACACAGGCCCTTTTGGGGGTGATGTGGGTGGGAGTTTGCACTGAACTTGTCCCCCAGGATGTGGGCAATGTAAGTTGGTTCAGTGTATCTTTTTTCCATTTTGCAGTAGCTGACAGCATTTTTGAGAGTTGCCACCTAAATGTTTGGTATAGCTCACGAAGGCTTTGTGGCTGTTATTCTTACATTCCTTGGCAATTTGTCTTTAGAAACTGGCCTTGGATTATTTTATGAGCAATCATTGTTTCTTCCTAATAAGGATCAGTGATGCCTTTCCTTATGTGAAGTTTGCTATATCATGTGTTCGTTCCCTCCTTCTGTTGTATAGCTTATTTATGTGTGACAACCACCAGATTGATTTCCTATTTTTGGAGGTGTGCATCATGGTTTTATTTGGCATGTCTCAATCCATGCATCCCTGTAGATGCTCATAGAATGCACTTGTAAATGATTCTGCAGATTGTACAGCATTATCCTATAGCAAGGGTGCTTTTGAACTTTCCACTTTGGTCTTGAGAAGTGTTCTGTTTGCTTTAGAAACTTTCTTCACAGTGGTTTCCTTGACTGTGTGTGTGTATGGGGGGGGGTGATGTGGATGTCCAGTGTGATTACTTTATGATCTGATATTACCAGCGAGGGGTTTATCTCTGTTGTGGAACACTGGTACCCCATGTTGGTGATGATCAGGTCCAGTATGTTGTCACCTCTAGTGGACGTGGTAACCAGCTGTTCCAGAGTGTTTGAGTTTTTAAACTCTGGAAAGCATTGGGCAAAGGAAGTTGTAAACAAGTAATTCTCCCAGTCAGTGTTTTGGTAGTTGTAATCTCCTCATATAATGGTGTTTGGTAGTACCTTTATAGTTCCCATTGTTCTCAGGACTGAGTGAAGTTCCTGAGACAAGGTAGGTGATCTGTAGCAGGCTACAATCTAATAAGCAGCTTTGCCCAATGTTAGTTGCACTTGCATGGTCTCCAAGTCCTCATGCTGTACCACTAACCTGAAGGTGTGGGTATCCATAAGGTAAATGGATACACCACTTCCTTTTGTATTTGACTCTGGGTTTTGCGGCCGAAGATCAGAGGGATTGTGAGTGTTTTACATGGAGCATGTCCAACAGCTCTGTGTTTGACATAGCTTTGTATGTTAGGCAGAGATCACCTCTGAGTAGGCGATATGCGAGATAGTACAGCTGTAGCATTTTGAGACTGTCTGTGTATGGCATGTATCTCAGGCCACTACTGCTATTTGTGAGGTATTTCTGCAGGCTTTCCAGTTGTTGCAGATGTCTTGTGAGGTACATAACAAAAGGGGCATTGTACTCTATAATGGATCTAGTGAGTGATGAGTAGAGGGGAACAATGTCCTCTTCTATTCTGCATGAGACACCTTTTGTGATGAGGTGTGCCACGTAGAAGGATTTCCAGACTACTGCGGGGATGTGATTATCACAGGTGTGTCCACTGTCCACCTGTGACCCAAGGTCTCTTATTACACTTTCAGTGTTAAGTATACTACCGCCTATGTTGTAGTTCATGGCTACAGAGTTTTTACCAAAGGGGATGACAATGCACTTTTTGGCATTGAGCTTGAGGCCATGGCTTTGACACCAGGCATCTGTCTCAGTGAGGCCCTTTTGTAGGATGTCCACATCTTCAGTAGTTTCGATTATGGCTCCTAGTTTGCAGTCATCTGGAAACTTCATTAGCCACAGACCTTCCATGTTAAAGTTTACTTCAGGGAAGTAGATACCAGACAGGACAGGACCCAGGACTGAACCCTGTGATACTGCACTTGTCTCTGGTCTAATGTTGTACTTGGAGTCTGCTACTTTCTCAGTTTGCGTTTTGTCAGTTAGCCAGTTGGCATCCCATCTTGTGACATAGCGATTTATACCTAGTTTAGTGGGTTTATCTATAATTCTAGAGTGGGAGATGTTGTTGAAAGCCGTGGCAAGATCTACATAGGCTGTGTGAACCACCTTACCCTTATCTAGGGTTCTGGTGACTGCTTCAATGACGTCTATCAGGTTTAGAAGACATGATTTGCCTTTTACAAACCCAACATGGTTGTGGTCCAGAGTGTGGAGATTACCAATGTCTTTTTTTATAAGTTATATGATGATACATTCCATGGCCTTGCAGAGCAGGCTCATCAGGCTGATGAGCCGCTAGTTCCTGGGGTCCATGATGGCTCTCCCCTTGTGTAGTGAGATAACCGTCACTGTGCGCCATTCAGCAGGGACAAAGCCTGAGGTGAGGCTATGACTGAACATGGTACGTAGGTGTGGTGCCTGTTCGTTCTGTAGTTTGTGTAGAACACAGCTTGGGATGTTATCTGGTCCCATGGATGCTGTGTTCCTGGCTTTGGAGAGTGTTTTTTTTACCTGTGCAGCCATGATGACAGCAACTTTGCAGTCTTCCGTTATAGAGATGTGCTCTTTCATGGGTGAGATGGGGGTAAAGTTAGCACTGATCCTATCTGCCAGGATGTTGGCAATATCAGTTGGGTCTGTAAATTTAGTGCCATTGTGCTGTAACTCAGAGCAGATCTGAGTGTTTCCATTGAGATTCTTGACATAGCTATAGAATGCTTTGTGGTTGTCTTTAGAATCAGTGTCGATTTTGTTTTCATAACTAGCTTTGGAGGATTTTATCATGGATCACAGCTTCTTACTGATGTGGACCATGGAGCTCCTCCCCTCATGGGATTTTACCCTCTTTTGCAATAGTATTTTCCTTCTGTTGTGCAGTTTGTTTATGGCAGGGGAACACCAGATTGGCTTCCTTTTCTTGGAGGTTAGCGTCTTGGTTCTGTTTGGGATGGCACGATGCATGCAGTCATGTAAGTGCTTATGAAGTGCAATTGTGAAGGATTCAGTAGTCATAACTGTATTGTCCATCTGCATGGGTGTCCTGCAGTTCAGCACTTCTGTCTTAAGAAGCATGAAGTTGGCTTTGGAGACATTTTTAACATGGTTTCCTTAATGGGGGTGTGGGTCCAGAATGTGGATATGTAGGATAATTAGCTTATGGTCAGATGGGACCAATGAGGCACTGATGTCAGATGTGCAACACCAGTCACGCAAGACAAACCAAACCCCGTAACCAACACAAATAACCACTAAGCGAGCTAAATGCTACTCATTGTCAGAAGTCTCAGCCTCCAGATGCACACAGTCGAGGCACTTCTCATTATGGAGAATATTGATATCTGTGCAGTATCGGTAACCTAGTTCAAGGCTCCAGACAGCACACCAGCACTACCAGGATACTATTCTCTCCATACCTTCCAGAATCAGAACCTGAATCATAACACATAGGGTGAGGATGTATCCATATTCATCAAGGATACCTACACCTCTCTCTACATGCTCTCTACAGGATATGTACCCATAGAATGTTGCACAGCAACATTCTTCACACTCCACAGGGGTGGGGCTATGAAAACCCCTTGGAATTCATGCTCTATGAGCCTGACAAGTGTGTTCTGCAAGGCAATGGAGCCAATCATAATGGAAGTCAACAATACAGAGATTGGGAACCTTCACATAGTTGAGCATACACAGTTTGGCTTCGTCAAATGCAGACCACACCTCCTGAACTGGGAGGATTTCTTTGACAGTTACCCAGGCTATGGATGATTGAAATGAGCTCCACACAGCCTACCTATATCTCGTTAAGGCCTTTGACATCATTCCCCAGTCAGGTATCATAGATGAACTCACCAACCTGGCCATGAATCCATACATCACAAGATGGATTGCAAACTGGCTCACAGATAGATCCCACACATTACGAGTTGCTGGCTACATGTCAGACTCTACAACGGTAACGACTGGTGTCCCCCAGGGTTCAGTCCTGGAGTCCCTCCTGTTTGGTATAGACTTCTCAGATGTACATGCCGACACAGGAGAGTTGTGGTTGACTAAATTTCCTGGTAACTGTAAAGTGTTTGCCATATTAGATTCCCCGGAAGACAGACATATTCACCAGAAGAGACTCTATGAGACAGATGTGTGGTGTCAGAATCATGGCCTCAAGCTCACTGTGGAGGAATGCATAGTGATCCTCTTTGTTGAAAACAAAATACCCATAAACTACCACATGGGTGTTACCCCTTTAAAAATGACAAGGTGATAAGGGATCTGGGGACACAAGTAGATAGTCATCTTTCCTTTGACAACCATGTTGCCAAAGTGATTGGGAGATCCTATGTGGCCCACCTAATTAACAAAGGGTTTACATCAGTATCCAAAGAGGTAGTGTTGGCACTCTATTCTTACATCATCAGACCCATCATTGAGTAAAGTGCACCATTTTGGATGTACTCGACTTAGCATATCCAGCAGCTGTAGAGACCACATAGGTACCTCACCAAGAGGATTACTGGCCTCAAACAGTTGTGTTATGCAACACAACTGGTAAAACTAAATCTGTTCTTTGTTGCGTACCACCTACTCAGAGGCACACTCTGCCTAACATACAGAGCCATGTCCAACACATAACTGTTGAACATGCTCCATCTACACATAACAGCATTGAGTCACCCTACACATTCTAGGGATATGAACCTCATCGGAACGATGAATACAACATGCTGGTGGGATAGAGTACCATCCCAGACTCTTGCCTTACTGTGGAACAGCGTCCCAATCTACATCAGACAGAACCCCTCGCTGACACTCTTCAATTGGAACCTTGATGAGCGGATGGGAAACAGACAGTTCATGCCAGGCATCACATCAGCAGCCCCACTAGAAAGGGGCTTAGGGTACTAACTATTAGAACTAGGCCTTAGGAGACTACCCGATGGTGTGGTGAAAGCTGCACAACTTGCATAAGCTGATATATGCCTTCGTGGAGATAGTCTACTACATACCTATGGACCTATGTGACAGGTACATGTCTACAGATAGTAGATGTGTACTTCATTGTACAGTTATGTTGTACAGCAGGCACATGGACCACATACACTGTAATGCTTCAGGTACTGGTGGCTGTTATGTACAGTGGGAGAGACGTGCACCTCATGTCTTTTGTGCCATTGGGATGTGTGCTGGGTGGGACAGTCCTGGAAGGCTCCCTGTCATGGTCACTCTCTTACACACATCTCTGCCCATCCATCTTTGGCTTATTATACTGTGTTCCCCCTACATATATATATATATATATATATATATATATATATATATATATATATATATATATATAGGTACATAGGTAGGTGATAGGCTATCTGCCTAAAGCCATATATTAGTATGGCCAGAGTGTGCAGCTATCACCGCCCATGGAATTATTTCCCTAGGCCTCTGTGTAGTAGAGCTGGTGAAGTGATCTATGTTGTGACAGTTCAGTTTCACATACACTCATCATGGCTCCTCTGGAAGATTGTCAGTGAGGGTCTCGGTTTAATGTCGGTTGGGAGCCTGTTCCAAAGCAAGGGGAGTCTGTGAGTTAGTCATGTACCCCTCCAACATGTTCTATTTAATGTTGTGATGATGATATCCCTAGAGCATGTGGTACAGTGAGCTTGTGTTTACTTCAGATAGGGCATGTACATCAGTTCTGCATTGGACATGGACCTGTCTGTTGAGCAGAGATCTCCTGAGTAGACAGTATGCAACAGAGTACAGATTGAGTTAAATTCAGTCTGGTTGCATGGGGCAACTGTTTGAGGCCAGTAATCCTCTTGTTGAGGTACTTCAGTGTTCTTTCCAGCTGCTGAAGGTGCCTAGTCAGATTCATCGTAATTGTGTTGTGGTACTCTCTGATGGGTCTGATGACTGATGAGTAGAGGGAACCTCCTTTGACCAACATGCAAAGTCCTTGGCAGTTTGTGGGAACACATAGCATGATTTTCTAACCACTTTGTGAATATGTTTCTGAAAGTAGAGATGACTATCCAGATGTGTCCATAGATCCCTTATTATCACCTCCATATTTAGGGTGTTGGCACCTATGTGGTATTTGTATGACTGTAGCTCGAGGGCATCATTTTTACACCTCATATGTCTGACTGAGACCCTTTTTAAGGATGTCTCTGTTGTCCCACACATTGATTATGACAACTTTTTTGCAGTCATCCACAAACTTTGCTAAACATAGCCCTCATGTGTTTGACTGTATTTCTGAAAAGTATACACCAGACAGGAGGGGTCCCAGGACTGAGCCATGGGGGACAGCAGTTGTTACCAGCTTGAACAGGAGACCACAATTCTTACCTTGTGGGATCTATCGGTGCCCCAGTTGGCAATCCATCAGATGACATGCATATTTATGCACTGGTCGTTGATTTTGTGGATACGACATCTGTCTGGGATGTTGGAAGATGCCTTTTCAAGGTCTATGCGGGACATGTGTAACTCATTTCATTGATGTATGTCCTGGATGACTGCCTTGAAACCAGTCTAGCAGGTTTGGGAACCATGATCTGCCCCTGACCAAACCAAAATTGGTAGGTTTGGGTGTTTGTAGGCTCACAATATCTCTGTTTATGAGTTCCATCATGATGGACTCCATGGCCTTGCAGATCAGGCTTAATAGGCTTATAAGACAATAGTTCATATGGTCTGTTGTGCACCAACACTTGTGGAGTGTGCCAAATGTTGCTGTAACGCATTCAACAGTTTCATATCCTGTACAGAGGGTGAGTCTCAAGAGACTGTTCAGGTGCAGGGTCTGTTTGTTTTGGAGTTCACATATGACACAGCTAGGGAAGCCATTTCATCCCACAGATGCCATGTTATGTTTGGAAAGTGCTGTTTAACCATTGTATATGTGATTTCTGGGTTTTCACAGTCTCCGGGTATGATAATGGGCCCTTTTGTCAGTGAGAAGGGAGTAAATATGTATGAACCTGCCTGACAAGATGTTGGCGGTATCAGTCATGTACATGTATTCATTTACAGTTTGCACTGACTCAGAACATATATGTGTTTACATTGATATATATGACATTGCGAAGAAAGCTTCATGGTTCTCTATGGACTCTTTGACAATATTTTTGCCAGAACATGGATTGGATGATGTTAGGAGTGCACAGTGTTTATTGATGATACTGATTGGAGATTTATTGGTCTTCTTTGAATTTTCACTTTCTCTGAGCAAGTTCAGTACTTGTAGTACATAGTTTGATTATGACAGGAGTCCAATATATTATATGGGTCTGTTTTCATATAACTGTGTTCGCAAGGCAGGATTGGTGAATAGTGACAAGTTTTTGGGGTAAGAACTGCAACTGCCAGATATGTGTGGCCCACTGCTGTACTCAGACATGGCCTAAGTGTGTGAGCATGCCCAATATGACCTTTCGGTATGTTGCTGACTGAGATTTGCTAAATTTGTTGAAGTGTGTGAGCATGCCCAGTATGGACATATATACTATGTGTGTGTGAAAAATCAAGTTGTTTTTTACTTCAGGGCTCACCTTTGTGTTGTACATCGACAGGAAGCACGCTGTGCCTGTAGGGCTTCCAGGAGTGGCTTTGCATAGACTTAACAACATTTATACATACGGGGGGGACAGCTATTATTTGTACATTTCTACCCAGGGGGCACACCTGATTGTTACTGTGGGTGTACATTGGATGAGGGGTTCACCTGACACTTATACACATTTGCTAGGCCTGAACTGCTATATCAGGTACTCCATTTCAGTCTGTACTGTTGCCTATCGTACTGGCTTGAGGCATACTACTGTACTACAGAACTTAGCTTCCAATTTCAAGTGTATTAGTTTGTGACTTCATAGCCTACCCAACCCACATCACACTGCCTGGCCTGCTGTTATCTGTCTGCATAGGCCTGGGGGAAGTTCAGAGGGCATGATACAGCATTTGTTTGTGTTTGTGTTAGTCTACAATTGCCCTGCTGTGTCTGTGCCAGTGAAATGCTGTCATGGCATAGTGGTTCAGTATTGTGACTATAGTGCACAGTATTCTGAGTTCGAGTCCTGTCACTGCTTTTTATTTTCCTGCTGGGCAGACCTGACTGGTTAAGGAACAGTAAAGCAGGTGTGAGCATGTTTAGTCGACTTTGCCTGACTTTTCCCAATGTTGCCCGACATTGCGCTAGTTTGCGCGGTGCGCAGCTCCACGCAATTGTGCTTAAATATGCTAAATAGTGGTAAAATGTGCTTAACACTGCCTTATATTGCTTAATATAGGGCAATGATGCCTCAGGTCGTGCTGCAGGGCTGCCTATGTCAGATGTACATAGTACACTCCCTATACATGTTTGAAAACAGGTAGTGTCAAGTTAGGCATCCCTTTTATTGTATGTGCAAGTCAGAGAGAGGTGTCATTTCCAGGGTTCCTACTGAGTCAGTGTATGTGCTATGTGTTGCCTCTTTGCCAAGGCCAGGGCATACTGGGTACACCTCCTTCTGCTTACTGGGGCAGGCTCAGGTTGTTCCTCCTCCGAGTCACGCTGTGCCTATGCAGGCCTTGGCAATGGTGGGGGGCTGTTTGGCCCTTCCCCATGCTGTTCCTGCTGCAGCTGTTTTCGCAGGATCATATTGTGCAGCATGGCACATACCATGACAATTTGGGTACATGTAGTTGGTGAGTACTGCAAGGCTCCACCAGATGTGTCCAGGCACCAGAACCATGACTTGAGCATCCCAAACACATGCTCAATAATGTTTCTTGTTTGTGCATGTGCCTCATTCTGGAGTTCTTGTTCGGGTGTGTGTGCATTTCTGATGGGTGTCATCAGCCACGGCTCCAGTGTGTATCCAGCATCCCCCACTAGGTGACCGTCAGGGATGTCCCCACTGGCAAATCCTTGGTACAGCTGTGTCAGATGCCAGATGTGGGAATCGTGAAAACTTCCAGGGCAGCCAGCACACACATTCATTATTATGCCCTGGGCATCGCACATGACCTGGCAGTTGATGGAGGGGAAGCCCTTGCGGTTGATGTAGACACTACCCCGCTCACCAGGTGGTGCTTTGACATGTATGTGCATGCGGTCTATTGCACCCATCACCTCAGGGTATTCCACTATTTGGTGGAAAAGACGCATATTGCTGGCTAATGCCTCACTGGAATTGGGGAAATACACATGCTCACCGACATGTGCTGACATGGCATCCAGGAATTGGTGCAGTACCCTGGATGCTGATGCCTGTGAAACCCCCATCATATCACCAGTTGTTCTCTGGAAGGTACCTGTAGCTAGTATTCATAGGCCAACACATACCTTGGTATCCACTGGGATGGTTTCCCCTCTGTTGGTTCTGTGTGTGAGGCGTGGCCGGCACAGCTCAACAATTTGCTGCAGGAGGTCTCTGTCCATTCTATAGCGCTCCACTATCTCCAGCTCATGTAGCCCCTGGTAGGTTACCCTGGGTCTGTACACTCTTCTCCGTCTCCTCACTGTGGGTTGCTCAGCAGCGTTCACAACATCACCACCCTCAGCACCTTGCACATTTTGGTTTATAATAGCAATGGCAGCCCCAAACATTTTGTCAGCTTTAAGCTTTTTGAGTTTTCACTCTTTCTATACTGCAGTGTTGCAGAGTTCTTGTGAAAAAACAGGTTAGACTGCTGTTTGCAGAGTTTAAATTGCTGGGCTGGGATGGGCTAGTCGACTGCCTGTGTAATTGGCTGATTGTGATATATTTCACCTGGCAGCTCTGCTAGTTCTCCTTGGTTAACTTCCTACTACTTCTTTTCCTTCCTTTTTCCCTTTCTGTTTCAACAAGGGGCAGCGGTGCGCAAACAAGCGCACATGCACACACACGCGCACACACGAGCACACAAGCACACACAAGTGCACACACGATGTAAGCACGTTTGCAAGAAATTTCAGATGTATCCATGGCGTACGCCTTAGATTTCTTGTTTTCAGCTAGTACCACTGTGAACATGCCTCTTGCAATGCTGAGCAACTCAGGGCAAACACAAGCCACTGTGCTCCAATCACCTTACAGTCTTTCAGACATACCCCCTCATGATGTCACCTATCTTCTACTTGACTACTACCCTACTCCTACACTTACACTCTAGGGATATGGCTCATATGCCGGGGAAAGTTGGGATTCACTATCCTTATCCTCATTTGCATAGGATTGCCTACTAATGCTTGGTTACATCTCTCACACTGAGCTTCCCCCCCTTAGCAACCACTACTCAGTGGCCATGTTGTTTGCAGCCTGCCATTCACCTGCATGGCAGAACAAGCTTTTTTTGTGGAAATGCACATTTGTGGCTATTTTTACCTTTTCTTCATTTTATTTAAAGCGCATGTTTGCGCGACGCTGCACTACGCTTAAATATTGGCGATCGGGGAAAAAAAATAACATTGGATTTTACGGACTTACAACATTTGCAAATGTCAATGGCCTTATATTTGGCCATTGGCATGCTTACTCAACTAGATGCATCCTTTATTTGGAGCTGTCATAGCTCCGTTTAGCTATTTGCAGAACGGTACTCAGTTACCAATGGAGTACATTTCTGCAGATAACACTACTCTTACACGGACAGGTTACTGGTTCCTGGAACGCAAATTTACCTCATTTGCATAGCTTTCAGCAGCAAATGAGGTTGCATAGCTTTCAGCAGCAAATGAGGTAATTTGCATACCATAACACTGTCTGTGCAAAAGTAGCTTTAGAAGCTCTCATGCACGCCCCTGCTGGCTATTGCTGAATCGCTCGGCAGACATATTGCCTGTCTGCCGTCTTACACTGTTCTTACACTCCGTGCAAGCCTTTGTAAATCTGGCCCATTAATTCTTGCTCATATATTATTTATTTATATTGTCATAAATGTCATGTATTTCTAACTAAATAAACAACCAAGTAGCACAAGTAGAACTGCTTAACCTTATATAAAAGCTCTCGGCAGGATAACAAAATGCTGATAACAGTATGAGTGCAATGTGAGTGGTTGCTGAGATATTGTAAGTTATTTGCAAAGTAGTACAAACTTAATTGTTACTGTGGCTTATACACTCCAGTTTAATTACTAGAACCTAAAGAATACTATAAAAATAATTTGTGCTAAAGAGCTTGCCATTTACATTTCTTTATTCTACAATGATTGGCCATTAATGTTCAAAAATGAGCACACTGATTGGTCAACCCAGCCAGTGTGCCCACTGTAAATTTTTTCTATTACTAGACGCTATAACTTCTTACATTTTCTTCACCATAAAAAAAATCCAGACAGTCTGGAGGTACGAGAAAGACAGTACAAAGTAAGTACTAGGAAAATCATGTATGTTATTCAAAACTGAAGAAACATACCTGATTTTCCCTGTATTTTCTCCATCCTTTCTCTCTGTTTTTATTAAAGCCTCATATCCTTCCTGTCACACACAAATATGCAGAATTCCAGTGTAATATGGCAAAAAAAAGACCACAGTGAGCAGAGTTTCCTGCAGTTCAAAAAGTAAGTAAGGACAAATTCACACTGAAACCTTCAGATTTGAACCAACCCTAGACTGTGATGGCTTACGTAAAAGGTGTAGCTAAAAAATCAAACAGTTTTCTGCACTACAAGAAATGAATACAACTGGTTTCCATAATTTGGGCACTGTTTTGCTGGTGCTCAAAATACTTCTCCTGCAGTCATTAAACCAACCGAACTTTTAAAACTTAAAAACAAGTATAGCTCAAGAACAATCCACCTAGGTGACAGTGGAAATGTAAAATCAAAAGGAGTACCTACCAGAAGCAGTAGCATTACCATCATTTTCTTCCATGTAGTTGTTTATTTTTAAATTCTGCTGTACCTCTTACGTGCCCACAAAAAAAAGCAGCAATGGGGATCTTCTTTTCTCCATTTCCTTTACACATCACTGATGTACTGCATAACTGTGGGAATGAAAGTCCCATACACATGTGCAGTACATCAAGAATGCCCCAGGAAACAGAAAAATGAGGAAGAGTAGTACACTGCCCTTATACAAGGACACTGTTTAAGAAAAGTAAGTAACTTTTTTCTTAAATAATGTCATTGTATAATAGCAATAACCCACAGCTGAGTGTGGGTAATGCTGGATTTACCCACAGTTGGTTTTGTTTGGTCACTTGGGCTTTGCTGTCATGACCAAACCATTCCAACTGTGGTAAATCCAGCATTAGTCACACCCAGACATGGGTTATTGCTATTGTAATCCCAATATTTCCAGAGACTTCTATGTTTGTTTGAAATGTGAAGACATAATCTGATTCTATCAAAAAGCTTAGGCTCATGAGTAAACAGCTCAGCAAGCTCCTGCCTGGTGCCCTGCAGAGTTCTACAGCAGCAGAAAGACAAAAGAGAAACTTTGGAGTGATTAAGTATAATTTTTCTGCATTTTCTTGCTGCCTTTAGCTAATGCTGCCTAAAATGCCAATTTTCTAGAGTTTCTGTGATTTAAAAAGCTTGTTTCAGCTACATATTGTACTTATTTTACTGCCTGCACTTTAACAATGTTGTTTTTGTGTTTAAATTACCTGTTTAACTGTTGTAGGCTACACACTCAAGTGTGATAGCCATTTCTGTGCATTTAAAGTGTTTTTTATTGTATCTGCTTTATTTTCTGATAAAAACAAAAAAATATACTTGTTTTCCTGCCTTTCTAAGCTAGTATAGTTCAGTTTTTAGGTTTTTGCTGAATTCAGGGCTGTGTTACAAGTTTCTGTGTTTGTCCATACCTTACTTGGATAGAAGGAAGTTTCTCTGTTCACTGTGAGATAGGGAGCTTTGAGCAGCCTATCTGTCCCTGGAGGAGTGGTTTCAGCCCATAAATTAGTTTATTGGCCATTTTGGGCTAATTTCTATCTCTTTCATTTCACTGCTATAAAACCCGCATTTGCGTGGTTTTGCACGCCGGACAGTGCCGGTTAGCTAGGGTATAACTGTTCCCGGCTCCACAAAGTCTACTCTTCAATTTTTCCCTTCTAACTAGACAAACTTTCAACTTAAGCACTAAAACCATTCACTTCTCATCCCAGCACTTGCTCAAAACTCATAGCAAGCACTAATAAACCTTAGCACTAGACCCCCTATACTGTAGAGAAGGACAAGGCTCTCTATTCGACCTTGCCAGCCAATCAGTAAAACAGTTCACTATACCTATCCAGGCATGTCAAAAGGGCAGTTTCAGGTGTACTCTCTGGTCCAAATGGTGAATCTGGGCATTTTGAGGCAATGTTACAATTGCCTCATGTACACAGACAACCCTCTCCTCCTTCCACCAAACACTAATACATGCGAGAGATGCAATTATATAGCCAAACTGGAGGCTAGGCTCTCTCAACCCAAGACTGGACCAAGCAGTCAAAAAGAGAAGAGAATTGCTTGCATCACACCACCAGTCTCACATAGACCAATGAAACCAGCACCAACAAAAAACACACATGAATACATGAAAAGTACAGATGTGTACACTTACCATAAATGTAGATGTTCGAGTGTATTCACTGTTGCAGTCATCACATTTGGGTTATCTGCTTGTTGTAGCCCTCAGTCAGCCTGATTAACAAAGTCTTGGGTCCTGCGTCGGTTGCTGTCCCTTCTTCCGTGACGTCAGGTCGTCAGGGGTATAAAACATGCAACCGACGCCATTACATCAGTTTTTATTGCCCCTGATGTCAGGTGCCCCCTTAATGGGAAACAATTAAATCTATAAATATATAAGGTTATACCTCCAACAAAACAGCAAATACACTAAAAAGCTTTAGAGTATAGTAAAGGAGAGTAGAGGTATAGTCAAAAGAAGTAAGGGGGCTGGAGGGAGAGAAACCAGGACTGCAACAGTGAATACACTCGAACATCTACATTTATGGTAAATGTACACATCTGTACTATGTTCTTCATGTTTCACTGTTGCAGTCATAACATTTGGATAGATTCCCAAAGCTAAGGATGGGAGGAAGAATTTAGAGAGCATTAGGACCAGCTATAAGGCCCTGAAAGACTGCAGTGGCAAAGTCAGCTCTGGATTTAGAGAAAATTGGCAGATGGTAATGCTTGGTGAAAGTATGTACAGAACTCCAGGTAGCAGCTTCTAACATGTCCCTGGTAGGGACACTTCTGAGAAAGGCTGTAGAGGTAGATTCAGCCCTGGTTGAGTGTGGTCTGATCCCCCATGGGACAGGTTTTCCATGGTGCTTGTAGCAGAAATGAATGCAATGGCCTATCCATTTGGAAATGGTTTGCTTTGAAATAGGCTTCCCCTCTGCCCATGCAGCAAATGCCACCAGCAGTTGTTCAGATTTAATTTGAGGTTTAGTCCTGTCCAAGTAGAATCTAAGTTGTCTGTGCACATCTAAGGAGTGCAGTATCCATTCCCCTTTGTTCTGTGGATTAGGAAATAAGGTTGTAAAATGAATGGACTGATTAAGGGCCACACTGGATACCACCATAGGCATGAAGGAGGTATTGGTCCTAAGGGACACCCTGTCCGCATGAAAGATAATGAAAGGCTCCACTGCCATAAGGGCCTGTAATTCAGATACCCTTCTTGCTGAAGTGATTGCTAAAAGGAAAGCTGTTTTCCAAGAAAGGACTTTTAAGTCTGCAGTAGCAGGTGGCACGAAAGGAGGAAGAGTGAGTTTCTCCAATACAAAGTTAAGGTCCCAGGCTGGGGTTGGAGCTCTCCTGGGTGGTCGTAAATTTTTGGCCCCTCTGAGGAACTGCTTGAGCAGTGGATGAGAGAAGAGGGGAGGTTCTGTGTTATAATGAGCTGAAATGGCTGAGGTGTGAATTTTGATGGAGGAGAAAGACAGGCCCTTGTGAAGCATCTCAGTTAAGTATTGTAAAATCTGAGGTAAATTGGGAACTGCTGTGTTCATCCCTTGCGATTGGTTCCAGGTACAGAATCTTTTCCATTTTCCACCATAAGATTTTGTAGTACTAGGCCTCCTTGAGTCTAAAATGATGTCCATCACTGGTTTACTGAGGGATGGTAAAGGAGAGATTAGGTAATTAGTCAGGCTGCTAGGTTCAGTGTTTGAAGCTGAGGCTGCAGAATTCAGTTCTCCTGCTGAGACAATAGGGTAGGAGTCTGAGGCAGGTGCCATGGGGCCAACGGTGACACACTGTGCAAGAGGGGGTACCACTGTTGGCATGGCCAGTCTGGTGCAATCAAAATTATCCTTGATTTGTCTTGTTTGATCTTTAGTAGTACTTTGGAGAGCAGAGGCAGAGGAAGAAAGGCATAAACTGAAATTTTTTTCCAGCTGAAGGACAGATCATCCACTTTCCAAGCTTGTGTATGGGGTGTCCTTGTGCATAATTTGCCCAATTGGTAGTTCTGGGGGGAGGCAAACAGGTCTATATATGGGCTCGCCCATTTGCTTGTCAACATGTTGAAAATCCTTGGTTCCATTTTCCACTCATGTGGGTCCATGAGGTTTCTGCTTAGTTCATCTGCCAGTGTATTTAGTTTTCCTGGCAGGAATTGAACTTGTAGATGCACTTGGTAGCTCAGGGCTGTGTTCCACAATGCCATGGCTAGTCTGCAGAGGGGGTAATAATGTGTACCCTCCTGCTTGTTTATGTACCACATAACAGTGGTGTTGTCTGTCTGTACCATTAATTGTCCTGGAAGAATGTGGTCCTTGAAGGCTGTCACAGCATTCTGTACAGCTAACATTTCTTTTTGATTGATGTGCAGGTGCATTTGACTTGGGTTCTATTTGCCCTGAATGCACCTCCCTGCCAGGTGAGCCCCCCCCCCCATGCATAGTCTGATGAATCTGTTGTTAGGATTTGGGTGGCAGGGGGTAGTGTGAATGGTAGACCCTTGTTTTGGTGGCAGGCCTCTGCCCACCAAAGGAACTCTAGGCATAGGCAAGGTATGATAAGAATCATTGCTTCTAGATCCTGAGAATGTTGACACCATAGGCTTTTTAGATACCATTGTAGTTTCCTCATATGCAGTCTTGCATATGGAATTAGAAGAATGCAGGAGGCCATGAACCCCAAGGCTTGTAGTATTTGCCTTGCAGATAGCAAGGTTTTTGTGGCCACTTGTTTGAAGTAGGTTGTCAAATGAATTTGTTTCTCTGGCATGAGGAAAACCATCTGGGAAGTTGTATTCAAGCTTGCTTCCAGGAATATAATTTGTTGACAGGGTACGAGGTGTGATTTCTTTCTGTTTATGGTGTGCCCCAGACAAGTTAGCACTCTTTGTACAAAAGCCAGATGATTCAAAAGTATGTCCTGGCTTTCTGCCTGAATTAGACAATCGTCCAGGTATGGGTATATTTGAATATTTCGTTTCCTGCAAAATGCAATAAGTGGAGCTAGGCACTTTGTGAATACTATGGGCACAGTAGATAAGTCAAAGGGCAGTGCAGAGAACTGATAGTGCGATTGGCTTGCTTTGAAGTGTAGGAATCTTCTGCAAGATTCCCTGATTGGGATGTGCAGGTATGCTTCCTATAAATCTAATGTTGCCAACCAGGAGTCTTTGCCTAGCATAGAGAGCAACTGGTGAAGAGTCAGCATCTTGAATCTTGGAATCACCAAAAAGGTGTTAGACAGGTCCAGGATAGGACACCATGAATTGTGCTTTCTGGATACCAGGAAAAGACTCGAGTAGAAACCTTGTCCCTTTTCCTCTTCTGGTACCAATTGAATAGCCACCATGCTTAAGAGAGAAAATACTTGCTTTTGGACCTCTGCCCACTGATTTGGGGGTAGATCTGGCCACCAGACTGGTGTTGGTAAAGTGCGGAAGTGAAATCTGTATCCATGGGACACTATATTTAATACCCATTTGTCCTGGGTAATGAGTTCCCAGTTCTTTGCATGAAGAGCAGACTTTCCCCCCAAGGGGGCAATCAGTTGAGAAGTGCTTGGAAGTTTTAAAAAGAAGTCATTAAGACAGTTTACCATAGGGGGAGTTTTATTACTCCCAGAATTGGAAGTGGAAGCTCCCCACTGCTTAGTCCTGTGAGTACCCTGGGACTGAAGCCTGGGAGCTCTGCTGGATCTGGGTATGGACTGAGGAGGTCTGGAAGAGGCAGGAAAGGACCAATTCTTGGAAGGGAAATGCCTACTAAACCTTGGAGGTTGTACTTGTAAAAAAATCTTTAACAGTTTGCATAGATTTAGCTTTTCCCTCCATCTTCTGCCTTGTTGCCAAACAGGTGGTCCTGATTTAAGGGAGCATCCAGTAATTTTGCTTTAACATGATCTGGCAAAGATTGCTCCTTAAGCCAAGCATGCCTTCTAAGCACAGACCCAGTCACAGCATCCCTGCAAGACGCCTCTAGTAAATCAAAACCACATTGCAAATTATGCTTTCCAACTTGTTCAGCTGAGTGCAGTAAATCCTGTAAATCCTTATTTTCAGCACAATCAGGAATCGACATAATTTTCTATTTAAGCAATCCAATAATATGCTGTTGATACTTTAACATATGAACCTGACAGTTTAAGGCCCTAATGGCCAAAGTTGCAGAAGTGTTAACCTTCTTACCCCATCTATCCAGCGCCCTGGAATCTCTATCAGAGGGGGTAGGATTTTTTGGCAGTAGTAACTTTAATGCCCTTGGGTCCCTGGGAAATGGTCTCAGGATCCACAGAAAGATTTTTAAAAAGGAACTTGTGAGAGTCAGGGACCCTGTAATATCTATCAGGTTTTCTGGGAGCAGGAGGTAAAGAATCAGGGGCCAAGCTAGATTCCGAAAAGGCATCATCAACAATGTCTAGTACAGGAGGTATGGTTAAAGGCCTGCACTGGGACAGGATTAAGAAATCCCTAAGCCTCTTTTTAGAATCAGAAAAATCCTGACTTTCCCAACAAAAAGGCTCCCTGAGAGTATGCAAGGTTTCACCAAAAGAGAAATCCTCTAGGGGGGAAGCAGAGGGAATAGAGTCCTCAGCATCAGAATCCTCATAAGTAGATACTTGTACCTGGTCATCAGAGGAAAAAGAAAATTCAGAATCCTGGTCACAAGTATCATAAGCAAACTCAGTCCTAGGTCTCTTAGAGGGGGAAGGCTGGCTTCTCCTGATTAAAGTAATAAGGTCTTCAGCCATTCTTATCATTTGTTTTTTAAGCAGAGAGGCCTGACCATGTGGTCTGGGCATCAGTTTTCTAGGCATGGTTCAAGTTTTGGGCCTTGAAGTAGAAGATGGCGTCAGTTTAATAAGCAAGTCAGTAGGCCTGAATACACCCTCAGAAGCAGGTGCCTGCACGGTGGCTCCGGACCCATCCAAGGTAGAGACATCTGCAGGTTCCACAGTTGAAGCATTTCGCGGCATACAGGGCTCTGAATGGGTCTCAGTAGAGGTCTGCATAACTGAAGTAGAGGGTATCAGGGGCTGTGAAAGAGCCTCACTGAGTACCGGTGACTGGCTTAGGAGAAGCGTCGTTGGCAGCTTTGGACCTAAGCGGCCTGTCTCTGTCTTTATCTTTGCGTTTTTTTGGAATGTCGGTAATCGTATGGCTTACCGAAGACATATCAGGATAATTGAACTAAGCACCAAAATATTTAGTAGCAAAAATATACTGACAACAGATAGTTTGTGGTTTAAATAAGGCACAACACCAACAGCGAGGTACGTCGTGGTCAGGGCCTAGGTAAGGAATACAGTACGAATGAAAATCTTTATGAGGTATTTGCTTTCCACAAGTAATGCAATTATTTACTTTTACTGACATTGGTTTACAGCAAGAAAAAGTTTCCCCAATGGGGTACTTAGCTTTTAGTTGAAGACCAGTTCTAAAACTCGAAAATGAAAATTTCAGGAGTTGGCCGACCGGCACTTGCGAACTGCTTCTGCGTTGGGCACTGCATGGCAAGAAAGACTGATGTAATGGTATTGGCTGCATGTTTTATACCCCTGATGGCCTGATGTCATGGAAGAAGGGACAGCAACTGACGCAGGACCCAAGACATTGTTATTCAGGCCGACTGAGGGCTACTGGAAGCAGATAACCCAAATGTGATGACTGCAACAGTGAAACTCGAAGAACATCATACTTGGAGGCTTTAAATAAAAATCTGCAAAAACAACAGAGACCTCCAAAGCAGACAGCCAGGCAACGTCCACTCCTCAACACAAACCAGAAAACACATACTTCACAAAACCTGTGTGCCATGCAATCACAGCCCTTAAGGCAAAATAACATACCCAACACACTAGTAATAGGTGACTCTATAGTCAGGCATACTGATGTCCCACTCACTAGGCTGAACAAGGAGAAGGTTACTGTTAGCTGCCTGTCAGGTGCCAGGATCTGCCACATAACACAAGCACTCAGGTTACTCCAGAACAATTACAAATATGACTCTGTCATTGTCCATGTTGGTGTGAATGATCTGAGATGTACCTCCCTGGACTACATGAAAAGAGACATGAAGGAGCTGTCTGATCACATAGCCCAGGCCGGTATGACCCTGACCCTGAGTTGCATCCTGCCCTCACCAAGAATGATAACACGGTATAGAGAAAAAATGATCAATTTCAACAATTGTCTAAGCTTCTGGTGTCAT
This sequence comes from Protopterus annectens, assembly GCF_019279795.1. NCBI lineage: Eukaryota > Metazoa > Chordata > Ceratodontiformes > Protopteridae > Protopterus > Protopterus annectens. The sequence goes on along the minus strand of NC_056736.1, from coordinate 788,154,593 downwards.
TCAAAGGGGATCCAGTGTCTGTCAGCCTGGGATGTCATGCTTGACAAGCCATGCTGCTTCACTGGAGACGGCTTGCACCTGTCACCTGTAGGCTTTTGAATACTGGCCAAGGCTCTTGCCACCCTCATAGTGCCTTTTTTAGGTAAGACTCAAAAGACAAACCCATCGCCGTAATTAGCACAAATAACAAAAAACTGAGGGGAATGCTACTCAGTGCCAGAAGTCTAAACATCAAAATGCATGTACTCTAGGCACTCCTGAGTATGGAAAAAATTGATATATGTTCAGTAACAGAATCCTGGTTTAAGGCTCCAGAAAGCACCCCAGCACTACCAGGCTGCAACCCATGCCATACATTTCGGCCACAGAACCCGGACCGAAATACAAATGGAGGGGGAGTATTCATATTCATCAAGGATACCCACACCTCCAAGTTAATGGCATAACAAGATGCTTCAGATATCATCCGCGTGCAACTAACAATGGGGAAAACTGCTATTCAAATTATAGCTTGCTACAAATCACCCACCATGTCCCAGAACCCCCTCTCCGCATTCCTGGAAACACTGGGAAACATAAAGGTCCTACCAAACACCCTAATATTAGGTGATTTCAATTACCCAAACATTAACTGGGAGAACTACTCAAGTACAAACTCCCTTGCCCAGCATTTCCTAGAATTTATAAACTCAAATGCACTGGATAAACTGGTCAAACCCCCCAGCAGATGTGACAACATATTGGACCTGGTCCTCACCAACATGGGTAACCAGTGTTCCACAACAGAGGTCAACCCCTCGCTGGTAAGATCTGACCATAAATGAATCACTCTGGATATCCACATTCTACCACCCCCCCCGGTGAACCATGCGGTCTGGGCATCAGCTTTCTAGGCATGGTTCAAGTTTTGGGCCTTGAAGTAGAAGATGGTGTCGGTTTAATAAGCAAGTCAGTTGGCCTGAATACACCCTCAGAAACCGATGCCTGCACAGTGGCTCCAGGCCCATCCAAGGTAGAGACATCTGCAGGTTCCACAGTTGAAGCATTTCACGGCATACAGGAGTCTGAATGGGTCTCAGTAGAGGTCTGCATATCTGAAGTACAGGTATCAGGGGCTGTGAAAGCGCCTCACTGAGTACCAGCAAATGGCTTAGGAGAAGCATCGTTGGCAGCTTTGGACCTAAGCGGCCTGTCTCTGTCTTTATCTTTGCGTTTTTTTGGAATGTTGGTAGTTGGATGGCTTACCGAAGACATATCAAGATAATTGAACTGAGCACCAAAATATTTAGCAGCAAAAATATACTGACAACGGATAGTTCATGGTTTAAATAAGGCACAACACTGACAGCAAGATACGTCATGGTCAGGGACTAGGCAAGGAATACAGTACGTATGAAAATATTTACGAGGTATTTACTTTCCACAAGTAATGCAATTATTTACATTTACTGACATCGGTTTACAGCAAGAAAAAGATTCCCCAATGGGGTATTTAGCTTTTAGTTGAAGACCGGTTCTGAAAATCGAAAATGAAAATTTCAGGATTCGGCCGACCGGCACTTGTGAACTGCTTCTGCTTTGTGCCCTGCATGGCAAGAAAGACTGATGTAATGGCATCGGCTGCATGTTTTATACCCCTGATGACCTGATGTCATGGAAGAGGGGACAGCAACCGACGCAGGACCCAAGACATTGTTAATCAGACCGACTGAGGGCTACTGCAAGCAGATAACCAAAATGTGATGACTGCAACAGTGTAACTCGTAGAACATCATACTCGGAGGCTTTAAATAAAAATCTGCAAGAACAACAGAGACCTCCAAAGCAGACTGTCAGGCAACCTCCACCTCTCAACACAAACCATGAAACACATACTTCACAAAACCAGTGTGCCACGCAATCACAACCCTTAAGGCAAAATAACATACCCAACACACTAATAATAGGTGACTCTATAGTCAGGCATACTGATGTCCCACTCACTAGGCTGAACAAGGAGAAGGTTACTGCTAGCTGCCTATCAGGTGCCAGGATCCACCACATAACACAAGCACTCAGGTTACTCCAGAACAAGTACAAATATGACTCTATCATTGTTCATGTTGGTGTGAATGATCTGAGATGTACCTCCCTGGACTGCATGAAAAGAGACATGAAGGAGCTCTCTGATCACATAGCCCAGGCCGGTATGATGACCCTGAGTAGCATGCTGCCCTCAACAAGAATGATACCATGGTATAGAGAAAAAATGATCAATTTCAACAATTGGCTAAGCTTCTGGTGTCATTCAAAGGGGATCCAGTGTCTGTCAGCCTATGATGACATACTCGACAAGCCATGCTGCTTCGCTGGAGACGGCTTGCACCTGTCACCTGTAGGCTTTCGAATACTGGCCAAGGCTCTTGCCACCCTCATAGTGCCTTTTTTAGGTAAGACTCAAAAGACAAACCCACCGCCGTAAATAGCACAAGTAACAAAAAACTGAGTGTAATGCTACTCAAAGCCAGAAGTCTAAACCTCAAAATGCATGCACTCTAGGCACTCCTCAGGATGGAAAAAATTGATATATGTTCAGTAACAGAATCCTGGTTTAAGGCTCCAGAAACCACCCCAGCACTACCAGGCTACAACCCATGCCATACATTTCGGTCACAGAACCCAGACCAAAATACAAAAGGATGGGGAGTATCCATATTCATCAAGGGTACCCACACCTCCAAGTTAGTGGCACAGCATGATGCTTCAGATATCATCCGCGTGCAACTAACAACGGGGAAAACTGCTATTCAAATTATAGCTTGCTACAAATCACCCACCATGTCCCAGAACCCCCACTCCGCATTCCTGGAAACACTGGGAAACATAAAGGTCCTACCAAACACCCTGATATTAGGTGATTTCAATTACCCAAACATTAACTGGGAGAACTACTCAAGTACAAAGTCCTTTGCCCAACATTTCCTCGAATTTATAAACTCAAACGCTCTGGATCAATTGGTCAACACCCCCACCAGAGGTGACAATATATTGGAACTGGTCATCACCAACATGGTTGACCAGTGTTCCACACCAGAGGTCAACCCCTCGCTTGCTAGATCTGTCCATAAACTAATCACTCTGGATATCCACATTTCGCCACCACCCCTGGTGAACCATGCAGTCTGGGCATCAGTTTTCTAGGCATGGTTCATGTTTTGGGCCATGAAGTAGAAGATGGCATCGGTTTAATAAGCAAGTCAGTAGGCCTGAATACACCCTCAGAAGCCGGTGCCTGCACAGCAGCTCCGAACCCATCCAAGGTAGAGACATCTGCAGGTTCCACAGTTGAAGCATTTCACAATATACAGGACTCTGAATGGGTCTCAGTAGAGGTCTGAAAATCTGAAGTAGCGGGTATCAGGGGCTGTGAAAGAGCCTCACTGAGTACCGGTGACTGGCTTAGGAGAAGTGTCGTTGGCAGCTTTGGACCTAAGCGTCTGTCTCTGTCTTTATCTTTGCATTTTTTTGGAATGTCGGTAGTCGGATGGCTTACCGAAGACATATCAGGATAATTGAACTGAGCACCAAAATATTTAGCAGCAAAAATATACTGACAACGGATAGTTTGTGGTTTAAATAAGGCACAACACTGACAGCGAGGTATGTCGTGGTCAGGGCCTAGGCAAGGAATACAGTACAAATGAAAATCTTTATGAGGCATTTGCTTTCCACAAGTAATGCAATTATTTACTTTTACTGACATCGGTTTACAGCAAGAAAAAGTTTCCCCAATGGGGTACTTAGCTTTTAGTTGAAGACTGGTTCTGAAACTCGAAAATAAAAATTTCAGGAGTAGGCCGACCGGCATTTGTGAACTGCTTCTGCTTTGGGCACTGCATGGCAAGAAAGACTTATGTAATGGAATCGGCTGCATGTTTTATACCCCTGATGACCTGATGTCATGGAAGAAGGGACAGCAACCAACGCATGATCCAAGACATTGTTAATCAGGCTGACTGAGGGCTACTGCAAGCAAATAACCCAAATGTGATGATTGCAACAGTGAAACTCGAAGAACATCATACTCGGAGTCTTTAAATAAAAATCTGCAAAAACAACAGAGACATCCAAAGCAGACAGCCAGGCAACCTCCACCCCTCAACACAAACCATGAAACACATACTTTACAAAACCAGTGTGCCACGCAATCACAACCCTTAAGGCAAAATAACATACCCAACACACTAGTAATAGGTGACTCTATAGTCAGGCATACTGATGTCCCACTCACTAGGCTGAACAAGGAGAAGGTTACTGTTAGCTGCCTGTCAGGTGCCAGGATCTGCCACATAACACAAGCACTCAGGTTACTCCAGAACAAGTACAAATATGACTCTGTCATTGTCCATGTTGGTGTGAATGATCTGAGATGTACCTCCCTGGACTGCATGAAAAGAGACATGAAGGAGCTCTCTGATCACATAGCCCAGGCCGGTATGACCCTGACCCTGAGTTACATCCTGCCCTCACCAAGAATGATACCACAGTATAGATAAAAAAATGATCAATTTCAACAATTGGCTAAGCTTCTGGTGTCATTCAAAGGGGATCCAGTGTCTGTCAGCCTTGGATGACATACTCGACAAGCCATGCTGCTTCCCTGGAGACGGCTTGCACCTGTCACCTGTAGGCTTTTGAATACTGGCCAAGGCTCTTGCCACCCTCATAGTGCCTTTTTTAGGTAAGACTCAAAAGACAAATCCACTGCCGTAAATAGCACAAATAACAAAAAACTGAGGGGAATGCTACTCAATGCCAGAAGTCTAAACCTCAAAATGCATGTACTCTAGGCACTCCTGAGTATGGAAAAAATTGATATATGTTCAGTAACAGAATCCTGGTTTAAGGCTCCAGAAAGCACCCCAGCACTACCAGGCTACAACCCAAGCCATACATTTCGGCCACAGAACCCGGACCAAAATACAAATGGAGGGGGAGTATTCATATTCATCAAGGATACCCACACCTCCAAGTTAGTGGCACAACATGATGCTTCAGATATCATCCGCGTGCAACTAACAATGGGGAAAACTGCTATTCAAATTATAGCTTGCTACAAATTACCCACCATGTCCCAGAACCTCCACTCCGCATTCCTGGAAACACTGGGAAACATAAAGGTCCTACCAAACACCCTGATATTAGGTGATTTCAATTACCCAAACATTAACTGGGAGAACTACTCAAGTACAAACTCCCTTGCCCAACATTTCCTAGAATTTATAAACTCAAATGCACTGGATCAACTGGTCAACACCCCTAGAAGATGTGACAACATATTGGACCTGGTCCTCACCAACATGGGTGACCAGTGTTCCACAACAGAGGTCAACCCCTCACTGGTAAGATCTGACCATAAACGAATCACTCTGGGTATCCACATTCCACCCCCCCCCCCCCCCGCTGAACCATGCAGTCTGGGCATCAGCTTTCTAGGCATGGTTCAAGTTTTGGGCCTTGAAGTAGAAGATGGCGTCGGTTTAATAAGCAAGTCAGTTGGCCTGAATACACCATCAGAAGCCGATGCCTGCACAGTGGCTCCAGGCCCATCCAAGGTAGACACATCTGCAGGTTCCACAGCTGAAGCATTTCACGGCATACAGGACTCTGAATGGGTCTCAGTAGAGGTCTGCATATCTGAAGTAGCAGGTATCAGGGGCTGTGAAAGCACCTCACTGAGTACCAGCAAATGGCTTAGGAGAAGCATCGTTGGCAGCTTTGGACCTAAGCGGCCTGTCTCTGTCTTTATCTTTGCGTTTTTTTGGAATGTTGGTAGTCGGATGGCTTACCGAAGACATATCAAGATAATTGAACTGAGCACCAAAGTATTTAGCAGCAAAAATATACTGACAATGGATAGTTTGTGGTTTAAATAAGGCACAACACTGACAGCAAGATACGTCATGGTCAGGGACTAGGCAAGGAATACAGTACGAATGAAAATATTTACGAGGTATTTACTTTCCACAAGTAATGCAGTTATTTACATTTACTGACATTGGTTTACAGCAAGAAAAAGATTCCCCAATGGGGTACTTAGCTTTTAGTTGAAGACCGGTTCTGAAACTCGAAAATGAAAATTTCAGGATTCGGCCGACCGGCACTTGCGAACTGCTTCTGCTTTGTGCCCTGCATGGCAAGAAAGACTGATGTAATGGCATCGGCTGCATGTTTTATACCCCTGATGACCTGATGTCATGGAAGAGGGGACAGCAACCAACGCAGGACCCAAGACATTGTTAATCAGACTGACTGGGGGCTACTGCAAGCAGATAACCAAAATGTGATGACTGCAACAGTGAAACTCGTAGAACATCATACTCGGAGGCTTTAAATAAAAATCTGCAAGAACAACAGAGACCTCCAAAGCAGACTGTCAGGCAACCTCCACCCCTTAACACAAACCATGAAACACATACTTCACAAAACCTGTGTGCCACGCAATCACAACCCTTAAGGCAAAATAACATACCCAACACACTAGTAATAGGTGACTCTATAGTCAGGCATACTGATGTCCCACTAACTAGGCTGAACAAGGAGAAGGTTACTGCTAGCTGCCTGTCAGGTGCCAGGATCCACGACATAACACAAGCACTCAGGTTACTCCAGAACAAGTACAAATATGACTCTGTCATTGTCCATGTTGGTGTGAATGATCTGAGATGTACCTCCCTGGACTGCATGAAAAGAGACATGAAGGAGCTCTCTGATCACATAGCCCAGGCCGTTATGATGACCCTGAGTGGCATGCTGCCCTCACCAAGAATTATACCATGGTATAGAGAAAAAATGATCAATTTCAACAACTGGCTAAGCTTCTGGTGTCATTCAAAGGGGATCCAGTGTCTGTCAGCCTGGGATGACATACTCGACAAGCCATGCTGCTTCACTGGAGACGGCTTGCACCTGTCACCTGTAGGCTTTCGAATACTGGCCAAGGCTCTTGCCACCCTCATAGTGCCTTTTTTAGGTAAGACTCAAAAGACAAACCCACCACCGTAAATAGCACAAGTAACAAAAAACTGAGGGTAATGCTACTCAAAGCCAGAAGTCTAAACCTCAAAATGCATGCACTCTAGGCACTCCTCAGGATGGAAAAAATTGATATATGTTCAGTAACAGAATCCTTGTTTAAGGCTCCAGAAACCACCCCAGCACTACCAGGCTACAACCCATGCCATACATTTCGGCCACAGAACCCAGACCAAAATACAAAAGGAGGGGGAGTACCCATATTCATCAAGGATACCCACACCTCCAAGTTAGTGGCACAGCATGATGCTTCAGATATCATCCGCGTGCAACTAACAATGGAGAAAACTGCTATTCAAATTATAGCTTGCTACAAATCACCCACCATGTCCCAGAACCCCCACTCCACATTCCTGGAAACACTGGGAAACATAAAGGTCCTACCAAACACCCTGATATTGGGTAATTTCAATTACCCAAACATTAACTGGGAGAACTACTCAAGTACAAAGTCCTTTGCCCAACATTTCCTAGAATTTATAAACTCAAACGCTCTGGATCAATTGGTCAACACCCCCACCAGAGGTGACAACATATTGGTACTGGTCATCACCAACATGGTTGACCAGTGTTCCACACCAGAGGTCAACCCCTCGCTTGCTAGATCTGTCCATAAACTAATCACTCTGGATATCCACATTTCGCCACCACCCCTGGTGAACCATGCAGTCTGGGCATCAGTTTTCTAGGCATGGTTCATGTTTTGGGCCAAGAAGTAGAAGATGGCATCGGTTTAATAAGCAAGTCAGTAGGCCTGAATACACCCTCAGAAGCCGGTGCCTGCACAGCGGCTCCGAACCCATCCAAGGTAGAGACATCTGCAGGTTCCACAGTTGAAGCATTTCACAATATACAGGACTCTGAATGGGTCTCAGTAGAGGTCTGAAAATCTGAAGTAGCGGGTATCAGGGGCTGTGAAAGAGCCTCACTGAGTACCGGTGACTGGCTTAGGAGAAGTGTCGTTGGCAGCTTTGGACCTAAGCGTCTGTCTCTGTCTTTATCTTTGCATTTTTTTGGAATGTCGGTAGTCGGATGGCTTACCGAAGACATATCAGGATAATTGAACTGAGCACCAAAATATTTAGCAGCAAAAATATACTGACAACGGATAGTTCGTGGTTTAAATAAGGCACAACACTGACAGCGAGATATGTCGTGGTCAGGGCCTAGGCAAGGAATACAGTACAAATGAAAATCTTTATGAGGCATTTGCTTTCCACAAGTAATGCAATTATTTACTTTTACTGACATCGGTTTACAGCAAGAAAAAGTTTCCCCAATGGGGTACTTAGCTTTTAGTTGAAGACTGGTTCTGAAACTCGAAAATGAAAATTTCAGGAGTCGGCCGACCGGCATTTGTGAACTGCTTCTGCTTTGGGCACTGCATGGCAAGAAAGACTTATGTAATGGAATCGGCTGCATGTTTTATACCCCTGATGACCTGATGTCATGGAAGAAGGGACAGCAACCAACACATGATCCAAGACATTTTTAATCAGGCTGACTGAGGGCTACTGCAAGCAGATAACCCAAATGTGATGATTGCAACAGTGAAACTCGAAGAACATCATACTCGGAGTTATTAAATAAAAATCTGCAAAAACAACAGAGACATCCAAAGCAGACAGCCAGGCAACCTCCACCCCTCAACACAAACCATGAAACACATACTTTACAAAACCAGTGTGCCACGCAATCACAACCCTTAAGGCAAAATAACATACCCAACACACTAGTAATAGGTGACTCTATAGTCAGGCATACTGATGTCCCACTCACTAGGCTGAACAAGGAGAAGGTTACTGTTAGCTGCCTGTCAGGTGCCAGGATCTGCCACATAACACAAGCACTCAGGTTACTCCAGAACAAGTACAAATATGACTCTGTCATTGTCCATGTTGGTGTGAATGATCTGAGATGTACCTCCCTGGACTGCATGAAAAGAGACATGAAGGAGCTCTCTGATCACATAGCCCAGGCCGGTATGACCCTGACCCTGAGTTACATCCTGCCCTCACCAAGAATGATACCACAGTGTAGATAAAAAAATTATCAATTTCAACAATTGGCTAAGCTTCTGGTGTCATTCAAAGGGGATCCAGTGTCTGTCAGCCTTGGATGACATACTCGACAAGCCATGCTGCTTCCCTGGAGACGGCTTGCACCTGTCACCTGTAGGCTTTTGAATACTGGCCAAGGCTCTTGCCACCCTCATAGTGCCTTTTTTAGGTAAGACTCAAAAGACAAATCCACTGCCGTAAATAGCACAAATAACAAAAAACTGAGGGGAATGCTACTCAATGCCAGAAGTCTAAACCTCAAAATGCATGTACTCTAGGCACTCCTGAGTATGGAAAAAATTGATATATGTTCAGTAACAGAATCCTGGTTTAAGGCTTCAGAAAGCACCCCAGCACTACCAGGCTACAACCCAAGCCATACATTTCGGCCACAGAACCCGGACCGAAATACAAATGGAGGGGGAGTATTCATATTCATCAAGGATACCCACACCTCCAAGTTAGTGGCACAACATGATGCTTCAGATATCATCCGCGTGCAACTAACAATGGGGAAAACTGCTATTCAAATTATAGCTTGCTACAAATCACCCACCATGTCCCAGAACCTCCACTCCGCATTCCTGGAAACACTGGGAAACATAAAGGTCCTACCAAACACCCTGATATTAGGTGATTTCAATTACCCAAACATTAACTGGGAGAACTACTCAAGTACAAACTCCCTTGCCCAACATTTCCTAGAATTTATAAACTCAAATGCACTGGATCAACTGGTCAACACCCCTAGCAGATGTGACAACATATTGGACCTGGTCCTCACCAACATGGGTGACCAGTGTTCCACAACAGAGGTCAACCCCTCACTGGTAAGATCTGACCATAAACGAATCACTCTGGGTATCCACATTCCACCACCCCCCCCTGGTGAACCATGCGGTCTGGGCATCAGCTTTCTAGGCATGGTTCAAGTTTTGGGCCTTGAAGTAGAAGATGGCGTCGGTTTAATAAGCAAGTCAGTTGGCCTGAATACACCATCAGAAGCTGATGCCTGCACAGTGGCTCCAGGCCCATCCAAGGTAGACACATCTGCAGGTTCCACAGCTGAAGCATTTCACGGCATACAGGACTCTGAATGGGTCTCAGTAGAGGTCTGCATATCTGAAGTAGCAGGTATCAGGGGCTGTGAAAGCACCTCACTGAGTACCAGCAAATGGCTTAGGAGAAGCATCGTTGGCAGCTTTGGACCTAAGCGGCCTGTCTCTGTCTTTATCTTTGCGTTTTTTTGGAATGTTGGTAGTCGGATGGCTTACCGAAGACATATCAAGATAATTGAACTGAGCACCAAAGTATTTAGCAGCAAAAATATACTGACAATGGATAGTTTGTGGTTTAAAGAAGGCACAACACTGACAGCAAGATACGTCATGGTCAGGGACTAGGCAAGGAATACAGTACGAATGAAAATATTTACGAGGTATTTACTTTCCACAAGTAATGCAGTTATTTACATTTACTGACATCAGTTTACAGCAAGAAAAAGATTCCCCAATGGGGTATTTAGCTTTTAGTTGAAGACCGGTTCTGAAACTCGAAAATGAAAATTTCAGGATTCGGCCGACCGGCACTTGCGAACTGCTTCTGCTTTGTGCCCTGCATGGCAAGAAAGACTGATGTAATGGCATCGGCTGCATGTTTTATACCCCTGATGACCTGATGTCATGGAATAGGGGACAGCAACCAACGCAGGACCCAAGACATTGTTAATCAGACCGACTGGGGGCTACTGCAAGCAGATAACCAAAATGTGATGACTGCAACAGTGAAACTCGTAGAACATCATACTCGGAGGCTTTAAATAAAAATCTGCAAGAACAACAGAGACCTCCAAAGCAGACTGTCAGGCAACCTCCACCCCTTAACACAAACCATGAAACACATACTTCACAAAACCTGTGTGCCACGCAATCACAACCCTTAAGGCAAAATAACATACCCAACACACTAGTAATAGGTGACTCTATAGTCAGGCATACTGATGTCCCACTCACTAGGCTGAACAAGGAGAAGGTTACTGCTAGCTGCCTGTCAGGTGCCAGGATCCACGACATAACACAAGCACTCAGGTTACTCCAGAACAAGTACAAATATGACTCTGTCATTGTCCATGTTGGTGTGAATGATCTGAGATGTACCTCCCTGGACTGCATGAAAAGAGACATGAAGGAGCTCTCTGATCACATAGCCCAGGCCGTTATGATGACCCTGAGTGGCATGCTGCCCTCACCAAGAATTATACCATGGTATAGAGAAAAAATGATCAATTTCAACAATTGGCTAAGCTTCTGGTGTCATTCAAAGGGGATCCAGTGTCTGTCAGCCTGGGATGACATACTCGACAAGCCATGCTGCTTCGCTGGAGACGGCTTGCACCTGTCACCTGTAGGCTTTCGAATACTGGCCAAGGCTCTTGCCACCCTCATAGTGCATTTTTTAGGTAAGACTCAAAAGACAAACCCACCACTGTAAATAGCACAAGTAACAAAAAACTGAGGGTAATGCTACTCAAAGCCAGAAGTCTAAACCTCAAAATGCATGCACTCTAGGCACTCCTCAGGATGGAAAAAATTGATATATGTTCAGTAACAGAATCCTGGTTTAAGGCTCCAGAAACCACCCCAGCACTACCAGGCTACAACCCATGCCATACATTTCGGCCACAGAACCCAGACCAAAATACAAAAGGAGGGGGAGTACCCATATTCATCAAGGATACCCACACCTCCAAGTTAGTGGCACAGCATGATGCTTCAGATATCATCCGCGTGCAACTAACAATGGAGAAAACTGCTATTCAAATTATAGCTTGCTACAAATCACCCACCATGTCCCAGAACCCCCACTCCACATTCCTGGAAACACTGGGAAACATAAAGGTCCTACCAAACACCCTGATATTGGGTAATTTCAATTACCCAAACATTAACTGGGAGAACTACTCAAGTACAAATTCCTTTGCCCAAAATTTCCTAGAATTTATAAACTCAAACGCTCTGGATCAATTGGTCAACACCCCCACCAGAGGTGACAACATCTTGGAACTGGTCATCACCAACATGGTTGACCAGTGTTCCACACCAGAGGTCAACCCCTCGCTTGCTAGATATGTCCATAAACTAATCACTCTGGATATCCACATTTTGCCACCACCCCTGGTGAACCATGCGGTCTGGGCATCAGTTTTCTAGGCATGGTTCATGTTTTGGGCCATGAAGTAGAAGATGGCATCGGTTTAATAAGCAAATCAGTAGGCCTGAATACACCCTCAGAAGCCGGTGCCTGCACAGCGGCTCCGAACCCATCCAAGGTAGAGACATCTGCAGGTTCCACAGTTGAAGCATTTCACAACATACAGGACTCTGAATGGGTCTCAGTAGAGGTCTGCAAATCTGAAGTAGCGGGTATCAGGGGCTGTGAAAGAGCCTCACTGAGTACCGGTGACTGGCTTAGGAGAAGTGTCGTTGGCAGCTTTGGACCTAAGCGTCTGTCTCTGTCTTTATCTTTACATTTTTTTGGAATGTCGGTAGTCGGTTGGCTTACCGAAGACATATCAGGATAATTGAACTGAGCACCAAAATATTTAGCAGCAAGAATATACTGACAACGGATAGTTCGTGGTTTAAATAAGGCACAACACTGACAGCGAGGTATGTCGTGGTCAGTGCCTAGGCAAGGAATACAGTACAAATGAAATCTTTATGAGGCATTTGCTTTCCACAAGTAATGCAATTATTTACTTTTACTGACATCGGTTTACAGCAAGAAAAAGTTTCCCCAATGGGGTACTTAGCTTTTAGTTGAAGACTGGTTCTGAAACTCGAAAATGAAAATTTCAGGAGTCGGCCGGCCGGCATTTGTGAACTGCTTCTGCTTTGGGCACCGCATGGCAAGAAAGACTTATGTAATGGAATCGGCTGCATGTTTTATACCCCTGATGACCTGATGTCATGGAAGAAGGGACAGCAACCAACGCATGATCCAAGACATTGTTAATCAGGCTGACTGAGGGCTACTGCAAGCAGATAACCCAAATGTGATGATTGCAACAGTGAAACTCGAAGAACATCATACTCGGAGTTATTAAATAAAAATCTGCAAAAACAACAGAGACATCCAAAGCAGACAGCCAGGCAACCTCCACCCCTCAACACAAACCATGAAACACATACTTTACAAAACCAGTGTGCCACGCAATCACAACCCTTAAGGCAAAATAACATACCCAACACACTAGTAATAGGTGACTCTATAGTCAGGCATACTGATGTCCCACTCACTAGGCTGAACAAGGAGAAGGTTACTGTTAGCTGCCTGTCAGGTGCCAGGATCTGCCACATAACACAAGCACTCAGGTTACTCCAGAACAAGTACAAATATGACTCTGTCATTGTCCATGTTGGTGTGAATGATCTGAGATGTACCTCCCTGGACTGCATGAAAAGAGACATGAAGGAGCTCTCTGATCACATAGCCCAGGCCGGTATGACCCTGACCCTGAGTTACATCCTGCCCTCACCAAGAATGATACCACAGTATAGATAAAAAAATGATCAATTTCAACAATTGGCTAAGCTTCTGGTGTCATTCAAAGGGGATCCAGTGTCTGTCAGCCTTGGATGACATACTCGACAAGCCATGCTGCTTCCCTGGAGACGGCTTGCACCTGTCACCTGTAGGCTTTTGAATACTGGCCAAGGCTCTTGCCACCCTCATAGTGCCTTTTTTAGGTAAGACTCAAAAGACAAATCCACTGCCGTAAATAGCACAAATAACAAAAAACTGAGGGGAATGCTACTCAATGCCAGAAGTCTAAACCTCAAAATGCATGTACTCTAGGCACTCCTGAGTATGGAAAAAATTGATATATGTTCAGTAACAGAATCCTGGTTTAAGGCTCCAGAAAGCACCCCAGCACTACCAGGCTACAACCCAAGCCATACATTTCGGCCACAGAACCCGGACCGAAATACAAATGGAGGGGGAGTATTCATATTCATCAAGGATACCCACACCTCCAAGTTAGTGGCACAACATGATGCTTCAGATCTCATCCGCGTGCAACTAACAATGGGGAAAACTGCTATTCAAATTATAGCTTGCTACAAATCACCCACCATGTCCCAGAACCTCAACTCCGCATTCCTGGAAACACTGGGAAACATAAAGGTCCTACCAAACACCCTGATATTAGGTGATTTCAATTACCCAAACATTAACTGGGAGAACTACTCAAGTACAAACTCCCTTGCCCAACATTTCCTAGAATTTATAAACTCAAATGCACTGGATCAACTGGTCAACACCCCTAGCAGATGTGACAACATATTGGACCTGGTCCTCACCAACATGGGTGACCAGTGTTCCACAACAGAGGTCAACCCCTCACTGGTAAGATCTGACCATAAACGAATCACTCTGGGTATCCACATTCCACCACCCCCCCCCCCGGTGAACCATGCGGTCTGGGCATCAGCTTTCTAGGCATGGTTCAAGTTTTGGGCCTTGAAGTAGAAGATGGCGTCGGTTTAATAAGCAAGTCAGTTGGCCTGAATACACCATCAGAAGCCGATGCCTTCACAGTGGCTCCAGGCCCATCCAACCTAAACACATCTGCAGGTTCCACAGCTGAAGCATTTCACGGCATACAGGACTCTGAATGGGTCTCAGTAGAGGTCTGCATATCTGATGTAGCAGGTATCAGGGGCTGTGAAAGCTCCTCACTGAGTACCAGCAAATGGCTTAGGAGAAGCATCGTTGGCAGCTTTGGACCTAAGCGGCCTGTCTCTGTCTTTATCTTTGCGTTTTTTTGGAATGTTGGTAGTCGGATGGCTTACCGAAGACATATCAAGATAATTGAACTGAGCACCAAAGTATTTAGCAGCAAAAATATACTGACAATGGATAGTTTGTGGTTTAAATAAGGCACAACACTGACAGCAAGATACATCATGGTCAGGGACTAGGCAAGGAATACAGTACGAATGAAAATATTTACGAGGTATTTACTTTCCACAAGTAATGCAGTTATTTACATTTACTGACATCGGTTTACAGCAAGAAAAAGATTCCCCAATGGGGTACTTAGCTTTTAGTTGAAGACCGGTTCTGAAACTCGAAAATGAAAATTTCAGGATTCGGCCGACCGGCACTTGCGAACTGCTTCTGCTTTGTGCCCTGCATGGCAAGAAAGACTGATGTAATGGCATCGGCTGCATGTTTTATACCCCTGATGACCTGATGTCATGGAAGAGGGGACAGCAACCAACGCAGGACCCAAGACATTGTTAATCAGACCGACTGGGGGCTACTGCAAGCAGATAACCAAAATGTGATGACTGCAACAGTGAAACTCGTAGAACATCATACTCGGAGGCTTTAAATAAAAATCTGCAAGAACAACAGAGACCTCCAAAGCAGACTGTCAGGCAACCTCCACCCCTTAACACAAACCATGAAACACATACTTCACAAAACCTGTGTGCCACGCAATCACAACCCTTAAGGCAAAATAACATACCCAACACACTAGTAATAGGTGACTCTATAGTCAGGCATACTGATGTCCCACTCACTAGGCTGAACAAGGAGAAGGTTACTGCTAGCTGCCTGTCAGGTGCCAGGATCCACGACATAACACAAGCACTCAGGTTACTCCAGAACAAGTACAAATATGACTCTGTCATTGTCCATGTTGGTGTGAATGATCTGAGATGTACCTCCCTGGACTGCATGAAAAGAGACATGAAGGAGCTCTCTGATCACATAGCCCAGGCCGTTATGATGACCCTGAGTGGCATGCTGCCCTCACCAAGAATTATACCATGGTATAGAGAAAAATGATCAATTTCAACAATTGGCTAAGCTTCTGGTGTCATTCAAAGGGGATCCAGTGTCTGTCAGCCTGGGATGACATACTCGACAAGCCATGCTGCTTCGCTGGAGACGGCTTGCACCTGTCACCTGTAGGCTTTCGAATACTGGCCAAGGCTCTTGCCACCCTCATAGTGCCTTTTTTAGGTAAGACTCAAAGACAAACCCACCACCGTAAATAGCACAAGTAACAAAAAACTGAGGGTAATGCTACTCAAAGCCAGAAGTCTAAACCTCAAAATGCATGCACTCTAGGCACTCCTCAGGATGGAAAAAATTGATATATGTTCAGTAACAGAATCCTGGTTTAAGGCTCCAGAAACCACCCCAGCACTACCAGGCTACAACCCATGCCATACATTTCGGCCACAGAACCCAGACCAAAATACAAAAGGAGGGGGAGTACCCATATTCATCAAGGATACCCACACCTCCAAGTTAGTGGCACAGCATGATGCTTCAGATATCATCCGCGTGCAACTAACAATGGAGAAAACTGCTATTCAAATTATAGCTTGCTACAAATCACCCACCATGTCCCAGAACCCCCACTCCACATTCCTGGAAACACTGGGAAACATAAAGGTCCTACCAAACACCCTGATATTGGGTAATTTCAATTACCCAAACATTAACTGGGAGAACTACTCAAGTACAAAGTCCTTTGCCCAACATTTCCTAGAATTTATAAACTCAAACGCTCTGGATCAATTGGTCAACACCCCCACCAGAGGTGACAACATCTTGGAACTGGTCATCACCAACATGGTTGACCAGTGTTCCACACCAGAGGTCAACCCCTCGCTTGCTAGATATGTCCATAAACTAATCACTCTGGATATCCACATTTTGCCACCACCCCTGGTGAACCATGCGGTCTGGGCATCAGTTTTCTAGGCATGGTTCATGTTTTGGGCCATGAAGTAGAAGATGGCATCGGTTTAATAAGCAAATCAGTAGGCCTGAATACACCCTCAGAAGCCGGTGCCTGCACAGCGGCTCCGAACCCATCCAAGGTAGAGACATCTGCAGGTTCCACAGTTGAAGCATTTCACAACATACAGGACTCTGAATGGGTCTCAGTAGAGGTCTGCAAATCTGAAGTAGCGGGTATCAGGGGCTGTGAAAGAGCCTCACTGAGTACCGGTGACTGGCTTAGGAGAAGTGTCGCTGGCAGCTTTGGACCTAAGCGTCTGTCTCTGTCTTTATCTTTACATTTTTTTGGAATGTCGGTAGTCGGTTGGCTTACCGAAGACATATCAGGATAATTGAACTGAGCACCAAAATATTTAGCAGCAAGAATATACTGACAACGGATAGTTCGTGGTTTAAATAAGGCACAACACTGACAGCGAGGTATGTCGTGGTCAGTGCCTAGGCAAGGAATACAGTACAAATGAAAATCTTTATGAGGCATTTGCTTTCCACAAGTAATGCAATTATTTACTTTTACTGACATCGGTTTACAGCAAGAAAAAGTTTCCCCAATGGGGTACTTAGCTTTTAGTTGAAGACTGGTTCTGAAACTCGAAAATGAAAATTTCAGGAGTCGGCCGGCCGGCATTTGTGAACTGCTTCTGCTTTGGGCACCGCATGGCAAGAAAGACTTATGTAATGGAATCGGCTGCATGTTTTATACCCCTGATGACCTGATGTCATGGAAGAAGGGACAGCAACCAACGCATGATCCAAGACATTGTTAATCAGGCTGACTGAGGGCTACTGCAAGCAGATAACCCAAATGTGATGATTGCAACAGTGAAACTCGAAGAACATCATACTCGGAGTCTTTAAATAAAAATCTGCAAAAACAACAGAGACATCCAAAGCAGACAGCCAGGAAACCTCCACCCCTCAACACAAACCATGAAACACATACTTTACAAAACCAGTGTGCCACGCAATCATAACCCTTAAGGCAAAATAACATACCCAACACACTAGTAATAGGTGACTCTATAGTCAGGCATACTGATGTCCCACTCACTAGGCTGAACAAGGAGAAGGTTACTGTTAGCTGCCTGTCAGGTGCCAGGATCTGCCACATAACACAAGCACTCAGGTTACTCCAGAACAAGTACAAATATGACTCTGTCATTGTCCATGTTGGTGTGAATGATCTGAGATGTACCTCCCTGGACTGCATGAAAAGAGACATGAAGGAGCTCTCTGATCACATAGCCCAGGCCGGTATGACCCTGACCCTGAGTTACATCCTGCCCTCACCAAGAATGATACCACAGTATAGATAAAAAAAATTATCAATTTCAACAATTGGCTAAGCTTCTGGTGTCACTCAAAGGGGATCCAGTGTCTGTCAGCCTTGGATGACATACTCGACAAGCCATGCTGCTTCCCTGGAGACGGCTTGCACCTGTCACCTGTAGGCTTTTGAATACTGGGCAAGGCTCTTGCCACCTTCATAGTGCCCTTTTTAGGTAAGACTCAAAAGACAAACCCACCACCGTAAATAGCACAAGTAACAAAAAACTGAGGGTAATGCTACTCAATGCCAGAAGTCTAAACCTCAAAATGCATGCACTCTAGGCACTCCTCAGTATGGAAAAAATTGATATATGTTCAGTAACAGAAACCTGGTTTAAGGCTCCAGAAAGCACCACAGCACTACCAGGCTACATCCCATTCCTTATATTTCAGCCACAGAACCCGGACCGAAATACAAAAAGAGGGGGAGTATTCATATTCATCAAGGATACCCACACCTCCAAGTTAGTGGCACAGCATGATGCTTTAGATATCATCCGCGTGCAACTAACAATGGGGAAAACTGCTATTCAAATTATAGCTTTCTCCCGATCACCTACCATGTCCCATAACCCCCACTCCGCATTCCTGGAAACACTGGGAAACATAAAGATCCTACCAAACACCCTGATATTGGGTGATTTCAATTACGCAGACATTAACTGGGAGAACTACTCAAGTACAAACTCCCTTGCCCAACATTTCCTAGAATTTATGAACTCAAACACCCTGGATCAACTGGTCAACACCCCCACCAGAGGTGACAACATATTGGACCTGGTCATCACCAACATGGGTGACCGGTGTTCCACACCAGAGGTCAACCCCTCGCTGGTTAGATCTGACCATAAACTAATCACTCTAGATATCCACATTCCGCCACCACCCCTGGTCAAAGAAACCACCGTGAAAAACTTTTCAAAAGCAAACTTCACATTACTTAAGACCGAGGTGGGAAGTTTCAAAGCCCCCATGCTAAAGGAAAATGCTGTCCAAGCTGCAAAATCCTTTACTAATGCACTCTACGGGCACCTACAAGAATGCATGGATCATGCTATCCCAAACAAAACCAAGACTCACTCCACCACGAAAAGGAAACCAGTCTGGTGGACCCCTGCCATAAACAAGCTATACAATAAAAGGAGGAAACTAGCACAGAAAAGAGTAAAATCCCAAGAAGGGAAGACATCCCTGATCAGTATCAGCAAGAAACTACGTTCCCTCATAAAATCATCCAAGGCTAGCTTTGAAAGAAAAATTCCCATGGACTCCAAAGATAACCACAAGGCATTCTTTAGCTATGTCAAGAATCTAAGTGGCAATTCTCAGATCTGCTTGGAGTTAGTGCAGAATCGCACAAAATACACTGAATCAACTGATATAGCCAAGATCCTGTCTGACAGGTTCAGTGCAAACTTCACCCCCTCTCACCCCCAAAAGGGCTCATAGCTATACCAGAAGAATGTAGTGCCCCTGAAATCACAGACACTCATGTTAAAACAGCCCTCTCCAAAGCCAAAAACACAGCATCAATGGGACAGGACGGTATCCCAGGCTGTGTCCTACATGAGCTCAAAGATGAACTAACCCCTCACCTAAACACATTGTTTAAACTCAGCCTCTCCACAGACTACATGCCCACAGAGTGGCTCACAGCAATGGTTATTCTGCTCCAGAAAGGTGGAGCCACAACGGATCCCGGGAACTATCACCCTATAAGCCTGACTAGCTTGGTCTGTAAAGCTCTGGAGTGCATCATCATGGATTTCATTAACAGAGACATTGGGAACCTCCAAACACTGGACCATATGCAGTTCGGCTTTGTTAAGGGCAGATCATGCCTGCTAAACCTGGTGGACTTCTTTGAGACAGTTACCAAGGCTGTAGATGAGGGAAAGGTGGTCCACACAGCCTACCTAGACCTCGCAAAGGCCTTTGACACCATTTCCCACTCAGGTATTATAGACAAGCTCTCCAACCTGATCATAAACCCCTACGTCACAAGATGGGTTGCCAACTGGCTCATGGACAGAACTCACATGATAAGAGTTGCGGGAGCTAGGTCTGACTCTAAACCAGTTACAAGTGGCGTTCCTCAGGGCTCAGTCCTAGGAGGACCCCTCCTGTTCAGCATATACTTCTCAGAGGTACAAGCAAACACAGGAGGACTATGGCTGACCAAGTTCGCAGACGACTGCAAACTAGGGGCTATAATTGACTCTCCGGCTGACACAGACATCCTCCAAAAGGGTCTCACTGAGACAGATAACTGGTGTCAAAACCATGGCCTCAAGCTACATGCCAAAAAGTGCATAGTCATCTCCTTTGGAAAAAACAAAGTACCCACAAAGTACCACATAGGTAGTAGCCGTCTAAATACGGAAGACGTAATAAGGGATTTGGAGACCCAAGTAGATAGTGACCTCTCCTTTGATAATCACATTGCCAAAGTGGTTAGAAAATCCTTCTATGTGGCCCACCTAATCACAAAAGGGTTTGCATCCAGATTGAAAGAGGTCATTGGGCCCCTCTACGCATCACTCATCAAACCCATCATAGAGTACAATGCCCCATTTGGGATGTACCTTACAAGACGCCTGCAACAACTGGAAAGACCACAAAAGTACCTCACCATGAGGATGACTGACCTCAAGCAGATGCCCTATGCAGCTCGACTGAAGAAACTCCAGCTGTACTCGGCTGCATACTGCCTACTCAGAGGTGATCTCTGCCTGACATACAAGGCCATGTCCAACCCAGAATTGATGGACATGCTCCACCTAAAGAAAACCATATCCCCTTGAGCCACACGCTCCAGGGATCTAAACCTCACCACAACAATAAATAGGATGTGCTGGAGGGATAGATTCTTGTCCCAGGGACTTCCCATGCTCTGGAACAAGATTCCAATCTACATTAGGCAGAGCTCCTTGCTAACCCTCTTCAGGAGAAACCTTGACAAGTGGATGGGAAACAGAAAGTTTACCCCAGGGATCACGTCAATGGATCTTCTGGACAGAGGCACAGAGAAGTAATCTAAGGGGGCAGCAAAAGCCAACACATTCCAGCTAGGCTTATAAATGCCTTCGGGCAGATAGCCTAGTACCTACCTATGAAATTATGAACCTATGTGAGCTTGCAGACCTCCACTGGAGGGAATGCGTTAAGTATAAATGGTTATTTCAGTAGGTATTACACACACACTTTGGCCAGACAACATATGTAAAATAGTCATTCTTATGTATTCTTGAAATCACGATAAACATTTACTATAATAATCACATACATTCTGACATGATTTGTAAAAGGATCTGCTTACTGAAGTTGAGCACAGCTTCAACTCTGCTTTTTCGTCTGTTATTAGAAATATGTATAAACTTTAGTATATATACAAATATGTGAAACTGATGTATTAACAACTCCTGTTATAAATGTGGAGATTTTCTCCCCGGGCCTCCAGTGAAAAATGAATTGTATCCAGTCAGACTTTCCTGGTAAACAAATGTAAAATAAAATAAATAAATAATGTTCATTTAGTAAAGACATTGTGTCACAAAGAAAACTAGGTTGATAGGTGGATCTTCTCTACAAAGTACTGTCAAGAGTGCTGGCAGACACTCGTCATCGCTAAGCCTGTTTGTGTTATAAAAGGCAAACCAAATTAAAGTTTTCCCCTTTCTTTCAGCAAAATACTCTTTGCTCACAGCCTAAACCTGCACAAATGTGGAAGGCAAGCAGTACACTTTATTTCTGAATTGAGATTTGAAGCTAACAGAGAAACATATAACACAACATGCAGAACACCACTAAACATCACTAAACACTGGTACTTCAGAGTCCCAGTTCAACACATCAAAGTATAATCACACATGTGCTAATACTTTGCAAACATATATGCAAATATGTTTCTTTGCATTGCGCTTTAAGAAGACATTTGCAACAGAAATAAGTATTGCTAATGGATTATGTTACTTCATTACATGGAAATTGTACTCGTGAAATGCAGTGATCTGTGAGCTTAAATGAACACTTCATTCTGGACAGTTAGGTCTGCACTGCAGCTCTGATACTTACAAATTATATACAACCATATACAGCCTTGACACACATAAATCATCATTTTTATCCCTTTTACATTGAAAGATTAACTATTGCATGGTATTGAAAGTCCACATTGTCCATTCATGAATGCCATTGCTAATATCAGTACCATTCATTAAAGTTTACATACTATCATCAAAACTTCATGATCCGTGAATGATTCACTGTCCATTCTGTCTTTCACACCTGTGTGTGTATCATCTACAAAAGACAGGTAGGTACATGTCACTCTCAGTTCTACAATGTACATTAATGACAGCATAGCTGGTAAGTTAGCAATACATATGCATTCTTGATCACTTACGCTATCATATCAACACGTATGGATTTGCACAAAACCTTAAACATCACAATATCTTCTCTGAAAAAGACTTAGAAGCTAATATCATCTACACTGCACTGTCATAATTTAAAAATCTGACTTCCGTGGTGGTGGTTGCGTTATGTACTGTGTCCTCTATACTGTTACAAC
The DNA here is from genome assembly GCF_019279795.1 of Protopterus annectens. Lineage (NCBI taxonomy): Eukaryota > Metazoa > Chordata > Ceratodontiformes > Protopteridae > Protopterus > Protopterus annectens. The sequence continues at coordinate 788,131,730 of NC_056736.1, read as the reverse complement.
AAATAGGTAGAATGTTCAAATCTCGCAGTAATCAACTTCCACATGCATGTTTGTGGAGTATGTCTCTGTTTGTGTATGGAGTTGTATAAATATCACCTCAACTAGTGGTGGCCTCAATAAGTTATTAGCCTGGAATTGTTATTTGCACTGTATTGTGAGTCCACATCAGTGTCAGACCATTCTGCCATCATCTTCTCTGCAACACCACATTGATGTTATTCTCTGTAAAGTGCACTCTCATAGTGTAAAAGTCAGATTTTTGCAGCAGTGCTTCATTAAATACTCTGTTCTCTAGATTGAATAGCTAGATGGGTAGAGGGTTCTAATCTCACAACAATCAACTTGGGTGTGTGCGTCTGCATGTATGGAGTTGTGTAAATATGACCTTAACTGCTGGTGACATTAATAAATTAGTAGCCTCAAAATACTTTCACACTGTAGGGTGAGTACACATCTGTGTCAAACCCTTCCGCCAACATCGTCTTCCCTGCAATACAACATTGATTGCATCCTCTATAAAGTGAACAATCACACTATAAAAGTCAGACTTCTGCAGTGGCACTTGCATGAAGTACTGTGTCCTCTAGATTGTGTAGCTAGATGTGGAGCCATTCCATCACGGAGGTTAATTCAACAGGTGCAGTCATTTGACTCCCACTTGTGAGAAACATTTACATTGTCAAATCAATATCATATCCCCTTTTTACTCTGTCCACAAACACATACTGTCTGCAGCACACTGATGAGGTAATTTCAATAATGCACTCTCACACCACTAAAGTCAGACCTCTGCTGTGGTGCATGGGTTATAAAAATGTTGTGTGTAGATTGTGTCAGTCAATAGGTAGGTAGCTCAAATACATCAATGAAACTCTCCTAATTGTGTGTGTGTGTGCGTGTATGCGTGTGAACATAAATGGATGTAGGAATGTATTGTACATGTTACTATCACAACATTTAGAATCCCACATAGCGATAGAAGTCATTTATTCTACACACACATATCCTTTGCATGCCACAGCTGATGTCATCATTTAAAATATACTGTGTGGCCCGCATGCAATCTGAATTCTCATGTGTTGTATGTGTATTATACACTGCTTTGTAGATTCTGTCAGTCAATAGGCAGGCATTTCAAATAGAAAAACAACTGTCATCTGTGTTTCTTCCTCTTACTGTACAGAACAGACAGGAATACATATATGAGGTATATCTATACAGCCAGCTTGTGCTGTGCAATCACTTTTTAGTGGAAACATGATGGTAATACAAAATAGTGGTGTTATCCATTGAAATGTGCAGTATCACAGTCATCAAATACATTTCTGTTTGCACTTGTGTTTCAGAAAACATTCAAAAGCCTCTGATGTCAGCCATATAGCTCACATCCTGACTTCATTGCTTACAGTCAGTGTACATGTTGTCAACAGTGTTGTTACTCACATGTGTTATGTTCATGTATAGATGTTTGGTGTTACAAGTGCTTATTGTACATTTCCTTTGGAAATGCTGTATTGAAGACTGATGCTGTCATTTGACTAGATTGCCAGTCCATCACAGTTGTAGTGAGACACTTACTCAGGACTGAGGATATGAGATGATGTGATGTATGTTGTTGCCTAAATAAGGCATGTGTTCCAATATGGGATTATATCGTCATTGGACATAATTGTTGTGTTACTATCACAGTGATAACAGCAGGTAGCTACAGGTGTGTTTTGGTATACCTAGCATCAGGCAATGTTGCCTGACATAAACAAAGGTTCTTTCTGAGTAATTACAAGGACATACATTCCTTGATTCATACACATGATGTAATGCTTTCACATAACCACACATATGACAATTAGCGATGCACTTATACCATGACAAATTCATTGATTACACTATGGTATTGATTATCTCAATGCTTAGGCAGGTGTCCCAAACCAGCAATGAGGGACTGTAAGCATTTGTGTCCTTAACTGTTCTGTATGAAAGACAACCCCCCCCCCCAAATATACTTTGTACATACAGAGTGGAAGAGGCAATCCCCATCAATTTTAAAAGATAAAATTTATGGGTGAATACAGTACAGCTTATTGGATGACTTCACATTGGTGGAGTTTAACAGCTGTGATAACAGTTCCACTGTGGCAAATGCAATTAATAGTGCTATTGTTATTTGGAGGAATTGTTTAGCTTGATTTTCCATTGTAGAATAGGGTTTCATTTTGTATGAAAGTACTGACATCACACAACAACCATTACATCATGTTAATCTTATCCCTCAATATGTTGCTTGAACACATGTGAATGTAGCTTTGGATTTCATGGCAGTAGACATTTGCTCTGCAAATGTCATGGTGAAAGCGATACTTTGGCACATGCAGTGAGTCTTGCAATGTACACAAGCATGCTCCAGTTCTTGTGTGCTATGTGTACAGACATACAGAGAAACATTCTTTGACCACAGAGCATTGATATAGGACTGACCTCAATTGTGTGCTCATGAGCATACTCATTTAATTGTCAAGAGTCTGTCATGCTGATATGACATTTATTCTTAGGGATCCTTTGTTAATTGCTCTGATACAATGAAGGCTGTCTTTTAACACTCCAGCACCTGCACAGTCCAAAAAATCAAAGTCCAAGGGTAGTCTGATAAAAAACCTGACATATAAAGACAAATGTAAGACATTTAAAAATTTGTTACTAAAATACAAAACTTTGGCTGTTGAGAATTGGTACTTTGAAAAATGTTTAAAAGAAAAGATAGTACCTAAAGGATTAAGGTTGAACAAGTTTCCAAATAACATTACTGATGACAAAATGTTTTTTAAAGCTGTGTGCGACATCTTGAATGATTGTGGGCTGGCAATAATAAAAGTGATGATAAAACGCAATACTGATATTATGGAACATATTAAAAAAGAGATAGATAAATTGTATAATGAGATTAGTACTGACCTACTTTCTGTGGATGAAAATAAAAAACATTTACTATAGAGTGTTACATGATATTGATTACACCATCAATATTAATACGAACAGGAAGCTAAAGAAATTGGAAAGAGATTTGAATGAATATGAGAAGGGTTTTGCTTACTATAATGAATTTAAGAAAAATAATCAATGGGGTAGGACATCGAGTGATGAATATTATGTTAGAAATAATAGAGGTAACAAGTACAGGGGTGGTGACATGGGAAGGTTTGGTAAACAGGACCAAAATGAAAATTAATATAATTTATACAGTAATGAATCACACTATGATGGGAATTATAGAGATAGAAATGTAGGTGATGTTGTCCCTTTAGAAATGGAGGAACCAAGGAGGTCTGAGAGATTACAGAATCGGGCCCAGCAGCCGTCATATGCACAAGTTACGGAGAACACAAACACCAAATATATGGTGAGAGTGTACAGATAAGAGACACAGACATGGATTTTCTGAATACAGAGAAAAATAATGAAATACAAGTGGTTGAAGAACATGAGTCTGATGACATTATTATTAACACTTTTAATAATTTTAATATTTTTAATTATACAGACATTGTAATCAATGAGAATTATTTTAACTTATTTATAAAAGTTTTTACATTTGTACCTATAAATAAGCCAAGGATTGAGAATATTTTATTAGATATTAAAACTTTTACTCGTAAACTAAATTTTAAACATATTTATAAGGATAGAGATTTACAGGAAAAGGAAAATATATTAAAAAGCTCAAGTATATACAACCCCCCACTCCATTATGAAATTATGAATTTTGAAAGATGTGTTATTAACAGGATTCGGAAAGACTACAAGAAGAAAAATGAACTAGGCAACAATTTGACAAAAGCTGAAATGAAACTGCTTAATGAATTAAGTGGTAATGAAAGAATTCGGGTAATGAAACCCGATAAGGGGGAAGGGGTTGTAATTATGGATAGGTGGGACTATACTAGAAGGATGATGGGCATTTTGGACAAGGAGAACCATTATGGACTTGTTTCTAGGAATGAGATAAACATTTCATATAAGAAGATAGATTTAATATTGGAAGATAATTTGCTACAAGGACTGATTGATATTGATTTATATAAATTTTTAAAAGTACCTAAACCAGTTATACCTGTTATTTTCGGTATACCGAAAATATACAAGTCCCTACATGATCCACCTATGAGGCCTATAGTTTCCTCACAAGGATCTAAAACACAACCCTCAGCAATTTATGCGGACACCAAGTTAAAGAAATTTTACAATAACTATACTCACATTTTGATAGATTCATGGGATTTTTTGAATAAAATTGGAAAGAGTCCATATATAGATGAAATTATATTTATTACCATTGATGTTAGGGACTTATTTTCAGTAATACCTCAGACAGAGGGGCTGATATGGTTTGAAAGAATGTTGACTGAGATGGATTTTTTAACAGCAGATGAATACAAACTGGTTTTAGAAAACATGGAATTAGTCCTAAAGTATAATTATGTTTATTTCCAAGGAGACTACTACCATCAAAAAGAAGGTGTAGAAATGGGATCGGCATGTGCCCCAATATACGCACATATAATTATGCTTTGTTGGGAGTGTCAACACGTGTTTAATTCGGAGTATAGCCAATACATTATTAAATATGTTCATTTTTTGGATGACATTTTTGTTCTATGGAATGGTCCTTATGATAGTATAGACAAGTTTGTACATTATATTAATCATAGTACTACTTTTTTACAATTTACATACCAAATAGGTAAAGATGAAATACACTTTTTGGATGTAAAATTAAACAAAGACTATGAAAATATGTGAACACTATTCCAATGCTTATTTACATTTTGAAAGTGACCACCCCTACCAACTAAAAAAGAATATTATAAAAGGGCAAATGATTAGAATGGCTAGAATGATCTCGGACATAGATGAATTTTCAAACAAAATCAATAATGTTGAAAAAATGTTCCTTGAAAGGGGGTACCCATCTGAATTAGCTAAATCCATTAAGGAATATGTCCAGCTAGGAAGGGGTAATAAATATGTCCCCCTATTGACTAATGGTGACACTTTGACCATAAACTCTAACTTGAATGTAAAGACTAGTACTCTTAACCGTCAGGAAACAAATAGTTTAAATACAATACTATATTTAACTCTTACTTATTACAAAGGTATAGGATGGTTGAAAAAATGCGTAAATGAAACATGGGAAATGTTTAAAAATATGCCAACAAAAACTAATATATTTCAATATACAATAAAATATAGTTTTAGGAGGAATAAAAATATTAAGAATATTATTGAGAAGAACAAGATTAATGCAGGAGGGACCTGTACAAAACTTGGAACTTTTAGGTGTGGGAGATGTGCACAATGTACCTATATTGCCGGGTGTAAAGAAATTAGAATACCCAGTTTGGGAATGAGTTTAAGGGCAAATAGGTACAATAGTTGCTACTCCAAAGGGGTAATTTATTTGGCCTTTTGTGGGACTTGTTGGAGTTACTATATAGGAAAAACGGAACGTCATCTCAGAACTAGGATTTATGAACATATAGGTTCATAAGTTCATACTAGGCTATCTGCCCTAGGGCATTTATAAGCCTAGCCAGAATGTGTTCGGCTTTCTCCACCCATTTTAAATGAAGTTTGCTATGCCCTTTTTCGAGTTTAGTATACTCTGCCTCTGTCTAACAGTGACACAGAAGTGATACCCGGGGTAAACCTACAATCTCCCATCCACTCATCAAGATTCCTCTTGAAGAAAGTCAATGAGGGACTCTGCCTAACCTGGACTGGGATTTTATTCCAGAGTGAAGGGAGCCTCTGGGTTATGAATCTGTCCCTCCAGCATGTCCTATTTATTTCAGTGCTGAGGTTCAAGTCTCTCGAGCGCGTAGCTTGATGGGATTTGGATTTTCTGAGGTGCAGCATGTCCATTAATTCCGGGTTGGACATGGCTTTATACGTCAGGCACAGATCGTCTCTGAGCAGGCGGTATGCCACTGAGTAGAGCTGGAGTTTCTTTAACCGGGCAGCATATGGCATCTGTTTGAGCCCTTTGATCCTCTTGGTGAGGTACTTTTGGGGTCTTTCCAATTGCTGCAGGTGTCTGGTAAGGTACATCCGAAAAGGGGCATTGTACTCAATTATGGGCCTGATGAGGGATGAGTAAAGAGGCACGATGACCTCCCCTGATCTAGATGTGAATCCCTTCATGATTAGCTGGGCTATATAAAACGTTTTTCTAACCACTTTGGCCACATGGTTGTCAAATGAGAGATTGCTATCAACTTGGGTACCCAGGTCCCTAATTACTTCTTCCGTACTTAATGGATTACCACCTATGTGGTAATTTGTGGGCACTTTGTTTTTGCCAAAGGGGATGACTATACACTTTTTGGCGTTTAGCTTGAGGCCATGGCTCTGGCACCAGTTGTCTGTTTCTATGAGACCCTTTTGTAGTATGCTTGTGTCGGCTGGAGAGTCGATTATGGCGCCCAGTTTGCAGTCATCTGCGAACTTGGTCAGCCACAGTCCTTCCGTTTTAACCTGTACCTCCGAGAAATATATACCGAACAAGAGAGGTCCCAGGACTGAGCCTTGTGGGATGCCACTTGTAACTGGTTTGGAGTCTGACATGGCTCCAGTAATTCTAACCATGTGGGTTCTGTCCTTGAGCCAGTTTGCAACCCATCTAGTGACATAGGGGTTTATATTTAAGCTGGTGAGCTTATCTATAATGCCCGAGTGGGGTATTGTATCGAAGGATTTTGCAAGGTCCAGGTAGGCTGTGTGGACCACCTTCCCCTCGTCAATGGCATTGGTGACTGTTTCAAAGAAATCGACCAGGTTTAAGAGGCAGGATCTGCCCTTAACAAAGCCAAACTGGGTAGGATCCAGTGTCTGTAGGTCCCCAATATCTTTATTTATGAGGTCCATGATGATCCTTTCCATAGCTTTGCAGACCAAGCTAGTCAGGCTTATGGGGCGATAGTTTCCAGGATCCATTGAGGCACCACCTTTGTGGAGAGGGACCACTGTTGCTGTACGCCACTCTTTGGGTACATATCCTGTAGTAAGGCTGAGATTGAACAGTAGTTTTATGTTTGGGTTTAGTTCTTCTTGGAGTTCATGTAGGACACAGCCCGGGACACCGTTTGGTCCCATTGATGCTGAGTTTTTTGCTTTGAAGAGGGCGGCTCTTACCTGAGCATCTGAGATGTCAGGGTGGCAGCACTCTGCTGGGATAGATATTTGCCCTTTTGGTGGGGAAAGGGGGGGGGAGTTTGCGCTGAACCTGTCAGCTAGGATGTTGGCAATGTCTGCGGGTTCAGTGTATTTTTTGTCATTTTGGACTAATTCTGAGCATATCTGGGAATTCCCACCCAGGTTCCTAACATAACTAAAGAAAGCCTTGTGATTATCCTTAGTGTCCTGTGCAATTTTTCTCTCGAAGCTGGCCTTAGACGGTTTTATGAGTGCCCGTAGTTTTTTGCTAATACTGATCAGAGATGCCTTCCCTTTTTGGGATTTTGCTCTATCATGTAGTAGCTTCCTCCTTCTATTGTATAGTTTGTTTATGGCTGTGGTCCACCAGACAGGACGCCTAACCTTGGAGGATTGGGTCTTGGTTTTATTTGGGATTGCATGATCCATGCATTCCTGAAGGTGTTCATAGAATGCGTTTATAAAGGATTCTGCGGTCTGGGTCGTATTTTCCACAGGCCCGGGGGCTTTGAAGGATTTCACCTTGGTTTTGAGGAGTGTGAAATTTGCTTTAGAGAAGTTTTTCACTGTGGTTTTCTGGGCACGGGCTGGGGTCGGGATGTGAATATCTAGTGAGATTAGTTTATGGTCTGATCTTACCAGTGAGGGATACACTTCTGGTCTGGAGCATAGAGTCCCCATGTTGGTGATGATCACGTCCAGTATGTTTTCCCCTCTTGTGGGAGTGGCAACAAGTTGTTCCATAGCATTTGAGTTTATAAATTCTAGGAACCTTTGGGCTAGGGTGTTGGAGCTAGAGTAATGCTCCCAGTCTATGTTAGGGTAGTTGAAGTCGCCCAATATAATGGTGTTTGGAGAGACCTTCATATTTTCCAGTGTTCTCAGGAAGGCCAAGTGGGGTTCCTGGGTTTGGGATGGTGGTCTGTAGCAGGCTATAAACTGGAAGGCAGTTTTACCCACTGTTAGTTGCACATGGATAGTCTCTGATGCTTCGTGCTGTGCCACCAACCTGGAGGTGTGGGTATCTTTGACGAATATTAATACTCCCCCTCCTTTTGTGGTTCGGTCCAAATTTTGGGGCCGAAAAACATGGTATGAGGTATAACCTGGTAGTGCTGGGGTGCTCTCGGGAGCCTTGAACCAGGTTTCTGTTACTGCACAGATATCGATGTTCTCCATGCTAAGGAGAGTTTTGAGTGCATGCATCTTGAGGTTTAGACTTCTGGCGTTGAGTAGCATTACTCTTAGCTTCTTATCCCTTGTGATACCTATGGAGGTGGGTTTGTCTTTTGAGCCTTGCCTAAAAAAGGCACTATGGGGGTGGAAAGAGCCTTTACCAATATCCGAAAGCCCAGGGGTGACAGGTGCAAGCCGTCCCTAGTGAAGCATCGTGGCTTGTCGAGCATGTCATCCCAGGCAGACAGGCATTGGAGCCCCTTTGAATGACACCAATACTTAAGCCAATTGTTGAAATTGATCATCTTGTCTTCATATTGTGGCATCATTCTTGGTGAGGGTAAGATGCTACTCAAGGTCAGGGTCATACCGGCCTGGGCTACATGCTCAGAGAGCTCCTCTATGTCTTTTTTCATGTAGTCCAGGGAGGTACGTCTCAGGTCATTCACACCAGCATGGACGATGACTGAGTCATATTTGTACTTACCTTGGAGTGACCTGAGTGCTTGTGTTATGTGGCAGATCCTAGCGCCCGACAGGCAGCTCACCGTGACCTTCTCCTTGTTCAGCCTGGTGAGCAGGACGTCAGTGTGCCTGATGATAGAGTCACCTATTACAAGTGTATCAGGTGTGTTGTTTAGCCTTAAGGGCTGTGACTGTTCTGCACACTGGCTTTGTGAGCCATATGTTGCACGTGTTTTGTTTTGGGGTAGCGGTTGTTATACAGGGGGACCTGAAAGAGCTAGAAATTGGCCCAAAACAACCAGTAGACTACCAGATTCTTGTGCTGGGAACACTCCTCCAGGGATATATAGGCTGCTCTAAGCTCCCCACTGCCACTGGTGAACAAAGAAGCCTCCCTTTATCCAAGAAAGGAAATGGGCAACACAGGAACTTTCCAAAAGTCCAGAATATAGCAAAGCCTGTATTTGGACTACTCTAGATCAGGAAAGATGGGAAACAAGGATAATTTTTTTTTTTTTGCAACAAACAGCAGGAAAGTGCAATAAATATGTAACACAGGCTAGTGCACTTGAGTGTGTAGCATCAACAGGTAAATGCAACAAACAGGGCAAACTTTAAAAGTGAAGATGCAAAAACATCTTTAAACAGTTACAAAGCAGAAATACTTGCAGTTTAGCTAGATATGACAGTCACTCAGGTAGTAACAGGAAAAAAACACTTTTATCAGGGATATAAACAAATACAATGAAAACAATGCCATGTACAGGCATGCCTTTATATGTAAAGAGACAAATTACAAATTCTGGGTATTGGAAGAAGTTAACCACCCTCAAAGGGGTGGTGATTGGGAGACGCAGCTGGAATTTAGAGAGATAATTTGGCAACTGAGACTCGATGCATGTTGTGGCAAGGGTCTCAATGACCACATTTCTATTACCCCGGCATTAAAACTCCTTGCAGTTGTCCCAAAGAGGCATGGGAACAATAGTATTTACAAATAATTTGGTAATAATATGAGTATTTTTATATTCCCACGAATTAATGTATGTAAGAAATATATATAAAAAATATTTTATTCAGTATATATTTTATGTATTAATTTTCAATCTGAAGACACCTTATTTTGCATCATATTTGTATTTTATATATATACATTATACAAAATATTTTACTATTTGGATAGTTTTTATATATATATATATATATATATATATATATATATATATATATATATATATATTTATATTTTTTATATATTTATATATTCATTATACATTTATGAATATGAATGATTATATGTACTGCCTTTTAGGGTTTATATTTATATTTGGTTTGAGAACTTATGTCTTAATTTAAAAGACAGCTCAGAAAAATGTTGCTTCAAATAACTTGTTTTAAATCTCTGTATTTCAACCCATTGGTTTTACTGTTTCTTCCTTTTTTATATACTTGACCTTTAAATCACATTTATCAATTAAGTAATTTATTGCCAGCCAATGATTTTGATTGAAATAATGTATAAAGACTGATTTTTATGTTGGTATATTGATTCTGAAGAAGTCTCCGGATGGAGATGAAAGCACTCAATCAGTGAATGTTTATGTATTATGTATTATACACAGTTTATTTTTATGTTTTAGTAGCCATTTGTGGCATGTTTTTCTATTAAAATAGTTTTTTATCAGACTACCCTTGGACTTTGATTTTTTGGACCGTGCAGGTCCTGGAGTGCTAAAAGACAGCCTTCATTGTATCGGAGCAGTGCCCTGTGTTTTATTTGGGTTTTATTTGCCATGTTTCTGGTTACCCTTTGTTAATTCACACATCAATTTCATTTGATTACCACAATACCCATTGCTACCTCCTGTGGCAGATGCTGACAATACCCAGCTCTGGGGAGTACATTGCATCACAGTGTGGTGTTTGCAGATCTTCTTATCTATCAGCAGAATAACTGTGTCATACAGGAGTGCCTCACTCAAGGGTATTATGTATGTCACACTATGCTCACACATTTGTAATACCACATGCACACCTATGTATGGTTTGCATAAGCATTAAAATATTGAGGTGTATAATTATTTTCGAGGGTGATCACCCTCGTATTTGCATTAGGCCTATTTCTGCAGCGTACACAGTTAATACACAGGAAAGTGCTGACATTGATGGGATGGGACAGATTCTTGCAAAAGGAGATCATGGCTTCTGAGACATTCCTGTTTTCCAGCATGTTATATTGATGAAGTGAACTCTGTGCAAATATCCCATAAGGTATGTACCATCCTTGTGAACTGTCATCTCAACTCACCATGGTGAACTTTCCCCTTTTCTCCACTATAGTCTGATCTCAGAGTTGGTATATTTAGTTGGGGGTGGGGGAGGTGCAGCCCTGAAGTCCCCCACTTGGGTTGGTTGATTTGTTTTGGTTGTTTATTATGTCCTGGTGACCAAGTGGTTCATTTCATAGAGTAAAATTGTGGTGATTCGGGTGTTCATTAAACTAAGTGTTAGGCAAAGTTGTTTCATCTTTCTAAAGTTCGATAAAATGGGATTTCAGCAATATCAGGTAAACATATCTATATCTGTATCTATATATATAATATAAATAATGCTCAATTTCCTGAAGTGCACCATTAATGACTCCTGACTTTACTTATGAGTACAGATGCATAAGACGTAGTTCTTGAGACACTGTTTTCAGGAAAAAAAATCCACAATTTGCACCATATTAGCAGAAAGTTGAGCAATGCAGAAAGAAGAAATTCCATCTCTGAAATATACAGTGGGACTTCTGTGCCTAGAAGTACTGTTTGTTAGGCAGGAGCTTCAGGTTGCTAATGGGACATGCTGTGTTACAATATTTAAGTAAGTAAACTGACAGCAATTTGAAATTGCACTCAAAGGCACTCTCTCTATTTTCAGTTGCTTCAGTACATAATAACTCACTTGTCCAATACAGCCAAACAATAAAAATGTTTACGGCTTGTTGAAAGTCTTCAAGCCATCATTATGGGTTCAAAATCCCTATTTTTTTTTTTGCTAAGTAGGGATAGTTATAAGACATTCATTCTAGTAAATGGGTAATATGCATTTTAAATGCATGCTGTAGTAGGTAGCATGGGAACCTTGGCACTGCACTTAGTTATGCAAACAGTAAATATTAGCCAGGCACTGATTAGCATTTAATTCTGTATAAAAGGAAGTAGCTTCAATCAGGAAGTCTATTCTATAACTGGTGGCTCAGAGGTTTGAGCAGGGAGCTGCCCAGAAGACCAGAGATGCCTGGAGTATGAAAACCAAGTCAGGGATCACTTCTGATTATACATTTTGTAAATAAGACTTGTAAAAATCATCTTGAATATACAGCTGTAACTGGGGTCTGGTCAAGGCCTAAAACATGTGACTTTCAAAGACATCCTTTTCATGAAGAGGCCATGAGAAACTGGTCTATTGTTTGTTTGTTTATTTATTTTCTTTTGTTTAATGGGGACATCTGATTGGGAAGGAATTCATTTTCAGCAAACAGTTGGGCAGAAATCTCCTTGAACTATATTTAACAAGGAAGATAATAGTTTGCATCTTCATAGATAAATCTTACCACATTTTCTGAGTTTCATACTTGTAAGAAGGAACATGATGATTGTTTCTATAGAAATGCAGTATTATAAGGAGTAATATTTTAAGTCATTATTCATTCTGGAAAGAGCAGTTAGTAACATGCAATGCAAATTACATATTACAGTAAAACACTCAATGAGTGAGTAAAACTGAGCAATACAATATACAAGCTTTTCTATTCAGTCATTCCATATTAATTCCAGTTAAGATATCATATAATTATAAACTTGAGTACAAAAGTCAAGTGTAAAGCTGAAGTGGTAACCTCATAACTTAGAGAGCTAATAGTATCAAAGTGCTGTTATTTATACATATACAACAGGTGGAGTCTTGACTGGGAATGGTGCGCAATCTAGATGAATGAACAGGGAGAGATGACAAGAGTGTCAACGTTATAAAATACATTAATAAGCTAGAAGTTGAGTATATGTAAATTGAGATAAAAAGAGAGTTATTTTATAGATTTGGGGATATGAGAGTACCATGTTGATAGGGAGCAGGAACATTTTCCAGAGTTTATCAGATGAAGTTTGAGATTTGTTTAAAATGTGATGTTGGTTGTTTTCCTTGTGTACAGTAGATTGCTGTTTTATAGTTTCATTATTCACAGATTCAAAAGATTCAAAAAAACTCTGTTGTAATTTAGGACCACACGAGTGTAGCCTAAATGAAATTACAAAAGTCAGCTCACAAGAGAAATGCAGTGCAAATAACTTAAGTACAGCGGTATCAAAGAATAACATAAGAAAGAAAATATGTATGACATGCAAGAGGTAGTTTACATTATATAAACACATTCAATACCCATTATCCACTGATAAATAATAAATAAATACCCACCACCAAACCCCTACACTGTTAAGATAGAGAAGAAATAGAGACTAGTGAATAGCAGCTGTTTAACCATACTGCACTTGTTAACCTTAGATGTGACTCAGTATAGCCATCATATTGCATAATAGTAATGCTGGCAGTAATTGCACAGAGCAGCAGGATTAAATGAAAAAAGAGAGTTCAATATATTAATCACAACATTATTTTAGTTGAATAGAGAATCCAGAACTGAATAATTTTTGAAATTATATTGGATATTAATCATAAGCTGTGAGCTTCCTGCATTGTGAATACCATTTAAACAAATCAGAGGCTGCTAGAACCTTAGTAGATTAATTATGTATTCTGTGGGCCAATTTTACCAGAGAAAAAGTGATGAATTGGAGAGTTGCATCCATTGACATTGTCTGCGGGCAAGACAGTGGCATATCCAGTTCCCTATGTAGCCCACCTGGTATGTCCAGGTATTTGCCAGAGAAAATACCTTTTATTAGAAAACATACTCTAAATGACTGAAAAAAGGTTGCAATTAAAAGTCTGAAAAATAGTGTCATTGCCAAACATTTACAATGTCATTTATTTCATTTCAGAATAACTTTTGCTTCCCACGTCCAGATCTTCAGGGTGGCAGCACCTTTGGTCATCATACCAGCTCTTGCATTGTTCATAACCCTGCGAATGCTATTATCCTTAGTCAAAAACTCAGCCAAGTCAAACTAAGCATCTGCCTTCCAAAATGGACTAATATATTACTTTAGCAGACCCTCCTTAAACTACTTGTATAGGGAAAACAGCAGGCAACAAAACAAATATCAAGTAAGACAAGATGGTAGTCTTTAATTTTTGCTGCAAATGTGAATTCTGAATCCCACACTACAGCCTAGGATAATCCTGAAGAGTGATGCAATTCCAGATGCAGACAACTTACTCAATCCCTGAGCATAACATATTGGGGGTGTGCAATGTCACATGTATGTGACCAAAATATAGCGATTCATTATCATGCATGTATCATAGTCTGTTTTGAATACATGCCTCTCAAACTGCTATATGCATGTGGGTTAAGTGCATTTGCCATCATTTTAAATTTTAAACCACACACTGGAAGAAGAAAAAGGTACAGTATCACCAATACAACAGTTTATAGTATTTTTTTTCCACAGCGTAACCTAGTTTAAAGAAGATACAGCCCTGAAATAGCACACAGTGTTCTGCAGTATTGTGATGAGATTTATTTCTTGCATATGCTGAACATGTGAGCCCTTGCCTTAGAATGATGTACAGGTACACAAAGTAATCTGTACTATGATTACCTGTAACTTGTACCTGAAATACTTCATACTTTAATATATGTACCTGTATATCTACACTGTAGACGTAGGAAGGCAGCCCACTATTGGGACTGCCTATCCGTAAACTATACGTTATGTCAGAAACAGGCATGCTGTGAGTGTAATGTTGTGTAGACACCTGTACTAGGCCTCCCCATGTGCAATCCTAATATCAAAATCCACAGTCCAGTTTCACCTGTGACCCCCCCCCCCCACAATGTGGCTTCTACCCATTCCATTTCTGAAGTCCAGCTTTCCATCTATAAAGATCCATTGTAGCCATCCCTAAGTATTATACATGCACAGATTATTCAGTAGAACTGGTC